>NC_133323.1:10088829-10126726 GCF_012295235.1 Primulina huaijiensis | reverse complement strand
TTGAGATAGGAGTCATTGACAGATTGTCAAACTAGACGTTCGGTGTATCGACGCATAGGAGCAGATCATCTCCGATTGTAGACATTCGATACAGATATGACCGAAGTCTAGGAATAAGACGTACCGCCACCCCGATTGGGAGAGTAGGTGGGAGACTTGTTACGTCTTATTCACACCGGGATCCCTAGACTTAGATATGAGTCGAGTCAAAGAATAAGAGTTGAAGAGTTTTATCTGTATTTTATGATTTTGTATTTACTTGCATGACATGCATGTATACATGTTTTATACTGGGATTTGTTCTCACCGGAGTATCCGGCTGTTGTTGTGTCTGTATGTGTACATAACGACAGGTGGGGCAGGATCAGGGTCGCGAGCAAGATGAGAGATCAAGACATTGTGGTGATTTCGGGCATAGCAGATTACTAGTCGTTTGTACTTGACGTGTACTGGATTTTCTGAACACTAGTATATGATTGTACTAAAACAGACTTGTATGTACATTATGTTTGTTTAATCGAATAAAGAATAGTTCCATGCTTCATTTATACATTTGATTTAATGTTAAAAGCAAAATTTTGACCCACATTTTCTAGCAAAGATCCCACTAATCCCCAAACGAATTGAGTTAGAGCTCGGGTCCCCACAGGAGACATAGACTTGGATAGGGGCACGCCATGACACATTGGTAGATGTCCTCTCTTGGACTCATCCATCGAGAACCGCTTCAAGATGCTATCAATGTATGTGGATTGGGTGAGACCAAGCAATCTTCTTGATCTATCTCTATAGATCTGTATTCCTAATACAAAAGATGCATCACCCAAGTCCTGCATCGAGAACTTACTTGCTAACCATATCTTAGTTGATTGCAACATTCCTACATCATTCGCAATGAGTAGAATGTCATCAACATAAAGCACAAGGAATGTCACAGCACTCCCACTGACCTTCTTGTACACACAGGGTTCCTCAGGATTCTTAGTAAAACCAAACTCTTGGATTGTACTATCGAATCTGAGGTTCCAACTCCTAGATGCCTGCTTTAGACCATAAATAGATCTCTGAAGTTTGCATACCATATGCTCACTTCCAATAGATGTAACCCTTCAGGTTGAGACATGTAAATCTCTTTCTTAATATCCCCATTAAGAAAGGTTGTCTTGACATCCATCTGCCATATCTCAAAGTCATACCATGCAGCTATGGCTAGTAATATCCTTATGGACTTGAACATTGCAACTGGAGAAAAGGTTTCCTCATAGTCAACACCTTGTCTCTGAGTATACCCTTTTGCTACCAATCGCGCCATGAAGGTCAATACCTTCCCATCCGCCCCAAGTTTGCTCTTGTAAATCCATTTACACCCTATGGGAACAGTTCCCTCAGGTGGATCCACAAGATTCCACACTTGGTTCGAATGCATGGAATTCATCTTAGCTTCCATAGCTTCAAGCCATTTGGATGAATCAGCATTAGATAACGCTTCCTTGAAGGTCCTTGGATCACATCCAAGGTTAGGCTCATCATGGCCCTCTTCAAGAAGCAGACCATACCTCATAGGTGGTCTCGCGACTCTCTCGGATCTTCTAGGAGCTTGTATCTCCTCTCTTTGCTCCTCGGGTGTGGTTTCTACAACTGTGGGTGTCTCTCGAATCTCTTCGAGTTCTATCATCTCGCCTTTTCTATCCAATAGAAGTTCCTTATCCAAAAAGGTTGCATTCCTAGAAACAAACACCTTTGTTTCTTGGGGATTTTATAAATAATATCCAACTGAATTCCTTGGATATCCCACAAAGTAGCATAAAATGGATCGACTATCCAATTTATCTCCCACTACCTGCTTCACATAAGCAGGGCACCCCCATATTCTAATAAAAGAATATTTGGGTGGCTTACCCATCCATATCTTATATGGTGTCTTATCAACTGCCTTTGTATGGACATTGTTCAACAACAGTGCCGCTGTCTCAAGCGCATATCCCCAAAAGGATGGCGGCAACTGCGTGAACCCCATCATAGACCGAACCATGTCCATCAAAGTCCGGTTACGACGCTCCGAAACACCATTCAATTATGGTGTAGCGGGCGGAGTCCACTGCGAGAGAATCCCATTCTCCCTAAGATACTCTTGGAACTCGGCACTCAAGTACTCACCACCTCGATCCGATCGAAGTGTCTTGATGCTTTGTCCCAACTGCTTCTCTACTTCACTTCTGAATTCTTTGAAACTTTCAAAGGCTTCAGACTTGTATTTCATCAAATACACATACCCATACCTCGAAAAGTCATCGGTAAAGGTGATGAAGTAGGGATGTCCATGCTTAGTGGTGATGCTAAGTGGACAGCACACATCGATATGGATCAAATCCAATAACCCTTTGGCTCGCTCCACATGGCCCTTAAAGGGAATTTTGGTCATCTTTCCTTTTAGATAGGATTCACAAGTCGTGAGAGCATTAATATCAGACATATCAACCATGCCAACTCCCACTAGCTTGTTCATCCTTCTTAGGGAAATATGTCATAATCGAGCATGCCATAATTGTGTCATATTTAGAGTATCTTGTTTGCGCTTGTTTGTTGTTGTTATCGCTTGGACATTGTTTAGTGGAATATCTTTCAATTTTAAGTTATAGAGATCGTTTTCAAGTTCTCCGGTACCAACTAAACATTCATTCTTGTAAATGTTGCAAACACCTTTGCTAAATAAATAAGAAAATCCATCTTTGTCCAACATAGAAATGGAAATAATGTTTTTCACCAAGTCTAGTACAAATAAAACATCTCTTAACATCAACTTAAAATCATTGTTCAAAATTAAAGAAACATCTCCAACAACTTTGGCAGCAACTCTTGCCCCATTGTCCATCCTCAAGAAGGTCTCACCTTCCCTGAGCCTCCTAAGTCTTCCCATCACCTGCAAATCATTACAGAGATGTGAGCTACAGCCGGTATCTAATACCCAAGAAGTAGCGTTAATCGAAATGTTTACTTCAATATAGAACATACCTTTTCCAGAACCCTTCTGGGCAAGATATTCCCTGCAGTTACGCCTCCAATGTCCAGGCTTCTTGCAGTGATGACAGACTTCAACAGTCTTGTCAGCCTTCACTGGTATGGCTGCCACAACGGGACTCGGAGACTGCCTCTTCAAGGGCACGTTCTTCTTGGGACGTTGGAAAGAACTCTTCTTTCCCTTCCTATGTGGATCGGTCTTCGTACCAGATGAAGAACCCACATAAAGAACCGGCTTCGCTTTCCTGATAGTGGACTCAAAGGTCACAAGCATGTTCACCAACTCCTCAAGGGTCGGTTCCATCTTGTTCATGTTGAAGTTCACCACAAAAGGATCAAAGTGCTAGGCAACGACAGCAGCAACACATCCGTGGTCAACTCCGAAGGCAACATCAAATCCATGCCTATGAGCTTGTCCACGAGCCCAATCAACTTTAGGCCATGCTCATGGACCGAAGCCCCATCTCGCATGCGTAAAGTGACGAGCTCCTTGACTGTGGCATGCCTAAGAGGCCGAGTCTGCTCACCAAAGAGCTCCTTGAGGTGCAAATGAATGTCACCACCATTCTTTGCATCCTCGAAACGCCTCTGCAGCTCATCGTTCATAGAAGCCTGCATATAACACTTCGCCTTCAAGTCATGGTCACACCATTCCTTGTAGGTCTGCAATTCCTCGGGAGTGCAGTCAGTCGGAGCCTCAGCAGGGGACGACTCAGTCAGTGTGTATGCAATCTTTTCCGAGTTTAGGACGATTTTCAGATTTCTTAGCCACGTGAGATAGTTAGGTCCGGTTAACACATGTTTTTCGAGTATAGCGGAGAGCGGGTTGCGAATCGAAAACATTGTCAAAGTTTTGAACTGAAAATTAAAACAGATAAATGTTAATGACTATTTTAAAATATTTAATAAGATATAAAGTTTGGACTTTTACTTTATAAATTTTCGCTCCCACTGTTTTGACATTTTCACTACCCTCTAGTGAAAACGGGAAACTCCTTTCCTCAGTAGGTACGTAAGGCCCAATTAGCGAATTATGATCCCGAATAATATCAGCCAATCACAATTCCTAAAAGGTAGTTTCCAATTGCATCGCCATGCAACCCTTAACGTAAACTTTTGTCTCACGTTTGATTAGGACCCAATAATATGACGTCGTTCATCTTTACGTGTCAAGCCTTACCCATCGATATTGAACCTTAATGGACGGTCGCCATGAGTTCCCTCAATAATATGAGCCGAAATCATGGGAGTTCCACGTAGTTCACATCACCATGTCAATGGATGTCACAGCTTTCCGGCACCCAAGGCCCCCCCAATAATATGAGCCGAGCCCCGAGCACGGGTAGCGTTCATCATGCACCCATTGTCGATGGAAGACATGGAAATTATAAACAAATTTATAATTCCCCTTTTCGGGCTTGATATTAATTTTGAATCTTATTCAAAATGAGGGTTTTTAATTTTGAAAGGTCTCATCATTAATTTTATTTAAAAGCTCGCCATGTTTGATCGTATGTTTGCCGGATTCATGCAACTTTGTTATTATCATAATAATAACGCACATACTCATTATTTATAACATATCATGCATATATTATAAACAGTAAACAAAACAAGGATGATCAATCGCCCCAACACTAATGGCCCGTGTGAGCTAAACACGGGCCTAGGTCCAATCCTAGGGAAATGCACGGGATGCAAATGCAACTATTACATTAGCTTCCAATATTTACATGTCTTCGATCTTCATAATCATCATGGCCACCATCTTCCAATCTTGATTATCCACTATACTAATATTTACAAATAAATATCCATGGCAAATAGGGATACATCTCATGGGGGTGGGAACGGGACATAAACCATGTCCACTTTAAATTTGATAATTATTACAATCATTCAACACAAAATATCCTAGCATACACCTAGCAAATTGGGCTTGGGCTTTTGATCATCCTTCATGCATAATATCACATATCTTAAACCATCAATTAATTATCACAATAATTAATTGATCCAATATTATATATCTTGATCCAATCACTAACCGCCACGATTATAAACTAAATTAACAAAGTATACAAACACATTTGTCTACTTTCCAATTAATTTATTTATAACCGAATTTCTTGTAAATCACAATTTACTATAAATAATTAAAGTCCAACTTCAATTATTTATTTTATGAGAAAATGTCTGCAACTTTTGTAATTTTAAACTTAAGGGCCCAAAAACTTATTTTCCACCAAAAACATTTTGGCCCATTTAAAATTCACAAATATGTTAGCCATCCAATGGCCCAACAACTCAAAGCCCATGACACTTTGATATTTCAAAACACCTTTTGAAAACTCTAGTCGTCATCGCCGTCGCCGGAGCTCCGTCGCCGGACTCTGGCCAACCAAATTTTTTTTTATTATTAAACATAGGGGCTGTTCGGGCAGCCCAAGCTGCCCGAAATGGCCAGCAACTTGCTGCCCGAAATATGCCACAAAAATGCCTTGATTTTTGTTGCAAAATATATCTCATGCGGTTAGAAATCGACCTCAATATAATATCATGTATATGCTACACAAAAACTAGTACCCTTAGCTCATGATACCACTTGAAAGGGATCGATTTTAGGTGTTCGAAATCGCAACGGAAGCACAAAATTGTTTTCTAAACATGAAAATCGAAATTTTGAGAAAAATTTGAACACCATTGTACTAGTGTGTAACATATACTAAACACCTTTGTCATACATGGGGTGTTAAGAAATTTTACCTATCAACCTCTTGAGGTTGATGATGGCTCCAACTAAAGTGTAAACACTTTAGCTCTTGTATGGTAGACAATCTTCAAGCTTCCCTTTGAACACTCCTTGTTCAAAATCAAGCCCACCACTTGCAAGCTAGAACCTCCTTACACTTGCACTAGAAAATGTAAGGATTTTTCTTTGAGAAGTATTTTGTGTTTCAACAACTTGAAGAACAAAATGAGAGAAGAATTTTTTTGGAGAGAAATTAGTGTGAATTTCGGCCAAGCTAGGTCTAGGAGGGAAGGAGAGTAAGTTAATTCCTTGTCTTGGTTGTGAGAAAAGTTGAGACTACTTTTTGCATGCCTTGTAATATTTTAATCAAAAGTATTCCACACCTCTTCATCTCCCAAGCATGCAAAACCTAGTGGGCTTGTAACATTTACAAAGGGCCCATGGACTTTTAATTTAATTGTCTCAAACATATTTGAGCCCAATTAGACTTTACTTGATTTTACTCAAGCCCACTAGTTAAATAATTATTTCCAATTGGGCTCTACAAGTCCCAATGTTATTTTATTAATTCAACACTTTAATTAATTTAATTATTTGGACTCTACTAGGCCCACTAGTGTTTAATTAATTCAACGCTTGAATTAATTTAATTTAGTCCATAATAATGTTTATGAAAATCACAATTTTCAAATACATTACTCACTTGGCCTACTTTTAATTTAGAAACACATTCATAAATTAAAAATTACATTTCTCNTTATCAACTCCTTGATAATAAGAACGTCAGAACTCAAGTCTGATAGTACCCAACCAATCATGTTAAACGCCTAGCAGCATCGCTTACATGATTCCCTAGGTATCAAATGATAGTGCCTGCAAGAACCATTCAATTATGGTTAGCGTACAGTACGGTCCCTTCAACTCATATATCCCGACCGATTCGACAACCATTGGTTTATCGAGAGTTGTCAATGAATCGATACTATGTGTCATGTCGTAGTTGCATCGATGGTGTAATCTATGAAACCCCTTTCATAATTACCACCATACTCTGATCAGAGATTTCAAACTACATATACATGAAAAACACATAGGATATCCATACCCGTAGGTAAGCGGTGAATCCCCGACTACAATGCATCGACTCCTATATGTTTCGACAGAACACCCAACCTTGCCACCTGATGACCCCTTGAGAGTCGGTAAACAAGTCAAAGTGTAATTCTAGCACATAGAGTCTCAATGTTGTCCCGGGTCATAAGGACTAATGGTGTACAACCATAAACTAGGACTGTTCCACTCGATAAGTGAGAACCATTTGGAAAGTCCTTTATGGAGGGTTATTCAGTGCACTCTACCAGGAGCACCTATCTGCATGTTCGGACATCACAATGTCCCCTACCAATGAAACATGGTACTCACATCGCAGATACTAGTCTCGAACTCAAGCGGCCTATATCCTCCTTAGTGGCTGCTGAATCGACTAGGAACCGTTTAGAATATACAGTATTACAAATATGAGTTTCATGATACTCATCATTGATCATCTCATATTTTTTCTACTATTTGTATATTCAAGGGCTTTATCTATGCAACTAGCATGGGTATACAGATAAAGAAGTGCCAAAACAATAAATTCAAATATTATTAAAATAAAGATCGTTTATACATAGAGTTTCATTGTGAACACTCGGCCAACACTTGGCTCGACGTGCACCTACTCTAACAGGAAAATGGCCAAAAAGATATTTTGAACAGACTTACAACTATGGATCAATCGATTCTTGCTCTTAACCGCAAGCATTTTGATCTCAAATAAACATTTAAATCAATGAAGTCTGTTCTCTCCAAGGAATTCTCTGCTATGCATACAAGTGTTATGATCCGGCAAGACATGCACAATTCTTCACATCTCAACATGTGCGCTGAGCTTTCAGGACAAATATCTTATCTTAAAGCCCATGTTGACCAACGCATGAATGCCCAAGGGGCACAACTTACTGAGATCACGCACTTCCTTATCCATGGTGATGTCAAAAAGGGGGAAAGAGAGCGGCAAGAGGAAGTTTTGAAAGTAGAAGAATCAGTTAGGAAGAGCGTTGCAGAGCGTGCTAAAATAGAAGCAAAAAAAATCCAAGGACAAAAGAAAGGTTAATGTATTGTATTTGTTTTGATGTTTTTTCGTTCTGATTTTTTAATCTATAGCTTGTAATTTCATTCACTCAGTGAAATACAACTTTTTATTCAGCTGGTGCAATTATCTGTAAATTGTTGTATAGTTTTGCAGCTGGGTTTTTTCATCACCAAAAAGAGGAATATTGTTAAGAAATTATTATTACCCAAAAATTTGGTGATCAACAAAATCAAAATAGCAATTGACTATTTCAAGAAACAGCTGCAAAGCAAATCTTTATGTATAACAGGTACCGGTTCAACCGCTTAAAGAATTCAGACCGTATATCAGTTCTACCACTTAAAGAATTCAGACCACATATCAATTTAACCGTTTAAAGAAGAAGAAGTTCAAACCGGCTGTTCGAAGAACAATATGTCGAAGTCAGTAAAGAGCCATTTATTGCTAATTTAAGGAAAGACATTCTCTGAATGGTTCAGAACATTCAAATGGGTATGCATCCTCACAAGTCAACCATGTTATGCACATATCCCTATACCGAGATGAATTTAAGTCACTATCACAGAAGACAAAGATTACTTATGTCCTACAAGTCCTAATGGTAAAAACAGTTGCCATAAAAGGATACTAAAAAGTAACTCTTCATGGAACGAGATTCAAAGTTGTGCCAACAAAGAGAACATTAAATGCTTTGCTGAAGAACATTTAATGTATTTATAGCTGATAGTGACACATCACTCCAAGGTTACAGGTCTCTTTCCGACCGTTTGAATGACAGGTTATATAAGCAGATCTTGAAGTATGCAAAAAGACACAAGGGAAAACGAGATACACAATCATCAAGCTTACAACAGCGAAATTATTCAAAGTTTGCATACTTCAAGAATCTGAACGCAATCAAAGATTACATACCTCAATTGCTCATTCAAGCACACATTCAACAGAAAGATATCTATCTTTCAAAGATCATATTTGTACTACCTAAACGAGATTGTTTATTTGTATCAATAACCTTTTGGTTATTTGATTAATATTTTTGTCTGGTCAACCGAGGGTTCTTAAAATCCAAAAGTGTAAAGTGATCACTAAGAGTTCCAAAACAAGCAGTGTGATAAGTCTTTTTTGGAGTGGGCTGTTGCAAAGAGTTTTGTAAAGCCAAAGTCTTTTAGTAGAATCCTTCCTAAAGAGGAAGAAGGGGTGATGTAGAAGTTTTATCTCCGAACATCCATAAAAATCTCGTGTCTTTACTTTCCGCAAGTTCTTACAGTTCAAACCATATCTTGTTGATTAGATTGCCAACCGCTGAAATCATCATTAGAAATATTGAACCGGTTTCCGCACTTGTCTAGTGATTCATATTTCTAACAGTTTGAGAAAAACTTTCAACCGCCCAAAAACGGTTGAAAAAAAAGTTTAAAAGCAAATATTTTTAAAAGAGTTTATTCCCCTCCCCCCTCTAAACTTTTTCTCGATCCTAACAATTATATATTCTTGAAGTTATGTGAAAAATCTTTAAATCTAGTTTCAATTTAAAAAAAATATGTAATCATACAACCGTATTGATTTTTAAAATGTAATCAGAGTACTTGTATTGGTCAAATTATTATGATGCTATGACACGCAATTGGTGTTATAACCAGTGTGAAGAAGTATTATAACACCCATAAACCATGCCACATGTACATTCAAATATATTAATGAGTTCAATTTTTATTTTTTTGAAAAAATTTTCTATTACATGCGCCAAACTCAAATAACTTGCGAGTACAAAGCACGTACAATAAATATGTATGAGTGTACTGGTACAAGGGGTGGCCCACCCCATGTGCATTGCCAATCTTCAAGTTTATATAATAAAAAAATTATTTTTTAAAAAATAATTACTGGGGAAAAAAATGTTTTATTTTTTTATTTTAATATATATGAATTTTTCTAAAAATAAAATTAAAAAACTAAAATACTCAATTATTTTAATAAATAAGAATTTATTTTTTAAAAAAAATTAATGTAATTTTCATTTTAAATTAATATAATTCTCTTGTCAATTAAAATAGTCGTTGCAAAGTAATAGTTGGAATATAGCAAATGTGATTTTTTTTCTATGTTTTACTCGTTTATTTAAATTAGTGTAAATAAAATTAAAATGTATTTATTTAATGTAAAATAAGAATAAAGGTGAATTAGTGGACAATAAAACCACAAATAATTAGTGTTAATGTTAAAATGAATGTGTTAGAATATATGTCTTAATATAATATATATATGAAGCATGTTGATCTTAAGATTTTTGATGAGGTGGTGGATGTTATAACTAAAACCGATGTGGATGTCCTAGTAACAATAAATATTTTTAATTTTGTTTTTTAAAAATAAAATAATATTAAATCAAATATCATATATTAATATTAAATTGGTGAAATTGGTGGAAAATTCCCACCCACAAACACAAGTTTGTGTTCAGTTTTCATACCTTTCAAAAGTTTTATGAAATCCCTGACATAAGGAAATTTTTTTTTTAACTATCTCCTCAATTTTTTTTTTCATTTTCCTCTCATTTTTTATTAACTTTCTCACCCCCACCCTATTCTCATTTTCTCTAATTTATTTCCCGACTCTTTCCCGTCGGCCGACAACAACACTTGCCTTCCACCACCTCCTTCAAAACTCCAAGCGAGCAATACATGGACCTCCTTCAAAACTACAAGCGACGCCAAACCCATGTCTTCCTGTTGACCCGTAAAAATCCTAGTCTTCCCTTGCAACCAAAACCCACCGCCTCGACACCCACGGACGGCGAAGGAAACTGGAAGCAAAAAAAATTTTGGCTCAAAAAGCGCACAAATCTTCCATGTATGTGTGTGAGTGAAAGAAGAGGGCCGGAACCAGAGGATTTCATTTTTAGAAATTTTGATTGTAATTTTCAAAAAAAAAAAATTGTCCACTTTTGTTTCAAAAAATATCTTATTTGTAAAAATACCTTAGTTTTTGATCTTTTCGATAGATGTTAATGTACTGATTTTGGTTGTGCATTTTCTAGATTTCATAACTTTGCTTGTACTTGTCACTTTTGCTCAAGATATAATCATGAATTGATTGGTGAGGTTATTGCTATGTTCTTTGTAAAGTTGAAATTTTAATAAATGTGTGGATTTTGATGTGCTTCCCATTTTTCTGTAGTTTTATCACAGTGTTGTTGTGAGAAATGGATTGGAGTGAGATTTAGCGTATGCGAGGTTGTTTTAATTATTATTTTTGACTAATATGATGAATAGGTTGAAATGTGAGTCTCTCTGTTCAAAGAGGTTCAAACTATCATATCTTTTTCTTCCATTAACCAATATTATGTAGATATTGAGACAGTTAATTCTTTTATAATGGATCAGGTAATTTGAGAAAAGCATGGGTGGGAAAGGTAATTGATTTTTGTTGTTTTTGCTGAGATCAGTTGTGGCATAGTGGCAGAAGGGTTAGCAGGATGGACCTATTGGCAAGTTGCCTGATGAATTGTATAATTTTTCTATTTTATTATAATATCATTTTTCTGTTTATGTGTTTTGTTTTTTTCAGTCTATTATTAATTTTGGCTTCAATGGTTACTATATATATTACTGTTAGATTTTTCCGTTGAAATGCCTAAGATTGACTACAATTGTTAGATAAATAATGATTTACGTGGAGGCAACATTTGCTAATATTTTGTGGTGTTGTTGCATGAAAAATTGTTAAAATCATTGAAGTTAATCTAGCGGTTGATTTTTTTAAGTTCAATTTGTTTTTAAAGTTTGAAATGAACTTTAATTATTTTATGAACTTATTATTTATGATTAAATGGTAGTTTGTACAATCATCTCTTCTGTCGGTCATGTACAACCATTTGCTTGTTTTTCTTCTTCTTTGTGACTGCAAGCAAGTTTTTGTCGTCTATTTTAATATGTTTTGCATTGTTTGTGTTTGTCTTATTTTTTATGTTACTAATTTTGATGGTACTTGTTGTTTGGAATAATTTTAGAAGTTTACGTTGTTTTTAATTTGTTATATTAATTTTTTTTCTTTTATGCAGAAATGGTTAAACCAAAGGTGATGACGTCCATATCCACGTTTTTTTAAGTGGGGTGAAAGCAAGATCCTGATAAAAGTTGAAGACATGGAGAGTTTGCTAAAAAGAATTACTCGTATGAAGGTATTTTGTTTTAAGATTATTTTTTATAACAAAGGTGAAAAATATTTTTTTATTTGTAAAAAGTGTTTGAAATCATTCCATTTGATGAGGAATTAGAGTTATTTGGTGAGAGGCGAAGAAATGTGAAGGTAAACAAATAAATTCCCTAAATGATGTTGATTTTTTTAGGTGCTAAATTTTCAGGTGTCATCTAAAATGAAGGAGGAGGAAACAACATGCAAACTTTGAAAACTTGTGGAAGAACAATTCCAAGAGATTCAAATACTTAGACAAATTTGTTTTCAAACTAATGAAAATATGTCAAAGGATTTTATTGGTGCTCGGGTAGATGGTAAACTTGATGAAGGAAAAAATGACGACAAGAATGTTTCTTTTGAAGATTTTGACATAGATTTAGCTGGATACAATGAAGTCTATGCTGATGGTGTGAGAGATTTGATTAAATACGATGATGTAGGTTTTAGTAAGTTGGATATGGAATTAAATAAGGTTCACACCGAGAATTCTTCGAGAGAGATAGTAGATGAAAGAGATTATGCTAATGATGCCACTGGTTCGCAAGAGAACAAGATCAGTAATGTTAAATTTTCAATTGTGAAGAGTGTATTGAAAAGAACTAATCGTGTGAAAAAGAGAGAGCCAAATATTTTCGTCACTCCTCCAAGTTCCTCCCAAGACGCAAAACAAAGTCTATTGTAGAATGTAAAGAGTATCCTGTAATTATTGATGAGGTATTGTGCATTTTAATTGTTTTGATTTTGTTATTTTTTTTATCATGATTTCATTTATTTAATTTTTTGGTAAATTTTGTTTTTCCATAGGGAGACACAAGCGTAGAAGACGAAAACATATATGCTGATAAAGACGAGTTAAAAATTAAAAATTACAAAGGTAGAGAATATTTTTGTGGTTGCGAAAAAGTCTCGGACAAGGAGCGTAATATCATAATGATTTATTTTGCAGGGGTAAAATTAAGATACACCTCTTGCAATTTAAAAATTTATTTCAATTTTTATTTTATTGGAGTTAATCATATTCTTGTTCTTGTGGTGGTACTGTGTGGGAAAGAGAAAGATTCAAAATTTGTGGCCTTGAATTCAATGATTTATTTTTTATAAATGCGTTGAAAGACAATATCATCAATTATTATATGCAAATTGAAGTGAGTATAGTGTGAAAAATGGTTCTGAAATATTTTGTATGGATACGACAGTCCAGGTTTTTATTTTTAAAATAAAAAATTTGAATGATTGGTTTGTATATATGATGTATAAATATGATAATATGTATTTTTCCATGCTTAGGATGAGGTATTGGGTGCATTACAGAGGTTGAACAAGAAGCGGAAGTTGAAAGATGATGGCTACCATTATTTTTTTTAATCAAATTTGACAAATGATTCGAGGGGAAAATTAGAACAACTAAATAGGAAGTTGATGGATTGTTGTAGAATATTGTTGTTCCTAATTCACGGCAAATATAATCGGTTCTTGCTTGTATACAAAACTGAAAAAAGAGAGTTTGAATTTAGAAACTCGATATACACAGCCATGTCACTTGGAACAGCAAGAGCTTATGTAAGTTAATATTTGAATACATATTTAATCACAATCATGTTGTTTATATTAATTATGTTCTTTGTCATTTTCAGGCTGCTTTCTTAGCTAGGTATATGAGGATTATGTTCGATTACAAAACGAAGGAGTTAGTGAACCAAGTTTTCTGCCGACAACAAGGTGTTGATATGAATTGTGGTGTTTACATATCTTTGTGAGCAGATTGTTATGCTCGTGATAACGATGAAGTTTGGACCTATGAAAGATATTGCAAAATGAACACTGTAAGAGCACATATCGTTGCAAAAATTTTATCTGAAAATAATGTTGTGCTCAACAAAGTATCGTGATGGTTGAAAACATTTTTAAGATGGATAATCTGAGTTGGTTACTACCTTGTAGTATTTTCAAGTTTAGCTTGACGAGCTTATGTTAATTTTGATATTAGAAGTACTTAAATTGAAACTATTTATTCAGTTCATGCACTACCGAGTTCTTGAAATCCTGAAATCTTGATTCTACTGGTACACTAGTTGCTGATAAAATAGCAAAACAACTGTTCATTTCAGCATACAACAAAAATGATTTAGGTATATTATGTAATCTATTGGGTACATACATATAGAATTTGAGCATATATTAAGAGGGGAACCAAAGCAATGAAAATGCAAATCCATGTCTCCATTTAATGAGTAAGAGTTGGCAAACCAACTCATCACCATCAACTTAATACACACAACACAAGTTCATTTCAGCATACAACAAAATGATTTAAGTATATTTTGTAATCTATTAGGTACATAAATATAGAATTTAAATATTTATTGAAACATCCACTACTCATTTTTTTAAAAATGTATTAATTTTTTTTTAAAAGATTCGGCCGAACATATGTTGGTACACACACACACACACACACATATATATATATATAATTATTTAAAAATCCAAAACGTAGTGCAGATAAAAAATCTTAAATTGTTAATTAAACCTAAATTTACCATCTTTCAAAATAAAACACAAACTCTTTAAATCCTCTCAAATCTCTCAAAAGCATCAAAAGTCATAAAATCTTTAAAGTAAACTTAAATCTTAAACAAAATTTTATTTGCGGAAAACTAGCGACGGTCCTCGGGTTGTATGCACCTTCAGTCTAGCTAGTTCAACCATCAAGTCCTCCATCAATATTAACATCATGCTAACCTGTATCGATCACACATAGTGAGTTTATTAACTCACCAAACATTAATCATGATAGCAAGTAATACATATACATTCACAAGCAACAGTGAAAATTCTTTTAATCAAAATAGCTTTTCATAAACATAACTTTAGACATTTTTCCTTTCAACATATCATATCATGTTTCCTTTCATCATATACGTATATATTTCCCTTTTAATTGAATTCAGATCCTCAATTGTGACTTTCATATTAGCTATAGGCTGATGGATCCATCTACGTATTACCACGGTACCAGGCGGTGAGACATCAGCGACACTATCACCCGTCAACTGAGTTTTGATCTTACAAATCACTGTATCATTTCGATGGAAACACGATTGTCGGGCTCCATCTGGGACATTTTCCAGTATACGGGCTCCCTCTAGGGCCTTTTACCTCACGATATCCTCCATCATATCATCTGATCAACGTATTAGTCACAATCAACTTACCTCCTTCAACTTTTCATATTTCCATCACTTATAAAAATTCATGCATATATAAATCATTTTCTTTTAAACCAAGCTTGCAACATGTCTTTTAGCATTAACGTTTCATCATAAAATTTCATAAATATTTGAAATAAATGTTTTAAAATATATTACAGCATTCAGGGCACTGCCAGGACGTCTAACATTTTTCAAGTGTAAAATGACCGTTTTGCCCCTGCAACCCTAACTTTCCTAATTTATCCTTAGACCTTAAAACGACGACCCAAATCCATCCAAACTTAACATAATACCTTAAAATACACCCATAAATATTTCTTAGACGTAAAATTAAGTTATTCGACTAATTTCCCAATTCGTATTTAAAGCCTAGATGTGCATCCCGGTTTTAACTCGTATTGACTCGAAACTTAAACAAACTTTACCAAACTTGAACCAAAGATTATTAACACCTAACTATACCATATACAACCCAATTCAAGCTCATCAAGACCCTCAATCCAGCCTAGAACAGCTACTGAACTTTTGTTGCCCAAACTTGAAAACCCTAGCCTGCCTAACCATGCACCCTTTGGCCCTAGTCACTAACCAGCCTATCCAGTCTTAGCTAACCCTCCTAGGACCATGAACAACCATAGGGACCCTACTGGATCGAGCCTAAATGACCTAGAGCCCACAGCCCCTCAAACAGACCCCAAGGCGTTCTCGGTTCCCCCTTGCCTCACACGGTCCCCTAGCCCTTCGAACCTAGCATCATGCAACCCCCCTTGAACCATCCTACTGCCCCTTTAAGACTCCTGAACACACCCTAATAGCAGCTAGAAGTCGTGGCCATCAAGGACTCCTAGACGAAGAACCCTAGCCCACGAGGACTCTATTTTCGTTCCTCATGCTACCTATTTTGTCCAGCCCTTGAACGTGCCCTTAAAGACTCTAAAACTATTGGAAAAACGTCCCTTTAAATGCTCCTACCATGGCAGTCCATTTGTGCAATATTAATATGAGTTTTGGATCATAATCATGAGTTTTTCGTATAGCAAGGCAATAAAACGAAAATAATTACAAGGCAACATATTTTTCATGCAAATATGCATCAAACACATAATATGATGTGATAGATGCAAATATACATCAAACACATAATATGATGCGATGCGAGGAACGTTGACTGAGAATGACCTTGCTGAATTTTCCCTTCAAAGTTTCGTGATCTTGCCTTGAAAAAGTGTGTGTGGCCGTGTAGCTGCTGGCCTAAAAGTCCTAGTGCTTTGTGAGGGGTGAGGCATGAATAATATGTGTGTATGTTAGGGTTTTTGGTAGCTTTATTTTGATTTATAAACATGGTGCAAGTTTAGGCCCATTAACCTAGTATAATAGGTCCGTTAAGCCCATTAGTTAATATTTATAATATTTTGTTAAAGAAAGTTTGTGAAATTATTAGCCGAATTCTCAAAAAGTCTCTATTTTTATCGAAAATCAATTACCGGTTTAAAATATGACTTGGCATATAAAAATACCTCAAAACATCTCATTTTTCAGAATTCCATTTAAAATACACCACACATTAAACAATTAAAAATAATTATTTTATAAAAATATTGGTCCCGGTCTCCGTTCCTCGATCGCGTCTCGAATAACCTTTAAAACACAGTTTTATGCATTGCAGTAGAAAACCATATTTTAAACATGTAAACATGTCTACCACATTTAATTAATGTAATTAAATTAATTTAATTAAAACACATAAGAAATTTTATAACTTGCATGCATGTGGTTCGCGTGGACCTTCAAATTTTCGGTACGTTACAATCTACCACCCTTAAATTGAATTTCGTCCCCGAAATTCACTTATCCTCGATAATCAAAAAGTTTAGACTTAATTCTGATATCCCAATAATACACGCTTCCGCTGCGCCGCTCTGATAAAATAAGTTTTAGAATGTTCTTATGTCTCCTCAATCCTAATTAAATTTGCATTCAAGATCCTCGTTTGCGAATATCAAATAACAACGACCTATGTGACTTAGTTGTATTTTACTATAACATCGAATTTCGAATTTTCTCACAATTCTCAATATTAGAAATAGAGGTCCAAACTTATCGTATCTTACTTTCCTCATAATATACCCAAGATGTTCATCAACCTATTATATTTCAACATTAAAATCCCAAAAGCATCCTTTCTTAAATTTATTGAACTCAAGGTGTGCTAAGGCATTAAATCCAAATATTAGCATTTATGAAGTTGAACTTAAGAGATCTTAGCATCAAAATTTACCAATCGACTTCTATCCTCGGTAATACACTTAATAATTAAACTTTATCTCAACCCCATAATAATTTTTGTCTAAGATCTTTGAATCAAACATTTATTTTACGGCACCAAAATAACATAACTTAACTATTTACAAGTACATCCTAAATATAAAATTATTTCAAATCTTAATTTCGCCACGAATTTTCATATAAACACATATCTCATAAACTTGTAATTCAAACTTACACAACTCAAATAGTCTTAGATAACACAATTCCAACATACATATCCACTTAATCCCAAGTTTCTTAACGACTTTCAAAAATGCCTGAAGACATGGTGTCTATCTCACTTCTTACATACGTCCCTCAAGTAACATAACCATTAATCATACCCAACTTTCTAAAAAAAATTAACCCTAACAAAGGTATAATTTTAACTCCTAAGATCATGACAAAAACTTATGATACATCAAACCTTAAGTTCCCAAAAAATATGATAACGTAATGTCTAATCTTATAAATTAACTAATTGATCAACTTTACCTTAAATTGTCATCACTCTAAATTCTTAATTTGCCACAAAATTATTCCACTAACGCTTAGATTTTCGAACCCAATATTGATTAATCTTACAAAGCCTTTGATTATCATTTCTTATAACATTATGACCAAGATATTTCAAAGTTCTAAATATCCTTTCAAGCCTAAATCATAGAAAATTCCTATTATTTAAACCATTCAATTCTCACTTATTGCTAAAGAACAAATTGTAAAATTAATTCCTAATTTCCTCGAAAATTATCGAATTAGTCCTTAATTTCGAAAATTCTGCAATTAACCCATAAGTACTTGGCATTCCTGTCACGCCCCGTATCCGAAGCGTCGGTGACATCCGTCATTGTTTAACAATTATATTGAAAACAATAAAGCCTCGTATCAAATCAAACCAGTCTTTTTCATAAATAAAGTAATGTCTTACAATGACAATGAAATAAAATACATCAAAGTTGCGAAATACGGAAAACTAAACAAAAGGGGATAACTTGACTCTTGCTCTTGATCATCGATCACCAACCCCAGAAAGCTTCCTGCTCCTCCTCATTTATTTGCTCTTCATTTTTATCTGAAATTGTAAGGGGGTGAGTGTTTTGGGAAACACACAGCAAGTGGGGGTCGATCGATTCCAAAGATACATATAGAACTTAGTTTTTTTTTTTTTTTCCTTTTAATAGGCTTTCAAAACTTAATTTCCTTAACTTATCATGACAGAAGCGAATCGAATAAATGACAGAATTTATCAGATGATTCATAGCAATTCAGAAACAGATCAGATAAATTCAGAACAGAACAGAATAGATCGGACAGAACACTGTTACTCATCTCATTTCCATGGTCAAATTGTCCCCAATATGTTAGTCCTCTAAGGGATGAGGCCAGAACATTGTTTTATACTCACCAATGGGGGCCAGAACAGAACATGGTTTTATACCCACCAATGAGGGCCAGACAGAACTACAATTCTCGTCCCATTTCAAATTCAAATCGTAACAGTGCAACTGAATTCAGAAGTCACAAACAGAACTTTTCAGATGTTTAGATTTCAGAGTTTTCATACAGACACAGCGGAACCAAGAATTTCGAAGCATAGAAGAGAACACATAATCGATCGAAATTTTAAACGTAGTGCACAGTAATTTTCGAAAATAGTGACATACATTAGTATGTCATGATATTTTTATGCAAAGAGCAAAATAAAACGAAATACTTAACAAAAGCCCACTTACCTGAATTTTGTTCAAAGTTTCCTTTTGAAATTTCGGCAGTACTTCGACACAACTCTAACAAACACTGTCTTTGATTGGGCAGCACTTCGACACAGGGTTTCTGTACTAGACTGCACGAAAATATTTCCTCTTTCTTCCTTGACTTCGGCCGAGACTTGAGGGGGAGATGGGATCCGAAAATTTGAGAGGTATTGGTGTGCTCTTTCTCAACCTATTGAGTAGTATATATGCAACAAAAAGACCTTCCACCTAGCCCACCTTGGTCAACCACTTGGGCTCCAAGAAAGGGTTTTAATGTGGTTCAAAATCTCATGCACTCTTTAAATGTCACCTTGATTTTCTAAAGAGTCATTTCTTGCATCATTAATATGTTATAGCCTTTAGCTCCTCCCGTAGCTCCTTCGTAGGTTAACGCAAAGGTTATTTCCTGCATATTCAATTTGTCCAAACTCTTGGCTCCACTTATAGCTCCCTTTTTGTTCTTGTTAGGACAAGCTTGGTTGAGCTTCTTCGAGCTGAAGGATCGAGTCCTTGAGCTGGGATTTTATTCCTTCCGTGACAGTACTTCGATGGATGCAGTTACTTTAAGCTTGGCTTCATGTTGAGTTGATCTCCGAGCTTTGAAGTTATTCTCTCGAGTTATATTTACTGAAATCTAAGTTAATATTCAAGTTATCTAGTTGGAACGAAAATTTTAGGGTTTAGTTTGAGTTAAACTTCAAGTTCGTATTACTTACTTGATTCGCCTTGGATCGAAAAATCTCGGGTTCTCACATCCCTCCCTCTTTATTGAAAGTTTCGTCCTCGAAATTTGCATCAACTCGTTCTTTCGAATAGATGAGGGTATTGTGATCGCATCTTCTCCTCGAATTCCCAAGTTGCCTCCCTTTCGGTATGATTTGACCACTGTACATTGACATAAGGTATTGTCCGGTTTCTCAACACTTGGTCTTTTGAGTCCACTATTCGGGTAGGGACTTCTTCGTATTTGAGTTCTTCGTTGAGGTTTCCTTTAATCAGCAGCGGTGCAACTTTGAGTACATGACTGGGGTCTGGGACATACTTCCTCAGCTGTGAGATGTGGAAAACGTTATGTATTCTAGCCATGTCCGGTGGTAATGCTAATCGGTAGGCTAAGGTTCCTACCTTCCCCAGTATCTCGAACGGTCCCACATATCTCGAATTCAACTTTCTGGATTTACTGAACCGAACCACTCCTTTCATGGAAGAGACTTTGACGTAAGCTTTTTCACCAATTTCCAATTCTAACGGCCTCCTCTTCAAATCTGCCCAGCTCTTTTGTCTGTATTGGGCTGCCTTGAGTCTTTCTTTGATTACAGCTACTTTGTCAACGGTTATTTGTACAAGTTCTGGTCCGGTAACAGCTTTTTCTCCGATTTCATCCCAATATAGAGGCGACCTACACTTTCTACCATACAAAGCTTCATACGGAGCCATCTCGATGCTACTGTGATAGCTGTTGTTATAGGCGAATTCTATCAGGAATAACTGTTCACTCCAATTTCCATGAAAATCCAGAGCACAAGCTCTCAACATGTCTTCGAGGGTTTGAATTGTCCTTTCAGTTTGGCCATCAGTCTGAGGATTATAGGTTGTGCTGAGAGTGACTTTGGTTCCCATCGCCTTTTGAAAACTTTTCCAGAATCTTGATACAAATCTTGGATCTCTGTCAGACAGTATACTTGTCGGGACTCCATGTAGTCTCACTATATTGTCCATATACAAGGTAGCGAGTTTATCCAGGTTGTAACTCATCCGTACCGGTAAGAAATGTGCAGACTTCGTCAATCTGTCAACGATTACCCAGATTCCGTCATGACCTTGTCTTGATTTTGGTAGTCCGACTACAAAGTCCATGGAGATATTATCCCA
Source organism: Primulina huaijiensis (assembly GCF_012295235.1). Lineage (NCBI taxonomy): Eukaryota > Viridiplantae > Streptophyta > Magnoliopsida > Lamiales > Gesneriaceae > Primulina > Primulina huaijiensis. The sequence continues at coordinate 10,105,477 of NC_133323.1, read as the reverse complement.
CTTCTACGTGGGTATTTCCAATGGCTGTAAAAGTCCTCCAGGCCTTTGATGTTCTGCCTTGACTTGTTGACAGGTTAGGCATTTGGAAACAAAGACGGCTACGTCTTTCTTCATTCCATTCCACCAGTAGTTGTTCTTCAGGTCTCTGTACATTTTGGTGCTTTCTGGATGTACTGAAAATCTCGATTTATGTGTCTCGGTCATTGCTTCTTCTCGAATTTCATCGACGTCGGGCACATACAACCGTCCTTCCATCCAAAGGATACCATTATCATCAATTTAAAATCCTGGAAGTTTTCCTTCTTGGATCTGTTCCTTAATTTTAAAGATGGAGGTGTCTTGGCTCTGCTTCAATTTGATGGTTTCCCGGAGTCCTGATTGTGCTGATAGTGAAGATAATCTTACTTTTCCAAATTTTCTTCGGCTTAAAGCATCTGCCACCTTATTCGCCTTACCTGGATGATAATTGATTACCAAATCATAATCTTTTAGAAGTTTCATCCACCTTCTTTGCCTCATATTTAATTCTTTTTGGGTGAAAATGTACTTGAGGCTCTGGTGATCGGTAAACACCTCACATTTTACTCCATAAAGGTAGTTCCTCCGGATTTTAAGTGCAAACACAACTGCAGCTAACTCAAGGTCATGAGTGAGGTAATTCTGCTCATACGGTTTCAATTGTCGTGAGGCATACGCAATTACCTGACCCTCTCGCATAAGCCCACACCCTAATCCTTCCTTGGAAGCATCACTGTATACAGTGAAATTCTTACTATCCTCGGGAAGAACTAGTATTGGTGTGGATGCGAGTTTCATCTTCAGGTTTTCAAAACTTCTTTCACAAGCTTCATTCCAAATGAACTTCGAGTTTTTCTGAGTAAGTTTGGTGAGTGGAATGGCTATCGAAGAAAATCCTTCCACAAATTTTCTATAATAGCCAGCTAATCCAAGAAAACTTCTCACCTCGGTTACAGTTTTTGGTTGCGGCCAATCCTTAATTGCCTCTACTTTCTTAGGATCTACTGACACTCCAAATTCTTAGATTATATTGCCTAAGAACGCCACACTCTTTAACCAGAATTCACACTTCTTGAATTTGGCATATAGTTCCTTTTCTCGCAGCGTTTGCAACGTGAGACGCAAATGTTCCTTGTGTTCTTCCTCACTTTGTGAATATACCAAGATATCATCTATAAAAACGACCACGAACTTGTCGAGAGATGGTGTGAATACTCGGTTCATAAGGTCCATGAATGCTGCAGGAGCATTTGTTTTACCAAATGGCATTACCGTGAATTTGTAATGTCCATATCTTGTCTTGAAAGCAGTCTTAGGTATATCCTCAGTTTTGACCTTCAATTGATGATAACCAGATCTCAGATCAAGCTTTGAGAAAACTTTGGCTCCTTTTAACTGGTCAAAAAGATAATCTATTCTCGGGAGTGTGTACTTATTCTTTATGGTTATCTTGTTCAACTCCCGGTAATCAATACATAGCCTCATGCTCCTGTCTTTTTCTTTACGAATAGCACTGGAGCTCCTCACGGAGACACACTTGGGCGAATCTGCTTCTTGTCTAATAATTCCTGGACTTGTTCTTTTAACTCCTTTAATTCTGCTGGAGCCATTCGGTATGGTGCCTTTGAGATTGGTGCAGCACCAAGGACCAAATTGATTTCAAATTCTACTTTCCTATCTGGTATCTTCCCCGGTAATTCCTCAGGAAAAACATCTAGAAATTCTTGAACAATTGGAATATCGTCTAACTTTAGGATTTCTCCCACGTTGACCTCATTGATTACTGCTAGATAAATCTCTTCACCTCCTTTTATGGCCTTCCAGGCTTGTGAGGCAGATAGTAGAGATTTTCGTTCTTTGGATTTTCCGTGGTATATGACTTCCTCTGTGTTCGAAGTCTGAATTCTAATATCTTTCCTTTGACAGTCTACCATGGCATGGTTGTTAGCCAACCAGTCCATTCCAAGAATGATGTCAAACTCAACCATAGTGAGTTGAATCAATTCCGCTTTGAAAGTTTGATTGCTGATACAAATTTTATAGTTTCGATACACTTTGTGTGATTCAATTACTTTACTCGTCGGTGTTGCCACTCTTAAGGGTTCACTAAGAGTATCATGTTTAAGTTTAAGCATTTTAGCAAATCTTCTAGACACAAATGAATGTGTGGCACCACAATCAAACAAAGCATATGCAGACATTTAATTGAGTAAAATGGTACCTGCCACCACTTCATTGGTGTTATAAGCTTCCTCTTGGGTGATTGCATAAACCCGAGCATTAGTCTTGTTTTCATGTTGTTTGCTGGGCCCCGCCCCTTTTTCTTTGTTGTCTGGAAAATCCTTAATTCTATGACCCACTTTTCCGCACTTAAAACAAGCACCTGTCTTCCGATAGCATTCTCCAACATGTTTCTGTCGACATGTATCGCACCACTTTCCTTCGGTGTGGCCAGCACTGTTAAAATTTCTTCTTGGAGGTCCACTTGAATGATTAGGCTTCTTAAACTTGGGACCATTTTGAGTATTTTGGTTGACCAACGGTCTCTTACTCCTGTTTTCTTCCTCACGGCATTTGATATCTGTTTCTGCGCTCATTGCAGCGCCCATAAAATCCGCAAAGCTGTTTGGCTTGAATAGTGCCAATGCCGACTGAATTCGACTGTTGAGTCTTTTCTTGAAACGATGCATTTTTAACGTTTCATCCGACATGATCGTTGGGACGTAGGTTCCCAGATCGTTGAATCGTGAAGTGTACTCCATTACTGACATGTCTGGATCCTGTTTGAAGCTTTCAAATTCACCCAACTTCTGTAGTCTAAATTCAGCTGGATAGTATTGTTTCAAAAACTCTCTTTTAAAAATCTTCCATGTGATCTCTTCCACTTCTGTCAAAGATGGCGACACAGTTTCCCACCATTTCCTAGCTCGGTCTTCCAAAAACGGAGTTACAACCTCCACTCTCAGTTCTTCAGGTATCTCCAGTAAACGCAATTGTGCTTCGACATTCTTGAGCAAGTTGTGACTGACTTCCGGGTCTGGGTTTCCATCGAAGGTTGGAACTCGATTCCTTCTTAGAGGTTCATAATGGTATTTAATTCCACGCGATTGTGGTTCTTGAGGTGGTTGGATGGCGTTAGCTAATGGGTTCACGAATCCTTGCAACGTCGCAGCTACGATTGTGGCTATTGCCATCATATCTTCTTGGCTGAGGTTTACTCTCTGAGGCGGTGGTGGATTTTCATTTTGGTTGGCGCCACGAGGGTTACGGTGGTTTCGAGGTGGTCTGCCTGCCATATCCTATAAACATGTATTTTATTAATTTGTTTGCCACAAAGTATAATTAAAATAATTTCATTAAATTTTTGAAATTCATACAAGCAAAAGTTTCGGAACAAATGGTAAATCAAATAATTCTTAATACAATCAATGCCTAGTCTAGAGTTCTCTATCTACTCGTCTATAACCTCTTCATCGCCTACTGCCTTGTTAATTTCTTCTTCCATCAGGTTTTCTTCTAGTTGCTCTACGAGTTCTTCCATGTTGACCACATTATTTTGCAGGTGCTCAATGTAATTCTGCAGTTGTGTGTTGTGATGATCAAGGTTGTTTACTTGATCTCGTAGCTCCTGTATTGTTGATTGGCTTACTTTCTCATTGATTTCTTGATCTGCGATCTGTTCCTCCAGACGGCGTTGTGTTTTGAGAAGGCTATCGTCTCGGATTTTGAGGGTAAAAATCCTATCCTGAGCTTTGTTTAACTCTTGCTTGGTGATTTTGTGTCGACGTTCCGACTCTAGATGATAATCGGCATAACGTCTTACGTCCTCGCGTAGTTTCTTCTCTTCCTCTCTGGCCTCACGAAGATCCTCCGTCATGCATACATTATTCCCGTCTAACTGGAAATTATCTTTTTCGAGTTTCTCATTTTTTTCTTTCAGTGTTTTAATTTCTGACTCATTTTCCTGAAGTTGTTTTTGAAGTTCATTTATAATGCGTTGAAGATCCATGTTGTTTTCCTATAAAAAACAACTTTATGCATAAGATACTCATCAAATTTTTAAATATGCAATAGAGGGATAATAGAAAGTTTCAAAATATTTTGGTACACATAGTATTTTTTTAGTCAAAAATTTTATTACAACCCAGATATTATAATGCTAATCTAATCGAACATCTCTCCTCCATCGCCGTCACTGGCGCTGTCATCTCCGGCCACCTCCATCGGTGCTACCTCCTCTTCCTCCATGCTCTCTATCACCAAATGCAGGTAATTATTCTGATCTTGAAGTCTGTCCATAGTGCCATGGAGCTTCGAAATGTACCGATCCTGTCTGGCGTTGTACTCCTCCTGGTGCTGACGGGCCTGAGCAGCACGTCCTCGCTCTATTTCCACTCTATCCAATAAATCCCTGTTAAGTGCAGCTAAGTGCGTGATGCGAGCGGAATCGGTCGGTATCTGCAGCAGCTGACTCTCTGCCAAGTCCAGATGATGAGTCAATCGTTGTACATCAGTCTCCAGTATGAGTCTACTCTCAATAATTTCCTGTTTCTCCAACTTTTCTCTAGCCAGTTGCGCCTTCAGGGTCTCAATTTCTCTAGTCTGATTGTCAATCGTGAGCTGGCGCATGCGAAGGGCAGCCCGAGCACGAGTACGTGGAGCAGCCATTTCCTAGGATAAAATCGAAGGCAAAGCATCAGAATCGTATAAAGGATAGAAAGGCACAAATAATAGAAACAAAGTGGTCGTGGAAAAATTTTGATACTAAGAATTGCGAAGCGATTGAAGGGATAGATTTCTGAAGTCTATTCGAAATTTAAGAATCAGATGAAAGTTGGATTTCAAGAACAGATGAAAGTTGGACTCAAATTGGGATGCACTAGGCTTTTGCCAAAATTTTACTTCGCCAAATTTTGTCTATCAAAATCCCAGCGGGATTATGAACCTGGCGGCTCTGATACCACTTAAATGTCACGCCCCGTATCCGAAGCGCCGGTGACATCCGTCATTGTTTAACAATTATATTGAAAACAATAAAGCCTCGTATCAAATCAAACCAGTCTTTTTCATAAATAAAGTATAGTCTTACAATGACAATGAAATAAAATACATCAAAGTTGTGAAATGCGGAAAACTAAACAAAAGGGGATAACTTGACTCTTGCTCTTGATCATCGATCACCAACCCCAGAAAGCTTCCTGCTCCTCCTCATTTATTTGCTCTTCATTTTTATCTGAAATTGTAAGGGGGTGAGTGTTTTGGGAAACACTCAGCAAGTGGGGGTCGATCGATTCCAAAGATACATATAGAACTTAGTTTTTCTTAAAACGTCCTTTTAATAGGCTTTCAAAACTTAATATCCTTAACTTATCATGACAGAAGCGAATCGAATAAATGAAAGAATTTATCAGATGATTCATAGCAATTAAGAAACAGATCAGATCAATTCAGAACAGAAAAGATCGGACAGAACACTGTTACTCATCTCATTTCCATGGTCAAATTGTCCCCAATATGTTAGTCCTCTAAGGGGTGAGGCAAGAACATGGTTTTATACCCACCAATGGGGCCAGAACAGAACATGATTTTATACCCACCAATGGGGGCCAAACAGAACTACAATTCTCGCACCATTTCAAATTCGAATCGTAACAGTGCAACAGAATTCAGAAGTCACAGACAGAAATTTTCAGATGTTTAAATTTCAGAGTTTTCATACAGACACAGCGGAACCAAGAATTTCGAAGCATAGAAGAGAACACATAATCGATCGAAATTTTAAACGTAGTGCACATTAATTTTTGAAAATAGTGACATACATTAGTATGTCATGATATTTTTATGCAAAGAGCAAAATACAACGAAATACTCAACAAAAGCCCACTTACCTGAATTTTGTTCAAAGTTTCCTTTTGAAATTTCGGCAGTACTTCGACACAACTCTAACAAACACTGTCTTTGATTGGGCAGCACTTCGACACGGGGTTTCCGTACTGGACTGCACAAAAATATTTCCTCCTTCTTCCTTGACTTCGGCCGAGACTTGAGGGGGAGATGGGATCCGAAAATTTGAGAGGTATTGGTGTGCTCTTTCTCAACCTATTGAGTAGTATTTATAGGCAACAAAAAGACCTTCCACCTAGCCCACCTTGGTCGACCACTTGGGCTCCAAGAAAGGGTTTAATGTGGTTCAAAATCTCATGCACTCTTTAAATGTCACCTTGATTTTCTAAAGAGTCATTTCTTGTATCATTAATATGTTCTAGCCTTTAGCTCCTCCCGCAGCTCTTTCATAGGTTAACGCAAAGGTTATTTCCTGCATATTCAATTTGTCCAAACTCTTGCTTCCACTTATAGCTCCCTTTTTGTTCTTGTTAGGACAAGCTTGGTTTAGCTTCTTCGAGCTGAAGGATCGAGTCCTTGAGCTGGGGTTTTATTCCTCCCATGACAGTACTTCGATGGATACAGTTACTTTCAGCTTGGCTTCATGTTGAGTTGATCTCCGATCTTTGAAGTTATTCTCTCGAGTTAAATTTACTGAAATCTAAGTTAATATTCAAGTTATCTAGTTGGAACGAAAATTTTAGGGTTTAGTTTGAGTTAAACTTCAAGTTCGTATTACTTACTTGATTCGCCTTGGATCGAAAAATCTCGGGTTCTCACAATTCCTAATTCCATTCTATAAGTTTACCGTAACATAAAGTTCAATAATTTTAAGCTTATTAAATCCAAAATCAATTCTCATAACCAATCTTACCTTTCCATCAAAACATAAAATCCCAAATTATACATTTTTATACTTCTAAAGATCGTCGCAATCTTCGAATCATTATTCTTTATATGAAGTTCTCAAAAATTAATTCAACTAGTAACCACGAATCATCAGTATTTTCTTAAAAAATCTACATGTCCCGAAAGCATTCAGAATCTTCATGATTAACTTATGTCCCAAAAAGTATAACATCAGTGTTGGAAAATAAATTTTGGTTTTTTGAAAAACTAAGTGCTTAAATCATTTGAACTTAATTGATCGAGAAGTTCATTAGTAACTGAACAAATACTCAACTGACAGTTGCCTATAACTGAAGTTTAACGCGCAGATTATCAAAGGCAACTGAAACCAACTGAACTGAATTTACGCAGAAAACTAACTGATCAGTTGCTACATTCAGTTGTGAGCTTATCGTCTATTGCTTATCAGCTGATCCTTCAGTTGTACACATCATCAGTTAACGAAAAAGACATTCAACTGACAACGGTACAAAGCAGATAGTGGGTATGCCGCATATCAGAAAGCTGCAGTGTACGAATGTCAGAGGTATATCGACGTAGCAATTAACGGACATAAAAAATTAAAATTGTATTGATTATTACCGTTGAAGAAAAGCTTAGAAATACATCAGTTGTATTGATTATTGCAGTTGAAGAAAAGCTACATGATTAAATGATAATATGACATGATTTCATGAAAATAAGGATTTTATACGAATATTCGATAATATGCAGGGAAAAAGAGACCGGAGACGACCAAGACAAGAATATTTATTTTTCATTAAATAATGGCAAGGCTTCCTAATATGATTAAAAATGATTTAAATTTCTAAAAATGTTGGAGTTCAAATTATTTTACGAGTCGAGCTCGATTTTTCCCAGGAAGCGGATTTTAGGCAAACAAGGAGTTTTAAAAGATCAAAAATATTATTTTATGAAAACTTATTTTATAAACTTTTATTATTTAATTATTTAAGTGTTATTGAGCCTAATTTTATTAATTAAAGTAGGCCCAATTACCCTTAAGCTTGCAAGCCCAAAATCAAAGCCCATTCATTTGTAATTAAGTTTATAAATAACTAAACCTAGTCTTATACACCTCATAAATCATCACCATCAGCCGTGTAACACCTTGCACACACAATTCAGATTTTCAAAATTTAGGAAGAAAGAAAAGCTTGTGTTCTTCGTCGTCCGGTCGTCCAACGTCGCACCCTCGCCGAAGATCGTATATTCGAGCGTTATAAACACAAATGCACGTTTCCTAAATTCTTTTAACATCATACAAATCATATTATGCATGATTTAATTGTTTATGCATTAAAAATATGAATGTTCAAATATTTTACGGTACGTTACGTAATTTCAAGGTTTCGATGATTTCAAGCTTGTTTTAAAAATCGTTTTGAATCCAATGGATATGTTGCCAAAAACATGATAAAATATGATGGAAACTTGAACAAAACAAGATAAATTGAAAGGAAACAAAGCTGGAACCGTGGGCTAAGAAAAAAAAGAGGGGGACCAAGAGTTTCAAAGTGGTTGTGTGCATGTATGGTTCAAGTGGCTCGTTTCTTTTGCATGGGGTCTTGGGGCTCAACCAGGGCTAGGGGTTGGATCCTAAGGGTCGTGACTAGGTCCTAGGAAGAGTCCTAGCTGTTGGATCTCGGTTTTCTACGTGCCCAAACGCAGCGGAAGTTTAAAATTTTTTTATTTTATTTTGAAAACAAAATAATTCTTTTGGACACTCGTATGGTTTTCAGGAATTAAACATGCATAGGATGTTTAAAGAATTATACCTTTGTGAATTAAATCACTGAACTCCAACTAATCCGGTATAAACGGATTAGCTCTTGTTGATTCCCTACGAACTTTCTTCGATGAAATCCTCCTATCAAGTCCACGACTGGATGGTATGTTCCTCTTCCAAATTGCACTAGAAAATTTGGAAGACATTTTACGTTGGAGACTAAAACGAGAGGCGGCTCAACCTTGGAAAGAAAAACCAAAGAGGCCAATTTTTTTTTTCTTTTGAAAGTGGGAGTCTCGAACGGGTGGTAAGTGGTGGTGTACGGTTTTTCCTTTATTTTTTTTTTTTTATTGTCTTATTTATAATTAAATTATACCCTAATCACATAATTAACATTAATGGGCTTGATTTAATTAATTGGGCTAGTCCAACTAGTTTAATTAATTTAATCAAAGCCTATTAAAACTTTAATTATTTATTATGATGGACTTGTACTCTTACAAGCCCATTAAACATACCCACCTTATTTAATTTATTAATTAATAAACTCAACTTTTGAGCTTAATAAATTAAATACATTATAAATTCAACATTTGAATTTATTATTTAAATTATAAATTCAACTCATTGAATTTTTATCACTTCCAAAATTTAATATTTAATAAACCCAACATTTGAGTTTAATAAATCAAATTCTCAAATTTTATAAATTCAACTACTTGAATTTATTCTCTCAAAATTTAATTATCATAAATTCAACTCCTTGAATTTACTATATAATATAAATTCAACTTCTTGAATTTATTCTCTCAACGGGAACAAACAATCCAGTACTTGTGTGACCCTCAATGGTTCAGGGATACAGCTAGCCGTGGGTTCACAACTCTTTGTGATTCAGGACATAATCCTTTATTCGGGCTTACCCTATTTAGCCCCATTCTTTTCATCAACACCTTGATTAAGAATGTCAGAACTCATTTCTGATTGCACCCATCGGATCATGGTAAGAGCGTCTAGTAGCATCGCCCCATGATCCCCTAGGTATCACTGATAGTGCCTGCAAGAACCAGTCGATTATGATTAACGTACAGTACGGTCCCTTCATCTCATATATCCCGATCGAATCTGCAACCATTGGTTCATCGAGGGTTGCATATTAATTCGATAACTATGTGATAACTATAACAGTGGCATCGCGTGTACTATTGGAGAACTCCTTCTTCAATGTACATCTCATACTCTGGCCAGAGATTCCATGCACTATTATTACATTAGATCACATAGGATATCCACACCCGTAGGTGAGCGGTGAATCCCCGACTACAATGCACTGGCTCCTATATGTGTCGCAACTATACCCAACCTCGCCACCTGATGACTCTCCTGGAGTCGGTAAACGAGTCAAAGCACAGCCCTAGCATATAGAGCCTCAGTGTTGTCCCGGGTCGTAAGGACTAATGGTGTACAATCATAACCACGGACTTATCCTCTCGATGAATGATAACCACTTGGAAAGTCCGAGGGAGGGTTGTTCGGTATAATCATCATATGACTACCCATCTGTATGTTTGGACATCTCTATGCCCTTACCAAGAAACGCAGTACACAACATCACAGATGCTAGTCTCGAGCTCAAGCGACCTTTATCCACGTTTTAGGCGGCTGAATCGACTAGGAACGAATTTAGATCATACAGTGTTTACAAATGAGTTTCAACATCGAATTACGATTCATTTGTATTAAAGTATAATCAAGGTCTTTATCTATGTTTGAAATCATGGGTATACAGATAAAGAAATAACAAACCATGAAATAATGAATTATATTAAAATAAAGATTGTTCTTTACAACTGAGTCAATAAAATCCCTAGTCAACAGTTGACTTGCAGGGCATCTACTCTAACAATCTCCCACTTGCCCTAGAGCCAACTACCCATAAACTTTAATCCCATTGCTTCGCGATGCTTCTCAAACAATGGTCCTGGCAAGGGCTTCGTAAGTGGATCGGCAACGTTATCTGCAGAGGGGACTCTTTGGACTGATATGTCTCCCCTTCCCACAATCTCCCGGATGATGTGGAATTTCCTCAGTACATGTTTGGATCGCTGATGAGACCTTGGTTCCTTTGCTTGCGCAACGGCACCAGTGTTGTCGCAGTACACCGGGACTGGATCAACTCCGTTAGGAATAACGCCCAACTCTTGGACAAAATTCCTCATCCAAACTGCCTCTTTAGCTGCAGCAGATGCAGCAATGTACTCAGCTTCAGTGGTGGAATCCGCAACGGTGTCTTGCTTGGAACTTTTCCAAGATACAGCCGCACCATTAAGCATGAATACAAAACCAGAGGTCGATTTCGAATCATCTACATCACATTGGAAGCTAGAATCAGTGTAGCCTTCCAATTTTAATTCTCCACCCCCATAGACCATGAACAAGTTCTTAGTTCTTCTCAAGTACTTAAGAATATCTTTCACGGCCTTCCAATGCATTGGACCAGGGTTCGCCTGATATCTGCTTGTAACACTCAAAGCGTAAGCAACATCAGGACGTGTCGATATCATACCATACATGATACTACCAATAGCTGACGCATATGGAACACGTGTCATCATCTCTATCTCTTCTTCAGTTTTGGGACACATTGCTTTAGATAGAGTAACACCATGACACATTGGTAAGTATCCTCTCTTGGACTCTTCCATAGAGAATCGCTTAAGAATGGTATCGATATAAGTGGCTTGGGTGAGTCCCAGCATCCTCTTCGATCTATCTCTATAGATCTGTATTCCCAATACATAAGATGCTTCACCCATGTCCTTCATGGAGAATTTACTGGCCAACCATACTTTAGTTGATTGCAGTAATCCTACATCATTCCCAATGAGCAGGATATCATCAACATAAAGTATTAGGAATGTCACTGCACTCCCACTAGCTTTCTTGTACACACATGGTTCCTCGGGATTCTTAGCAAAACCAAACTCTTTGATAGTGCTATCAAATCTGAGGTTCCAACTCCTTGACGCCTGCTTGAGACCATAAATTGATCTTTGAAGTTTGCATACCTTATGTTCACTTCCTACTGATGTGTATCCCTCAGGTTGAGACATATAAATTTCTTCTTTGATGTCTCCATTGAGAAATGCAGTCTTTACATCCATTTGCCATATCTCATAGTCATACCATGCTGCTATGGCTAGTAGTATTCTAATGGACTTAAACATAGCAACTGGTGAAAAAGTTTCCTCATAGTCAACCCCTTGCCTTTGAGTATAACCTTTTGCAACCAGTCTTGCTTTGAAGGTCACTACCTTTCCATCCGCCCCAAGCTTTCTTTTGTAGATCCATTTGCATCCTATGGGAACAATTCCCTCAGGTGGATCCACTAATGTCCAGACTTGGTTTGAATACATAGAGTCCATTTCTGACTGCATGGCTTCAAGCCATTTGGTTGAATCAGTATCAGATATTGCTTCTTTGAAATTCATTGGATCACATCCAACACAAGGCTCATCATGGCCTTGTTCATGAAGAAGTGTATATCTGGCAGGTGGTCTAATAACCCTATCAGACCTTCTAGGAGCTTGTACTTCAACTACTGGTTCTATGGGATTAGGTTCAACTTCTAAAGTTGAGGGAGTATCTTGAATTTCTTCAAGTTCTATCATCTTGCCTTTTCTATCTAATAGAAACTCCCTTTCCAAAAAGGTGGCATTTCTTGAAACAAACACTTTTGCTTCACTAGGATGATAGAAATAATATCCAACAGAATTCTTTGGATATCCTACAAAGTAGCACAAAGTGGATCTACTATCCAATTTGTCTCCCACTGTCTGCTTCACATACGCAGGACATCCCCATATTCTCAAGTAAGAATACTTGGGAGGTTTCCCCATCCATATCTCATATGGTGTTTTATCCACTGCTTTAGTATGGACATTATTCAACAACATTGCCGCAGTTTCAAGCGCAAAGCCCCAAAACGATGTAGGCAATTCAGTGAATCCCATCATAGATCGAACCATGTCCATCAAAGTTCGATTTCGACGTTCAGAAACACCATTCAATTGTGGTGTTGCTGGTGGAGTCCACTGTGAGAGAATCCCATTCTCTTTTAGATAACCCAAAAATTCAGCACTCAAGTATTCTCCACCTCGATCAGATCGAAGTGCTTTAATACTTCTTTGTAGCTGATTTTCTACTTCAGATCTGAATTCTTTGAACTTTTCAAATGCTTCAGATTTGTGTTTCATCAAATAAACGTACCCATACCTCGAATGGTCATCAGTAAAGGTAATGAAGTAGTAATGCCCAAATTTTGTGCTAACACTTAGCGGGCCACAAACGTCTGTGTGGATCAAATCCAGTAGACCATGTGCACGTTCCACGTTTCCACTGAATGGAGTTTTAGTCATTTTTCCTTTTAGACAGGACTCACAAGTTGGTAGAGAATTTATGTCTGACAGGTCAAACATGCCTTCTCCCACTAGCTTGTGCATCCTTCTTTGGGAAATATGACCTAGTCTAGCGTGCCATATTTGTGCGGGATTTGGATCTTCTATTTTTCTTTTGTTTGTTGTTGTTTTCGTACGCGCTTGGATATTGTTCAACGGAATATCTTTTAATTTTAAGTTATAGAGATCGTTTGTTAATTCTCCAGTTCCAATCAAACATTCATTCTTGTATAAATTGCAAACACCTTTAGCAAAAACACAAGAATAACCATCCCTATCAAGCATAGAAATAGAAATAATGTTTTTAACCAATTCAGGAACAAATAAAACATCTCTCAAAAACAACTTAAAATTATTGTCCAAAATTAAAGTAACGTCTCCAATGGCAGTGGCAGCAACTCTTGCTCCATTTCCCAGTCTTAGAAAGGTCTCACCATCTCTAAGCCTCTTGCTTCTTCCCATCACCTGCAAATCATTGCATAGATGAGAACCACATCCGGTATCCAATACCCAAGAAGAGGAATTAATAGAAACATTAACTTCAATATAAAACATACCATGGCCAGAACGCTTCTGGGCAAGATACTCCGCGCAATTACGCCTCCAATGTCCAGGCTTGTTGCAGTGGAAACAGATTTGTTCTGACTTGTCAGGCTTTGTAGGCCCCGGATTTGGTTTCTTGTATGGCTTCTTGTTGTGCTTGTTCTTCTTTGGAGGGGCAGAACGTTTCTTGCCTTTATTTGGGGCTCCCTTTTTCGTACTATACGAAGAACCCACCAGAAGAACAGGCTTTTCCTTTTTAATTGTGGCCTCATAATTAGTGAGCATATTGACCAACTCTTCAAGGGTGGCCTCAAGCTTATTCATATTAAAATTAACCACAAATCCATCGAACGAGGCAGGTAAAGACAGCAATAGAATATCAGTCGAGAGCTCACTAGGCATAACCAAGTCGAGTCCCACCAACTTCTCGATGAGCCCAATCATCCTAACACCATGCTCATGGACCGAAGCCCCCTCTCGCAAGCGTGTAGTCATGAGTTCTTTAACAGTAGCATGTCTCTCTGAACGAGTTTGTACAGCATACAATTCTTTCAGATGAAGGTGAATGTCAGCAGCATTCACCGCCTCCTCGAACCTCCTCTGAAGTTCATTCGACATAGAAGCCAACATGTAGCTCTTAGCTTGGAGATCATGATCCCAATGTTTCTCAAGCTTAGCTAATTCAGTCCTACTGATATCAGGAGCCGCCTCCTTAGGTGGCTTCTTATCAAGCACATACGCAATCCTTTCGGAGTTCAGAACAATCTTTAAGTTTCGAAACCAGTCATGATAGTTAGGGCCAGTCAATTTGTTTTGATCGAGAATGATTGAAAGCGGGTTACGAGTAGTCATCGTAAATATACTGAAAATGGAAAAACAGATAATGGTTACTGATAATTTTAAAATAATTCTAAGATATAAAATATGGATTTTTATTTTATAAATTTCCTCCTACTATTTTGACATTTCCACCACCCTCTGATGAAAAAGGGAAATCGTATTTCCTTAGTAGGCACGTAGAGTCCAATTAGCCAATTATAATCCCGAATAATATCAGCCAATTATAATTTCTAAAAGGTAGAATCCAATTGCATCCCCATGCAACCTCCGCGTGTTTTGCCTCACGTTTAATAAGGACCCAATAATATGACGCCGTTTATTTTCACGTGTCAAACCAACCCATCAATATTGAATTATAGTAGACGGTCGCCATGAGTTCCCCCAATAATATGAGCCGAAGTCATGGGAGTTCCACTCAATTCACATCATATGTCCGGTGGAAGTCACAGCTTTCCGACGTACAGGTCTCCCCAATAATATGAGCCAGACACTGTCCGCGGGTAACGATCAACATGCAACCACGGTTGATGGAAGGCAAGGAAAAATTAAACTCTTTTAATTTTTACTTTTTCGGTTTGATATAAATTTTGAATCTTATTCAAAATGAGGGATTTTAATTTTAAAATTGTCTCATCATTTTAATTTAAAAATCGCGTGCCACGAGTTTGTATGTTTGCCGGATTCATGCAACTATATTATTTAATAATATACATACATGCATACTACTATATATCACATATATCATAATATGACATTCAACAATAAATAAGGATGATCGATCGCCAACACTATTAGATTCATGCGAGCCATACATGGATCCAGGTCCAAACCTAGGTGAATGCAGGGATGCAAATGCAACTTATCACAAAAGCTTCCAATATTTTACATGTCTTCATCTTGTGCATCGGGCCCACCATCTTCCAGTCTTGATCTCCCACTATTTCTAATGATTACATTTAAATAGCCATGGCACATAAGGGATACATCTCTATGGCCCACTTTAATAATATCAAATATTAACAAAATGAATAAAAACAGTAAAATATCCTAACATACACCTAACACATTGGTCAAGGCTCTCGATCATCCTTCATGCATTTTAATATCAAATATTAACATCAATTAATTAAACAAATTTAATTAACTGATAAATCATATATCTAATAATTTATCACTAACCACCACAATTATTAAAAATTTAATAAATTAAATAAACCCCTTTATTTAATTTCTAATTAAATTAATAATAATTGATTTCTTATAAAACTCAATTTTACCATAAATAATTAAAATCATATTCTAATTATTTATTTTACAAGAAAATTATTAATTTTCCAAAAGTCAATTTTCCAAAATAAAAATTGAATCAATTTTCCAAAATATCAATTTTGCCCAAATTTTTCAAAAATCAGAAAATTGCACCCTAGGCCCAAACAGTTCAAGCCCATCATCCAGCACGCTTCCCGAGAAGATCCCGGGCAGCCGCCCTCGCTGCCCGCCCGCTGCCCGAACGTTTCGGACAGTGGCGGCACCCCTGTGCGCGGAGGGCGCGCGCGGCGCCGCGCGCAGCGTGCGGACGCTCCGCACGCCGCACGGCGCTGCGCGCTGCGCAGGGCAGCGCACGGCGTGCGGACGCTTCGCACGCCGCGCCGCGCTGCGCGCGCAGGGCAGTGCGCACAGGGCAGCGCGCTCGATTTAGAAAAAAACCTGGCTCTGATACCACTGTTGGATCTCGGTTTTCTACGTGCCCAAACGCAGCGGAAGTTTAAAATTTTTTTATTTTATTTTGAAAACAAAATAATTCTTTTGGACACTCGTATGGTTTTCAGGAATTAAACATGCATAGGATGTTTAAAGAATTATACCTTTGTGAATTAAATCACCGGACTCCAACTAATCCGGTATAAACGGATTAGCTCTTGTTGATTCCCTATGAACTTTCTTCGATGCAATCCTCCTATCAAGTCCACGACTGGATGGTATGTTCCTCTTCCAAATTGCACTAGAAAATTTGGAAGACATTTTACGTTGGAGACTAAAACGAGAGACGGCTCAACATTGGAAAGAAAAACCAAAGAGGCCAATTTTTTTTTTCTTTTGAAAGTGGGAGTCTCGAACGGGTGGTAGGTGGTGGTGTAGGGTTTTTCCTTTATTTTTTTTTTTTTATTGTCTTATTTATAATTAAATTATACCCTAATCACATAATTAACATTAATGGGCTTGATTTAATTAATTGGGCTAGTCCAACTAGTTTAATTAATTTAATCAA
>NC_133323.1:10044617-10087892 GCF_012295235.1 Primulina huaijiensis | reverse complement strand
TCACATTGGAAGCTAGAATCAGTGTAGCCTTCCAATTTTAATTCTCCACCCCCATAGACCATGAACAAGTTCTTAGTTCTTCTCAAGTACTTAAGAATATCTTTCACGGCCTTCCAATGCATTGGACCAGGGTTCGCCTGATATCTGCTTGTAACACTCAAAGCGTAACCAACATCAGGACGTGTCGATATCATACCATACATGATACTACCAATAGCTGACGCATATGGAACACGTGTCATCATCTCTATCTCTTCTTCAGTTTTGGGACACATTGCTTTCGATAGAGTAACACCATGACACATTGGTAAGTATCCTCTCTTGGACTCTTCCATAGAGAATCGCTTAAGAATGGTATCGATATAAGTGGCTTGGGTGAGGCCCAGCGTCCTCTTCGATCTATCTCTATAGATCTGTATTCCCAATATATAAGNCGGATGATGTGGAATTTCCTCAGTACATGTTTGGATCGCTGATGAGACCTTGGTTCCTTTGCTTGCGCAACGGCACCAGTGTTGTCGCAGTACACCGGGACTGGATCAACTCCGTTAGGAATAACGCCCAACTCTTGGACAAAATTCCTCATCCAAACTGCCTCTTTAGCTGCAGCAGATGCAGCAATGTACTCAGCTTCAGTGGTGGAATCCGCAACGGTGTCTTGCTTGGAACTTTTCCAAGAGACAGCCGCACCATTAAGCATGAATACAAAACCAGAGGTCGATTTCGAATCATCTACATCACATTGGAAGCTAGAATCAGTGTAGCCTTCCAATTTTAATTCTCCACCCCCATAGACCATGAACAAGTTCTTAGTTCTTCTCAAGTACTTAAGAATATCTTTCACGGCCTTCCAATGCATTGGACCAGGGTTCGCCTGATATCTGCTTGTAACACTCAAAGCGTAAGCAACATCAGGACGTGTCGATATCATACCATACATGATACTACCAATAGCTGACGCATATGGAACACGTGTCATCATCTCTATCTCTTCTTCAGTTTTGGGACACATTGCTTTAGATAGAGTAACACCATGACACATTGGTAAGTATCCTCTCTTGGACTCTTCCATAGAGAATCGCTTAAGAATGGTATCGATATAAGTGGCTTGGGTGAGTCCCAGCATCCTCTTCGATCTATCTCTATAGATCTGTATTCCCAATACATAAGATGCTTCACCCATGTCCTTCATGGAGAATTTACTGGCCAACCATACTTTAGTTGATTGCAGTAATCCTACATCATTCCCAATGAGCAGGATATCATCAACATAAAGTATTAGGAATGTCACTGCACTCCCACTAGCTTTCTTGTACACACATGGTTCCTCGGGATTCTTAGCAAAACCAAACTCTTTGATAGTGCTATCAAATCTGAGGTTCCAACTCCTTGACGCCTGCTTGAGACCATAAATTGATCTTTGAAGTTTGCATACCTTATGTTCACTTCCTACTGATGTGTATCCCTCAGGTTGAGACATATAAATTTCTTCTTTGATGTCTCCATTGAGAAATGCAGTCTTTACATCCATTTGCCATATCTCATAGTCATACCATGCTGCTATGGCTAGTAGTATTCTAATGGACTTAAACATAGCAACTGGTGAAAAAGTTTCCTCATAGTCAACCCCTTGCCTTTGAGTATAACCTTTTGCAACCAGTCTTGCTTTGAAGGTCACTACCTTTCCATCCGCCCCAAGCTTTCTTTTGTAGATCCATTTGCATCCTATGGGAACAATTCCCTCAGGTGGATCCACTAATGTCCAGACTTGGTTTGAATACATAGAGTCCATTTCTGACTGCATGGCTTCAAGCCATTTGGTTGAATCAGTATCAGATATTGCTTCTTTGAAATTCATTGGATCACATCCAACACAAGGCTCATCATGGCCTTGTTCATGAAGAAGTGTATATCTGGCAGGTGGTCTAATAACCCTATCAGACCTTCTAGGAGCTTGTACTTCAACTACTGGTTCTATGGGATTAGGTTCAACTTCTAAAGTTGAGGGAGTATCTTGAATTTCTTCAAGTTCTATCATCTTGCCTTTTCTATCTAATAGAAACTCCCTTTCCAAAAAGGTGGCATTTCTTGAAACAAACACTTTTGCTTCACTAGGATGATAGAAATAATATCCAACAGAATTCTTTGGATATCCTACAAAGTAGCACAAAGTGGATCTACTATCCAATTTGTCTCCCACTGTCTGCTTCACATACGCAGGACATCCCCATATTCTCAAGTAAGAATACTTGGGAGGTTTCCCCATCCATATCTCATATGGTGTTTTATCCACTGCTTTAGTATGGACATTATTCAACAACATTGCCGCAGTTTCAAGCGCAAAGCCCCAAAACGATGTAGGCAATTCAGTGAATCCCATCATAGATCGAACCATGTCCATCAAAGTTCGATTTCGACGTTCAGAAACACCATTCAATTGTGGTGTTGCTGGTGGAGTCCACTGTGAGAGAATCCCATTCTCTTTTAGATAACCCAAAAATTCAGCACTCAAGTATTCTCCACCTCGATCAGATCGAAGTGCTTTAATACTTCTTTGTAGCTGATTTTCTACTTCAGATCTGAATTCTTTGAACTTTTCAAATGCTTCAGATTTGTGTTTCATCAAATAAACGTACCCATACCTCGAATGGTCATCAGTAAAGGTAATGAAGTAGTAATACCCAAATTTTGTGCTAACACTTAGCGGACCACAAACGTCCGTGTGAATCAAATCCAGTAGACCATGTGCACGTTCCACGTTTCCACTGAATGGAGTTTTAGTCATTTTTCCTTTTAGACAGGACTCACAAGTTGGTAGAGAATTTATGTCTGACAGGTCAAACATGCCTTCTCCCACTAGCTTGTGCATCCTTCTTTGGGAAATATGACCTAGTCTAGCGTGCCATATTTGTGCGGGATTTGGATCTTCTGTTTTTCTTTTGTTTGTTGTTGTATTTGTACGCGCTTGGATATTGTTCAACGGAATATCTTTTAATTTTAAGTTATAGAGATCGTTTGTTAATTCTTCAGTTCCAATCAAACATTCATTCTTGTATAAATTGCAAACACCTTTAGTAAAAACACAAGAATAACCATCCCTATCAAGCATAGAAATAGAAATAATGTTTTTAACCAATTCAGGAACAAATAAAACATCTCTCAAAAACAACTTAAAATTATTGTCCAAAATTAAAGTAACGTCTCCAATGGCAGTGGCAGCAACTCTTGCTCCATTTTCCAGTCTTAGAAAGGTCTCACCATCTCTAAGCCTCTTGCTTCTTCCCATCACCTGCAAATCATTGCATAGATGAGAACCACATCCGGTATCCAATACCCAAGAAGAGGAATTAATAGAAAACTTCAATATAAAACATACCATGGCCAGAACACTTCTGGGCAAGATACTCCGCGCAATTACGCCTCCAATGTCCAGGCTTGTTGCAGTGGAAACAGATTTGTTCTGACTTGTCAGGATTTGTGGGCCCCGGATTTGATTTCTTGTATGGCTTCTTGTTGGGCTTGTTCTTCTTTGGAGGGGCAGAACGTTTCTTGCCTTTATTTGGGGATCCCTTTTTCGTACTATACGAAGAACCCACCAGAAGAACATGCTTTTTCTTTTTAATTGTGGCCTCATAATTAGTGAGCATATTGACCAAATCTTCAAGGGTGGCCTCAAGCTTATTCATATTAAAATTAACCACAAATCCATCGAACGAGGCAGGTAAAGACAGCAATAGAATATCAGTCGAGAGCTCACTTGGCATAACCAAGTCGAGTCCCACCAACTTCTCGATGAGCCCAATCATCCTAACACCATGCTCATGGACCGAAGCCCCCTCTCGCAAGCGTGTAGTCATGAGTTTTTTAACAGTAGCATGTCTCTCTGAACGAGTTTGTACAGCATACAATTCTTTCAGATGAAGGTGAATGTCAGCAGCATTCACCGCCTCCTCGAACCTCCTCTGAAGTTCATTCGACCTAGAAGCCAACATGTAGCTCTTAGCTTGGAGATCATGATCCCAATGTTTCTCAAGCTTAGCTAATTCAGTCCTACTGATATCAGGAGCCGCCTCAAAACCGTTGTCGTAGGTCTGTAAAACCGTTGTTAAAGGCCTTGTGGTTAAAGAGTTGGCTCAAAGACAACAGGTTTGGAGTGTTGTGGTAAAAAACCGTCGCAAATTGATTAGCGACGGTTTTTCAAAAAACTTCGCTAAAATTAGCGACGGTGTTTATGTACAACCGTCGCTATAAATGTCATCGCTAATTTTTGCGACGGTCTGGCATGATTTCCGTCGCTAATTTTTTCAGTAAAATAGAAAAAATTACTTTTAATAATTTAATAAATATAAAAAAAAACTCACAATCTTAATATGCTAACAATATTCTTGATCATAAAAATTTACTAAAAATTAAAACGAAAAAATTTACCCTAAATCGAAACTAAAATCGTGTAAGGGGGAAAAATTTTAAGTGTTGTGAAGTGGTGTGGAATAAAATGGACCGAGAATGGGGATATTTATAGACAGTTTGCGACGGTTTTTTATTTAACCGTCGCAAGTTTTAAATTAGCGACTGTTTGGTACAGCGTCACTAAATTTAGTGACAGGTTTTCAAAACCGTTGCAAAATTTAATATTAACAACAAATTTTATAAAAAAAAAACATCGAAGAATATGGTAGAAGACAACGGTTTTAAAAACCGTTTTCGTAGAACTAAAAAAAAACCAGTTGAAAGACAACAGTTTAAACAAACCGTTGTCTTTGACCCTTTACAAAACACATATAGACAACGGTTTTTAAAAACCGTTGTCGTAGCTTTAAAAAAACGCTAATAGACAACGGTTTTGAAAAACCGTTGTCGTAGCTTAAAAAAAACGCTCATAGACAACGGTTTTTAAAAACCGTTGTTGTAGATATATCAAAGATAACGGTTTCAAAGAGACTGTTGTCTATGAGCGGATTTTTTTAGGCTAAAAAAAACCGTTGTCAAAAGTAAAAAGACAACGGTTTTAATAAAAACCGTTGTCTTTAATGTGTTGTTGAATATGTATTTTCTTGTAGTGAGGATATAGGCAAGAAGAAGGAATTGACTACGATGAAACTTATGCACCAGTTGAAAGATTGGAAGCAATAAGAATGTTCCTTGCCTATGCATCATTCAAGAACTTCAAAGTTTACTAGATGGACGTGAAGAGTGCCTTCCTGAATGGTCAGTTACAGGAAGAAGTTTATGTTGAACAACCTCTAGGTTTTATCAAGCACTCGTTTCCTTATCATGTCTATCATTTGAACAAAGCTTTATATAGTCTTAAACAAGCTCCAAGAGCTTGGTATGAAACACTTTCAAAATTTCTAACTGATCATGATTTCATTGTTGGATCAGTTGATAAAACTTTGTTCAAATTTTCTAAGAATGATCACATTTTACTTGTGCAAATTTATGTTGATAATATCATATTTGGGTCAACTAACCCCAAATTATGTGAAAAGTTTGCCAAGTTGATGCAGGACAAATTTGAGATGAGTATGATAGGTGAACTGACATTTTTCCTCAGTCTGCAAGTGAAGCAACTTGAAACTGGTATTTTTATCAGTTAGACCAAATATACGAAGGAACTGCTCAAGAAATTTGGCATGGAAACATGTTCAGCTGCAAGTACTCCCATGATTTCATCAGTTAAATTAGACAATGATCAAGGGGAAATATTAGTTGAGACGACACTCTACAGAGGTTTAATAGTTTCATTATTGTACCTAACTGTTAGTCGTCCTGATATTGTATTTGTTGTTTGTATTTGTGCTAGATTTCAGGCAAATCCTAAGCAATCGCATTTTTCAGCTGCCAAAAGTATTTTAAAATATCTTAAGGAAACGAGAAATGTGGGATTATGGTATACTAAAGATTCTACTTTCAATTTAGTTGGATATTCAAATGCAGATTATGCAAGATGTAAGCTAGATCAAAAAAGCACCAGTGGATCTTGTTAGTTTCTAGAAGCCAGACTGATCTCATGGTTCAGCAAGAAGCAAACATCCATAGCTATTTCCACAACTGAAGAAGAATGTCTTGCTGCTGGAAGCTGCTGTGCCCAACTGCTCTGGATTCAGCAACAACTGAAAGATTATGGAATTGACGCTAAAGAATCGCCCATATTTTGTGATAATATTAGCACAACTGCGATCACATATAATCAAGTTCTTCACTCTCGGACCAAGAACATTGATGTCAGGCATCACTTCATCAGAGATCATGCTCTGAAGAAAGCAATCAGACTAGAATATGTGTCAACTGAACAACAAGCTGCTGACATCTTCACCAAACCATTACCAGAGACTAAGTTTTCTCACTCTTGCAATATTCTTGGTTTAATTGACTTGTCTTAATTATATCAGTTTATTGTTGTTATGTCAGTTACAGTTCATTCAGTTAGTTATTTATAATCAGTTACTGTATTCAATTAGTTAATTGTTTGTCAACTGATGTCATTTTAATCACTCATCAGTTATCTTATTCAGTTAGCTCTTTGTTTGTCAACTGATGCCAGTTGGTTTTGCAAAAAGTAAAGAGACAACAATGAATCGAAACTTCATTCAATTTGAATAAAATCATAACCAAACTACACGATTCATTTCCCTCTCAACGGCATCTTTCCAGAGGGTTAACCAGTTATTCAAATATTGACAGTACAGTCTCCTATAAGCTTCTGAAGAGGAGATCTTCTCAAACGTGTTCCACTCCTTCCACAGCAAAACATGCATCAAAACTTGATCAGTAACTAGCTGTGAGACATGGGTGACGTCAAATCGCCGAAAGTACTTCCTAGCAATAGCTCTTTGTCTGGCTGTAGTGACCTTTCCATGACGTCGTATACTCTGGAGTTCACGCACCTTAATCTAAGAAGACATGACACCTAAACAGACTTTATCTTCAATGATTTCTTTCAAAGCTTCTATTTGACGAAGTGTTGATGAAGAAACCGGGAAGGTGGAACTGCTTGAACTAGGCATGTTTGCTAATTTATTGTTATCTAATATCTTTATTCTTATTTATAGATAGGTTGTTATCAAAGAAATAGAAGAAGACGAAGAGACTCAAGTCAACTGAAAGCTTTTGACTTATCCAGACTGAGTTTTTCTTACCTTTTTTTTAATTTATATGCATTTATTAAGGGCAAATATCGGATTTAAATGGTTAACTGGGAAGACAATAGTCAGTTAATCTTCAACTAAATTGAATCACTTCACAACTGATCACTCAGTTGTTGACCCAACTGATCTTCTCGCATAAGTTAAATGATTAATCGGATAATATTCTATATTAACTGATTTGATTGATTGTTTACGTCTTTAATTGCAGTCTTTCATTGAATAGTAGTTTGAACATGGCCCCACGTGATCCATTTATTTTCTACACACATTTTCATCACACGTGCACACGTTTCATTCAAATTTTCTTGGACTTACACGCGTCCAAAATTTGAACTGTCACATACATATGTACTATACCTCGCTCATATTCAATTTTTCTGTACGCTTACTTCGATTTACAAAGCAAACCTAAACTCAAAGCTTTCTCTCTCACAAAAATTCAATTCATCCAATGGCAAATCAAGTTCCAGCTCATTTTCTACATGCTATGGCAATCAATTTTGCCTCTATTATGACTGTTCCTGATGAAGCTGTGAAGAACATCTTCAACAAACTGGAAGGAGCTGGACTCAAACAATTTTTGGGTTTATCTTCCCAGGAGATATACCCTAAGGAAATTCAAGAACTTTACGCTAATGGCACCATCGCCACTGCTCTCAATGGTCAGCTATTGATTATTGATGAGGAATCCTTCTACAATCTATTTCAGCTGTCTACTAATGGGCTAGAAAATATTTCTAAAATAAAAACAAATGCAAACTGCATTCTCTGCTGATGGACGGAAAATCAAAGTTTCTGATCCTAAGAAGGAACTAAAGCCGGAAGTTCAGTTGCTGGCTGATATTGTAGAAAAGGGACTATTAGCGAAGGCATGATCCTTTGCTGCTCTCACGATGGAAAAATTACAAGCTATGATTGCTATCATGTCTGATAGGCAACTGAACCGGAAGAATATCATTTTCAACATTCTGAGGAACATGTTTCAGTCGTCCAAGCAATCAAAGAGATATGCAGTGCAGCTCAGCTATTTGCTGAAAGTCAAGGGGTTGGTGAGTGATTATTTTGAAAGATCATCGAAGCTCAAAATCTTCAATGCTAAGAATGTCCAGCCGCCACAGCCCAAACTGGACATATCTCCTGAGCAATTCTTGAAGGTGAAAAAGAAAATCGGGATGCAGGAGGCTCCCAAATCAGTCCACAAAACAAAGAAGACAATCAGGTAGAAGAAAATCAAGAGAAAACTGATTGTCAGTGAGTCTAATTCTGAGAAGACTCCTTCACCCAAAATCACCAAGAAACCCAGGACTCTAAAAACAAAGACTGCTGCATTTGGAACCATCCCAACTGAAAGACTGATTCAGTCAAGAGCCAACAGCCTATTAAGCCTACATCGCTGAGAGCTGTACAAGATGAACCATCAACTAAGGTTCAGTTACCTCTTTCTGACGATAGCTCCTTCCGAACGTATTTCTCCCAAGATGAAAGAAAAGATAGGCAATTTGTCTTTTCAGAGCTACCGCCCTAATCAAAAAAATATTCTTGTGATAGGGCCTGTCCCTGGTCAGAAATATAACGAAATCGCCTTTCCTATTCTTTCCCCCGACCCCGCTACTAAAAAGGATGTTCACTTCTTAAAATATCCTATGTACGTAGGGGGAAATAGGGGGAGGGGTCAGATTTATCCCGACGGAAGCAAGAGTAACAATACAGTTTATAATGCTACAGGAGCGGGTATAGTAAGTAAAATTATACGAAAAGAAAATGGAGGGTACGAAATAACCATAACAGATCCGTCGGATGGAGGTCAAGTGGTTGATATTATCCCTCCTGGACCAGAACTTCTTGTTTCAGAAGGTGAATCCATCAGATTTGATCAACCATTAACGAGTAATCCTAATGTGGGTGGATTTGCTCAGGGAGATGCAGAAATAGTACTTCAAGATCCATTACGTGTCTAAGGTCTTTTATTCTTCTTGGCATCTTTTATTTTGGCATAAATCTTTTTGGTTCTTAAAAAGA
This sequence comes from Primulina huaijiensis, assembly GCF_012295235.1. NCBI lineage: Eukaryota > Viridiplantae > Streptophyta > Magnoliopsida > Lamiales > Gesneriaceae > Primulina > Primulina huaijiensis. The sequence goes on along the minus strand of NC_133323.1, from coordinate 10,078,725 downwards.
AACAGTTCGAGAAGGTTCAATTGGCCGAAATGAATTTATAGACTCGTCGATTTATCGACATCAAGTTCGTAAAAAGAAACAAATTACTGTTGTCGATTATGTTTCATCAAAAAAAACTAAAATTCTGAAAAACCTTTTATTTACTTGTTTATAATATTTTCTACGAGCTTCGGGGAATCTCTTGTACCGCATTCCAAGTCATATCATATATAGGTAGATCTTTTTTGAAGAAGACTATTTTATTTGACTTTACCACCACTTTCTTTGTTTTTTTAGCCAAATTGAATTCGTACGACTATGTTACTATACCATATGCCGGATTTCAATTATCAATCTTATTCTATTTCAAATAGAATAAGATTGGGATAGATAGTCGTATAAGTAAGCACGGAACTATAAATGCGGGCAACAAATAATTCTAAGATAGATTATTTGTCTTCCTATTCTTCGACACAAGATTAGGGGTGGAGAAAATTCCCCTTCTTGTGTCGAAAGAGTAATGATTTTTAATCCTGTTCGTCAAAAATTCCTAGTCTTGGTGTCGGTTTTCAGATGTATCAGAACTTCCTTTTTTATTTATTACGTACAATTGAAGAAGAAGAAGATCACCAAATCTTGTGATCAGAAGAAATCGACTGGAGTCAAGGCTCCATTAATCACTATTTCTAGCTTCTCCATTCTACCAGCTGCTAGACCCAAAAGGGTCGTGATTACAAAAAGCATTGACGCAACCTCATCAGGACTGATTTTCCTTCATGTCCTGACTGATTCTAAAGGCAAGGGGAAGTTGCAAGAAAAACCCCGACCAACCAACACAGTCCAAACTCACATTGATCTCATCTGGACCGAGATCAATGAATTTTCCGAGAATAAACTAAAAGCTTTTGAGGATTGGGTCCATTTCAGAACTGAAGTATTTGCCAAGAAGTTAGAAAAGAAGTCAGTTCTGAAGAAATTTAACAAACCGGAGGCTCTTGTTCTGAAGTTTGTCAAAGCTTCTACGATTCTTCAAGCCTTGCAACGGAAGAAATATTTCTTTGATGAAATTCGTGCAAAGAAGCTAGGCCAGATGGTTGCTCAACTGCGGCAAAACTATGATCCTACCAGTCCGACTACTTTCAATGACAAGGCAGTGTATGATCAGCTGGACTCGGATCTTATCTCTTTGCATATGGCAATCAAGCAATGGGAAATGGACCAAGAGCTGATAATTCCAACGGGTTCACATGATCATTCATCTGAAGAAGAAGCTGAACCCCCCTCAGTCCCACCCCAGAAGACAACTCAGGAACCAGTTGTTGAACCATCAGAACAAGCAACTGCTCCTTCAACAAAAGATGTGCAACCATATTCTTCTGGTCCTCAAATATCCTCTGTTGAAGTTCAGTTGTACACCAATGCTGATTTATCTTTGGCAAACATCGACGAGGTCATCCAATCAATTGCCTCTGATATTCAGCTGAATATTTTATCTACAGTGACAGCCGAAGAGCCTCAGGGGACAGAACAACCAACAGAAGAACAATTTTTGATTCCAACTGAAGAGCCCGTTCAGCCATCTGCCATGACTGAACAGGCAATTATTTCAGAAATTGAAGAACTAGTTCAGTCAACCTCCTTGATTGAACAAGTAGTAACTGAACAGGAAGTGTCTGTTGAAGAGCCAAGCTTGACTGAACAACCAGTCACAGAGACTGTTCTAGTTCAAACTAAAGAAACAGTTCAAGCTGATCAACCAACTGAAAAGCCAGGCAGTGTATCAGCTGATGAGCTTGTTAATGAGCCATCTTTTATCTCAGCTGATACTCAAACTGAATAAGCTTAAAAGAGTGCTGCTGATCATACTTATTCTTCTCCTCCTCAAATTCAAGAAGCTATAATAGAAGATGTTCCAAAAATTACAGAAGTTGAAACAACTGACAGGGCTATGGTGATTTTTTATCAACAAAATCAGGAAGATGCACCAGAAACCTCTGGAGCCATGTCTCCTGGTATTCACATAGAAACGGAATCTATGTTTGAAGAGATTCAAACTATTCAGAACAACATGGTCAGTATGTGAAACGTCTGCTTAATCGTTTTCTTAAAAAGTACTAGAATTTTTTTTTAAACCTCACATAGCATTCGGCCGAACCATAAAATATTTTGGAACCATTTTAAAATAAAACAATCAACTATATATTTAAAAAATACAAAGGAAAATATTTTAAAGCATAAAATCGTCAAACGTTTTACCAACCTAAAAATATTATTTGAAAAGTATAGCCCATACTATAACCTCTCAAAAACCACTCATAAACATAAATAAAATATCTTTAAAATATATTTAATATAACTTAAAATCATAATTCATAACTAGTGCGGAAAACTAGCGTCGGTCCTCGGGTTAGTGCACCTTCAGTTCAGCAAAGTCAACCATCAAGACCTCCATTATCATATTCATAATCAATATCACATGCATCAATCACACCTAGTGAGTGTAAAGACTCAAATCGTACTACATATACAGATCACATGTAATAGTGAAAATACTTGTACTTAAAATATCATTTTCATGAAGATGCATGCATAAACTTCAAACAAAACCATTTTCATAAACATTATCATGATGCATAAACTTTAAATAAAAACATTTTAACATCATAAACGTTTAAAATAAACATTTAAATCATAAACGTTTAAAATAAACATTTTAACATAAAAATCCATAAACATAAAATTTTCATAAACATTTAAAATTGACATATTGACATATTAACATATTAAGAAGGGAACCCCAGCACGAAGCTAGGGCGGGTCAAATCCCCACCCCAACGCGCCTACCTCTGCTTTCCTATCGATTTAATGAGTAGGAGGAGGAGGGAAACCAACTCTTCACCATAATTTTAATACACCCAACACAAGTCAATATTGTAATAATTTTTGGGATAAAATATGTTAATTTCAGCATACAAAAAAACGTATTTTGGTATATTCTGTATTCTATTTGGTACATAAATCTAGAATTTGAGCATATATTTAGAGGGGAACCACAAGCATAAAATAGGTTAATTCCACCATAAAACACAAAAATTTAGTTTATTTATGACATACAATATGTTAGTTCATTTTTTGTTGCAGTATGAGTATGAGTAATCATCAACTTTTTTTGTTGATATGTGGGGATGTGATTGTGGAGTTGTGCACTGATCTAGTTGACAAATTGGCATCACTTTTGCATACTACCATCAAATTCAAAAACCAACCTCACGAGCAAAAAAACCAACAAAGTAACAAAACAGTGAATGTATTAGTTGACAACAATCGGGTTATATATTACTAGGACACAAATGACATGAAAATAAAATAGTACAGTAAATAGGCAAGTCCATGTTTCTAACACAAATTATACCTAAAACACAACAACAAGAACTAATACTCAATGAACGAAATTCTAAATTCATTAATATCACAAAAGTACATGACTCAACAAAATACCATAAAATAAAAGTGAGTCTCGCAAAAGGATCATAAAGCCAGTGATGCATCACAAATACTAGTTCACCCAGATCGAGTAAACCTTCTTGTTGACGTGGTCTCACAAATTCTGTGTTCCACCATCATCCTTTTCCTGTGAATTGGAAAATGGATGAGTTGTTTTCCTATCAATCATAATATTGTGAGACAACTATAAGAATATAATATTTTTATTTAAGTCAAAAAACTTAAAACTAAGTTAACAAAAAATAACCCAAAGGCTAGTTAATGGGTCCTTTGCAACTTCATCAATTGTGGCCTTTCTTATGACATCAACCACACTTTAACACCCGAAGAACTACTTGAGATGGTATCCTTTTATTTATTTTTTGGCCTGGTTGGCTTCGAACATCGGGGGGATTGATTACTAATGCGTGATTGGCATTGTATTTGAAAGAATCGGTTATGATGTGAAAAGTGTTTAGAAGGGGAGGTTGAATAAACACTCACGGATTATGTTAGTTTCTCGTAAATTGAGTTCAGTTCAATGACAAACTGATACTCGGTATCTCGTCAGTAGATGACAATCAATTTAACTGAAAAACAGTTGCGAAAGTAAACTGACTGAAAGATAGAATAACTAAAATAAAAGGTAACTGAAATGAAATGCACGCGATTTGTTTCTCGATGTTCGGAGAATGGAATAACTCCTACGTCATCCCTTCTATCACGAAGATAGGATTTCTACTAAAAGACTTTGATCGAATACAATGATTGTACTGACCCACTTCAGTTTGGTCTTATCAATGCCAAAACTGAAACTCTTAGTTACAACAGGCTATTTCAGTTCGTGAGTGATCTTAGCACAACTTAACAATATAACAGGGATTACAGTGTGCTAACAAGCTCATAAAGGTAGCCTTGAATGCAACAGATAGAACTAGTAAGTGTGAGCTTTTGATTTCAGCAGTGTAACAGCTTGAGTAAAATAATTCTTTTTGTATCCTTCTTTTTCTTCAGCTGCTCTCTTCGCCTATTTATAGGCTTCTCTTCCAACGGTAACTTGATATAATATTTGAATATTATATCTGTTGATTGTCACGTCGATATTCTCCTGACAATCTTACACTGTAGACTCTGAAATGCGGCGTTCCACTACGAGTTGCAGTCTGTTTGTACTGATGTCGGTTGAATGTCCTTTTCATTTGATGACGTGTATAGCTGAGCTATCAGCTGATAAGCTTTTGCTGAGTGAATCAACCGATCAGTTTCCAACTGATCAATCAGCTGTCTTCAAGAATCTAGTTAGGTTCAACTGATCAGTCGGTTAACTTCGAAAGTTCAGTTCAGCTGGATTCGGTTGCCTTTGATAACTCACGCGATACTTCAGTTAGGCAAGCTGTATCAGTTAATCCAATAGATAAATGGTTTGTCAAACAGCCGAAATTAAGTTTCCAACAATTTCCTCCTTTTTGGTGTTTGACAAAACTAAGCAAATAATAATTGATCAATTAAGCTTATAGACGGCCTTCAAATCTGTTGTAGATAAAATAATAACTGTCGTGTAAAGATTCGTACAATGAATGAAAGAATGAAATAATCTGTACAAATAAATCAATCAACTATTTGATTGTAGCTTAGGTCTATTCTCCCTTTTGGTCAAACGCCTCCATTCTAATAGATAACCTCTTAACATCGTTTGATAGAACTTTAACAGAAGTGGTACGTCTGAGACTGCATTAAGCACAGTTGTTTGCATCAAGTCCATCTTTCTTGAAACAGATGTCTCCACAAAGTCAACTCTATTTCTGATTGCATCTTGGGTTAGGGAGAGACTTTCAGTTATGCCTCTATTCTTCTTGATTTCTTCTATTGCGAAGGAAAGAGAGGTCACAGTAGCATGAACTGCCTTCAGTTTCTCTGAATTGAATACTTCTGCATGTTCCAGTTTCAGAGTATGAGCGAGTTGAGTTCGCTGAATCTGGGAAATGGCAGTAAGCATTTTGTTCATATCATTCTGAATATCTTGAATTTCTTCAAGAACTATTTCAAGATCAGTAGACGAATGATGAGGTAAATGTCCATATGATCCAGGTTCTTGTTCTTTGGAGACTTGATCAAAGACCACTAAGGTCCTGTCAGATACAACCGTCTCTGCAATAGTCTGTTCTGGAACAACTGGTTCAGTAACTTCTACTTGATCTGGAGGAAGAGAAGATGGATCCTGAGCAGCAACTGAACTATCCTGTTGAATAGGTAAATCTGTGGGATCTTCAGTCGTAGGATCATAAACTGGTGCTTCTGCTTGAGAATCAGCTGAAACTTGGACTGGCTCGTCAGTTGGAATATTTTCAAAATTGAGCAACTGAGCCTCCACATTTTCAGCAATTTCTTTATCTTTTGACTGAGCTGGCACATCAGTTTGATCATCTGGTTTAGCAGAGATAACAGGTTGAACGGGCTCTTCAGTTAATATAGGAGCCTCTTGAACTGCTTGATCAGTTGAGTGATCAACTGATTCAGAAATAGGTTCCTCTGGTTGAGATTCATGTACTACTGACTGAATGATTTCATCAATATTGGCAAGTGTCAAGTCAGATTCTGAGTACATTGGAGGATCAGCAACAGAGGGTTGAGGCACATCCTGAGTTGGCTCTTTATTTGGTGATGAGGGTTCTTCTTCTTCTTCTGAAGACCCTCCATGATCAACTAATTCCTGATCTTGTTCCCAAAATCTTATCTGTACATGCAAGGAAGTAAGATCTGAATTCAACTGAGTAAGCACGGCTCGATCATTGTAAACAGTTGAATTCGTAGGAATGTAGTTTGCTTTCAACTTCTCAACTAGTTGAGCCAACTTCTTGGCTCTCATCAGATCAAAGAAATAATTTTTCCTTTCCAAATCCTGCACAATAATAGCAGCTTTGACTATTCTCAAAACAATTGCTTCCAACCTGATAAACTTCTTCAGCTGAGACTTTCTTTTCAACTGTTTGGCAAAAATGTGAGTTCTGTACATGATCCAAGCCTCATAAGTTTTCAGTTTGGACGCTACAAATGCATTGACCTTGTGGAATGTTCAGTCCCGAACGAGTAGTTTCCACCAATTCTCGAATAGTGATTCCTTTTGGTCGAGCATGAGCAAAGATGGTAGGGCGATTGACAGTTGACAGAGAAGTTACGGCCCTAGCTGACTCCTTTTCACCTGCTGAGGTGATGACCTTCTTGGATGGATCAGTTGATTGAGGCAACTGATCTCTTGCTGAAACTTCAGCTGGAACGGCTCTCAGTGGAATTACCTGAATAGGCTGTTGAGCGTCTGATGGTTTCAGCCTTTCAGTTGGAATAGCTTACAGGGAAGCTATTGGTTTGGTTTTCTGTGTTCTGGGCTTCTTGGTAACCTTGGGAGATGGAGTTTTCTCCGATTCCGATTCACTGACAATCAGCTTCCTCTTGAAGGTCTTCAGTTGTGCCAGAGTTTTTGTCTTTTTCACAGACTTGGGAGCAGCCTGCTGTGATCCAATCTCCTTTTTGATCTTGACGAACTGATTAGGAGTAAGATTCAATTTGGCCTTGGGCGGCAGAATATTATTGGCATTGAAAACTTTGAATTTTGATGATCTCTCTGAATCATCAGCCACCAACCCTTTGTTTTTCATTAAATAACTCAACTGAACCGCAAATCCTTTGGACTGCTTGGTGGATTGAAACATATTCTTCAAGATGTTGAAGATAAGTTGCCTCCAGTTGAGTCTTCCTCCGGCCATGATAACAGTAAGGGCTTGAAATTTCTCCAAAGTGAGAGCAGCAAAGGATTCTGTCTTCACCAATAGCTCCTTGGCTACGATATCAGCCAACAACTGAACTTCGTGCTTTAGTTCCTTCTTTGGATCGGAAACTTTGATTTTCCGTCCATCAGCAGAGAGTAGGGTTTGCATTTCTTCTACATCCGATGTTTTGACATCAGCAAGGTGTGCTAGTCCATCAGAAGGCAACAAGAATATTTCTCCAAAAGAATCTTCAGATATGGTCAACAACTGACCATTGACAGTAGAAGTGATGCTTCCATCAGGATTGATAAATACAATAGAGTAAAAATCGAGAAGTTTTTTCGGATAGATCTCTTGGGAAGATTGTCCCAAAAATGTTCTGAGTCCAGCTGATTGAAGCTTCTGAAATACATTCTTGACATCGGATTCTTTGATAGATAGAACTGAATCGAAATTGATCGCCATAGCATTCAACAAATGGGCTGGAATCTGGTTAGCCATTAGAACTGAATGATTTCCTGCGAAAAAGAAAGCTTGAATTTGCTTTTGCTCTGATAGTTTTAGACAAGCGTAAGAAAGAAGAACTGAAATGGAGCTGGTAAAGTACTTATGTACGTGTCTGTTCGGATTATTGAACACGTGTCAGTCCATGAAAATTTTGAAATAAAAACATGTGTTCGTGTGGTAAGAACGTGTGCAGTAAATATATGGATCACGTGGGTCCACGTTTCAACCTATCATTTGTTGAAAGATAGCATTTAATTCTTTGATTGTTAGTCACGTCACTTAATTTGGAATACAAAAATGGTTAATTGGTTAACGTATGTGAGAAGATTAGTGAAATATCCAACTAAACGATCAGTTGTAAAACTGTGTCCTTTCAGTTGAAGATTTAATAACTTTTGTCTTCTCAGTTAACCTCTTAAAAACCAATATTCCCACTTAATAAATGCATATAAATGTTACGAGAACTTAAGCAAGACTAATCAAATTAAATCTTATGCTTAGAAGGTTAATCGTCTGCTGTAGCGACTTAGCCCTTTCATCTTCCTTGACCCTGCACTATAAATAAGAGTAGCTCAGTTAGTATCAAACATATCATTTAATAATATTTAGCAGCTAAAATGGCAGGTGCAGGTAACTCATAGACCTCTGGAGAAGCGAAAAGCTGATATGGAAGATGAAGTCTTCCAAAAGATATTTCGCTATTGGGAGGAGCTGCAAGGACTCCAGTTCCTTTATGAATGTGGAAAAAGCTAACACTCCTAGACTGTTGGCAAAACTGGAGAAATATAGGGAGCGTTTGCACGTTGTCGAGACGGTGAACCTCTTTGAAGATGGCTATGTCTACCAGCTGATGCTCCACATGGAAAGGAAGATCCTGGAGCGTTTAGCTGGTTCTGATAGCTTCCTTAAGACTTCTACTGGACATATATCCCGTTGGATGAACAAATAGAGGTCTTTCGTTGAAGAAGAATATTTTGATGTAATCCGCAACAATTTCTTTAAATAAATAAAAATCTAATTTTGTTTTAACTTTGTCTTTTATTTTCCTGCAATAGTTAATCTCATCAGTTGAAAAATAAATGACGAACTAAATCATAATAATTAACCAACAACAAGCTGACAAGCTAACATCAGTTAAGAATTAGATAAATGACACAAATAAATTAACAACTGAGATATAATCAGTAAAACTGATTAGGATAAATCAATTAAATCAAGTATATTGCGAAAGTGAGAAAACTTAGTCTCGGGCAATGATTTAGTAAAGATATCAGCTGCTTGTTGCTCAGTTGAGACGTATTCCAGTTTGATGTCCTTCTTCAAGGCATGATCTCTGATGAAGTGATGCCTGACATCTATGTGCTTGGTCCTTGAGAGAAGAGCTGGGTAATATGTGATATCAATCGTGCTTGTAATATCACAAAATATAGGCGATTCTTTGGCAATAACTCCTTAATCTTTCAGTTGTTGCTGAATCTAGAGCAGTTGAGCACAGCAGCTTCTAGTAGCAAGATATTATGCTTCAGTCGTGGAAGTAGCTATGGATGTTTGTTTCTTGCTGAACCAAGAGATCAGTCTGTCTCCTCAAAACTGACATGATCCACTTGTACTTTTACGATCAAGCTTACATCCAACATAATCTGCATCTGAATATCAAACTAAATTGAAAATGAGTCTTTAGAATACCATAACCCAACATTTTGTGTGTCCTTAAGATATTTTAAAAAATTTTTGGCAGCTGAGAAATGCGATTGCTTAGGATTTGCTTTAAATCGAGCACACATGCATACAGCAAATACAATATCAGGACGACTAGCAGTTAGGTACAATAATGAACCTATTAAACATCTGTATAATGTCGCCTCAACTGATATTCTCCCTTGATCATTGTCTAGTTTAACTGATGAACTCATGGGAGTGCTTGCTGCTGAACATGATTCCATGCCAAATTTCTTGAGCAGCTCCTTCGTGTATTTGGTTTGACTGATAAAAATACCAGTTTCCTGTTGCTTCACTTGCAGTCCAAGGAAAAATGTCAGTTCACCCATCATGCTCATTTCAAATTTGTCCTGCATAAACTTAGCAAACCTCTCGCATAATTTGGGGTTAGTTGACCCAAATATAATATCATCAACATAAATTTAAACAAGTAAAATATGATCATTCTTAGAGAATTTGAACAAGGTCTTATCAACTGATCCAACTGAAAAATCATGATCAGTTAGGAATTTTGAAAGAGTTTCATACCAAGCTCTTGGAGCTTGTTTCAGACCATATAAGGCTTTGTTCAAATGGTAAACATGATCAGGAAAAATAGGATTGATGAAACCTGGAGGTTGCTCCACATAGACTTCTTCCTGCAGCTGACCGTTTAGAAACACGCTCTTCACATCCATCTGGTAGACTTTGAAATTCTTGAATGATGCATAGGCAAAGAAAATTCGGATGGCTTCCAGTCTTGTAACTGGTGCATATGTTTCATCATAATCAATTCCTTCTTCCTGCCTGTATCCTTGTGCTACAAGTCTCGCCTTGTTGCGCACAACTGAACCATCTTTGTTCAATTTGTTCTTGTACACCCATTTTGTACCTATAACAGTTTTTAAAAGTGGTCTTGGAACTAAGTTCCAGAAATTGTTATGGGTAAACTGATTCAGCTCCTCTTACATTGCATTTATCCAGTTTTGATCAGCAAGAGCTTCATCAGTTTTCTTGGGTTCCAATTGCGATACGAAAGCTGAATGAATAAATAAATTAAGCATCTGATTTCTTGTTCTTACCGGATCAGATGGATTACCTATCACCAATTCCGGAGGATGTGATTTCTTCCATCTGAGTTCAGTGTTTGTTGTATCCAAGTTAGTAACTGCTTATGTATCAGTTGGAGCTTCATCAGTTGGCAGTTGAATATTCTCAATAGGCTCCTCCAACTGAACATCAGGAATAGCTTCCTGTTCAACTGGTTGATCTAACACTTCTAGTTCTGGTGTTTGGAGGTTGTTGTGATTGATATGATTGTCTTCTTCATCTTCATCCTCCAAACTAATCTCTGTAAGTCTATCAACTAGCTCAACTGGATCAGTTGGCTTATCAGTTAGAGCGTTTTCTTCAAAAACAACATGGATAGATTCTTCAACATTCAAAAAATTTTTATTAAAAACTCTATATGCTTTGCTAACTGAAGAATATCCAAGAAATATTCCCTCTGCAGATTTTACATCAAAGGTTTTTAAATGATTTTTACCATTATCGAGAATAAAACATCTGCAGCCGAAAAAACCACACTTTTTCTTCTATGCCAGATCTCATATGGTGTTTTCATATGATTCTTATTAATCATCGATTTGTTCTGAGTATAACACGCAGTGTTTACTTCCTCGACCCAAAACCTTTGAGAAATTCCCGAATCAGCAAACATTGTTCTAGCAGCTTCTTTAAGGGTCCGGTTTCTCCTTTCAGCTACACCATTTTGCTGAGAAGTTCTAGCTGCTGAGAACTCATGCTTAATTACAGCATTTTCTAAAAAATTTGAAAGATTTTGATTGATGAATTCAGTTCCTCGATTAGATCTGATTCTGTCAATTCCAACTGATTTTTCATTTAATAATCTTTTGAAAAGCTTGATCAGTTGTGCAGCAGTTTGGACTTTGGATTTGAGAAAGATAACCCAAGTAAATCTTGAAAAATCATCCACAACCACCAAGGTGTATTTCATTCCCCCTAAGCTCATGATTGTTATTGGAAAAAATAGATCCATATGTAATAGTTCTAAGCATCGGGAAGAAGATTTACGACCCTTGTTTTTAAAAGTAGATTTTACTTGTTTACCAAACTGACATGCTGAACAAATTTTATCTTTGACAAAATCCATTTTGGGCAAACCAGTTACAAGATCGTGGTTACTCAGATATGCAATAAATTTATAGTTCAGATGGTTCAATCTCTTATGCCACAACCAGTTTTTAGAAATTTTTGAAGCGATGAAACATACTGGTGCATAAGGTTGATCATTCCAACTGACTTTGTAAGTGTTTCCACACCTTTTGCCAGTTAGAATAACCTCATTAATTGAGTCTTTGACTGAACAAGAGTGTTTGTCAAACTGAACTGAGAATCCATTATCGCATAACTGACTGATGCTAATCAGATTATACTTGAGATTCTCAACTAATAAAACATCATTAATGATAAAGTTACCATGGATAAGCTTACCCTTACCCTCAGTTTTACCTTTAGAATTATCTCCAAAACTGATGTTTGGTCCAGTGTACGTGATATGAATCTGGTCAGACATGGCGTTCAAAGGATTGGAAGGATCGTTCAAGTGGTATCAGAGCACTTGATATGATCCCGCCCACGAGATCTTTGATTTTGTCCCGATCTTTGAAACAAGTAATTGATAGGTGTGATAATCGCCTCTAGATCACGCGGCCTAGCAACAATTAATCAACGATAGGAACAATCGCGTTCAAGAGAACCTCCAAAGAACTCGTCCTTGGCAACCCTCGTGATATTCGATTGACAAACGCCACAAAAGATAAATCTTTTGATAAGTTTGGGTTGATGCGACGCAAAAGTTATAACGAAACTTAAGCTTGTTTTTGAGAGAATTCTCAAAGAAAAGTTTTATAAACTCAATAATTCAATTCGTTACAATGATGAAATTTTCGTCCATATATTGTTACAAAATCAAAAAGATATGAAAAATCTAATTACCAAAAAAACTAGGACTCAAAAATAGGAAATTAAAGATTTTCTCGCGATTGGGCGGCGCTCGGGCGCGGGTTTGTACCGCTCGAGCGCGAGCTCTTCTGGACAGGTCGCGCTCGGGCGGTAAAATGTTACCGCTCGGGCGCCAATTCTTCTGGAGTTCACGTTCTGTACAGTGACTTTGGCGCTCGGGCGGTAGAATTTGACCGCTCGGACGCGGAGGCTTCTGTTTCCCACTTCGTCTAACACTCGCACAACGATCCTTCCAATCCTTTGAACGCCATGTCCAACCAGATTCATATCATACTCCCCTTCTTCAAAAAGATTTGTCCTCAAATCTTGTCCACCTACACAAAAACGAAGCAAGTTAGTAATAACAAGGATGATATTATCAACATGCTTACCTTTAAGCTCAAGTTTGTAGGCGTTATCGTTTGCTCGCCCAAACCGCACTTGAATTCCCAACTTCACGGTTGCCCTTCCTATGTATTCATCTATTACTCCAGACGATAGATAACAAATGATACAAAATGACAATAATAAAATCTCATTAAACATAATAAAAATTAAATTCCTCCCCTTCTTAGACCTAGTTAACACAAAAATAATATCCATACACGTGTACGACCATAGCACACTAGGAATAAGAAATACTTCAAGCAACTCATAGAAATCAAGCTCAGGTGCTCTCTCCCTATAGGAAATGCACTCTTCACTGTACCATTTAACATACATCTTCATATGCAACCAACACATATAGTCATGAATTATATCGATGATAAAGTAGCAACAGTATGCTCCGCTAGCACGTAAATCATGCAATACATTTAGAGTAAAAAATTTATCTTCCTTAAAATTGTATTAAAATTCTCATGTGCAATGCATGTTTCACAATTCCACTCAATATACCTCCTCATATGAAACCATAGTAAAAATTCATGCATCCTATCAATGGTTCTAGTTACTTCATGGCTACCAATCAAACATATGTCATGTGCCTCAATATCAAACAACAACTCATGCAATGGGTGTAGGATGAAAAATGTATTCTCTTTAAACAGGTATTCATCATGAACAAAGAAATAATCATGTTCACCATTGCACCTCTCAAAACCATCATCAAACCCACATAAATCATGCAAATAGAACACATTAAATGTACTATCCATGTAATATCTCATCTCATCACAAAAATCTAAGTCTAAGGTATACAAACCATTGTAGCAAGCAAACTCCACCAACTTTGTAAATAGTGAGACATCAAAATTCATAGTAGGCAAATGCAATTCATCCATGGTCTCAAATTCATAACAATCAAGGAATAAGAGTAAAGTTACATCCGACCCCTTAACCACCACATTTGCAAGATATTCTCTAAGTTTTGGGAAACGATACAACAAAGAATTAAGATAAGGACGGAAGTCATACCTCATGGTTGTTGCGTTGGCAACTAACCTTACCTCACCTTGATTGCTCTCGAAGTCATATGGATCATCCCATGGCTTTCCAAAATCATCAACACTTGCTCTTCTCCTCATCATGAGGGCGCCAAAGTCCTGCAAAGAAGAATTAATACTGCTCGGGATTGAACCGGCTATATCATCACTAGATATATAAAGCTCATCTTTGTACAAAGGTACTTGGAGAGATTTATACAAAATTAAATCACGCTCATATTCACTCTTTTGGGCCTTTAATTTATTTTCTTTTTCTCTTCTTTTGGCCTCTTTTGCATTTTCTTTTTCTTTTCTTTCTATGGCCACCTCACTCTTTTGACCACTCATTATTTCGGCCATTTTAAATTCTTTTTCACTCTCACAATTAAATTGCAATTGATCATCATTAATTACAATTGAAATAGGTTGATCAAGAAAGGTACATGATGAATCATAACATGTGTGCAACAAATTATTACTACTTTCTTCTTTCTCCTCCTTAGCACACACATTAGAAGCAAATTCATCATCTAAAGATTCAACATCAATGCTCACTTCAACTCCACACTCGACTGCAACCTTAGATTCACAATCAACTCTGGAATCCAGTACATTCACCTCCTCATTTGGACATTGGTTAATATCATGTCCAAACTCTAGACACCAAATACATTGAATATCATAAGTATTAACATTTGAAATTTTAGATGTACCTTGATACCCATGCTTCAAAACCAATTTTGGTCTAGTCTTGACCTTCTCCTCTTCACTCGACCTTCGTGCGGATGTCAAAAACTCCTTCCACGAGTCACTTCCCTGCCTACCACTCGATTTGCACCTCCTATCATTACCCGATACCAGGCGTGGTGCTCCACTCTCCTTGACACTCCTAGCCCAATCAACTTCACGTGGATCATCCATTCCGCACCGCCTATATTTCTCACGAAGGGGCTTAAACTCCTTCTCCCACATTTTATCCAACCCCCTTAACATTGTTTGAAATTGACGATCGTCAACCATTATACCTGCAAGACAAGGTTAGTATAAAACAATAAAAGAATAAAATTTCCTCACCACTAATTCTCACTAGTCACTCCAATGAAAATTCACTCGCACTCGTATTTTTTTCCTCACCACAAAACCTCAGAAATCACTCCAATGAAAATTCACTCGCACTCGTCCTTTTTTTTTCTAACCACAAAACCTCATAGATCACTCCAATGAAAATTCACTCCACTCAAATATTTTCACTCTAAGTGAGAATTCTCAAGGGGGCGCTTAAGTCTCGTGGCTTCCACGTATCAAACTTATGAGATCAATCCTGTGATGCTTGCAATTCGACTCACTTAGACCACACAAGAATAAGCAACTTTGGAAATTGACTAAAATGCGACTAAATGACAAGGACAGACTTAACGCTAAAATATAAGCGCTAAAATTCAACAAACACCCGATTCAAATTTTTTTTTCGTGTGAACAGTACGCTACAGTAGAATCACGATGAACAGTACCGTGAACAGTAAACCCGAAATTGAACAGTACCGTGAACAGTAAATCAGCGGATAAACAGTAAATTCGGCGAGCAACGTTCTTCGGACCAATGCATATGACTTCGTCTACTTTCAACAATCCGGGTATGTCTTCTTTTTCATCTATTCATTGTTATTGGTTGATATGTATTATGTGAGCACATTGTATGATTTAATGCCTCCTAAGTGAAAAGCCTCAGAGGGTGAGGATAGCTCCTCATCGAGATTTGTTGACGAGTTCGGCGAATTATTGAAAGAGCAATCCAAGGTTCATAGTGAACAGATTCAGCAGTTGCTCCGTTTGCAAGGTACAGGTCAAGGTAGAGGCCAAGTGAGAGGCCAAGTGGTTCAAGCAGTTGGAACTGATGGGATCTTTACTGCTTTTAAGAGAATGGATCCGCCTGAGTTTGCAGGAAGCACTGATCCATTGGTGGCAGTAGAGTGGATCAAAGCACTTGAGGCGATATTTGATCATCTCAATTATGAAGACAAGGACAAAGTTGGTTGTGCAGTATTCATGCTAGTTAAAGCTGCACGTATTTGGTGGAATGCTACCAAGGTAGGTGTTGATGTTCCGGCATTAAAATGGCAAGATTTCACGGATCTTTTCTATGACAAGTACTTCCCAGATGCACTTCGAGCTAGGAAGGTGACTGAATCTTTAGAGCTTCGTCAAGGAAGTATGAATGTTGACGAGTACATTTTGAAGTTCGAGGAGGGCTGTCTGTTTGCCCCATATATTGCCTCCAATGACAAAGACAAGGGTACTCATTTTATTAGAGGACTTCGAGCAGAAATCAGAAGGGACATCAATATGTCTAAGGCGGTGACATTTAAAGAGATTGTGGCTAAAGCATTGTTATCCGAGCAAGATGAAAAGGATATTGCTAGAGAGAGACAAGCGAGGCAGCAGGCTATTGCTCAAAGAGGTCAAGGTTCGAGCCAAAGAGGAAAAGGCAGTTACAAGGGGAAAGGCAAGATAGAGCCGAGTTCTAAAGCACCGACAGTTCCATCTGATCCAGAGAAGCCGTTGTGTCCCAAGTGTAGTAGGCATCATATGGGAGAGTGCAGATTTGGTACTCACACTTGCTACCGATGTGGTACTGCAGGCCATATTGCTAAGGACTGTCCGAGAGGATCGAGTAAAGAGAAGGTGCAGGGTCGCATCTTCACCATGACGAAAGAAGGTATAAACCCTTATTCTTCTGTGATCTCTAGCACTATCTTAATTTCAGGAAGAGTAGCTACGACATTGATTGATACAGGTGCTACTCATTCTTTTATGTCTGAACTATTTTTGAGATCTTTGGGTTTAGTTCCTTCTATTCTTCCCCTCCAGTTTAATGTTGTATTGCCTTCGGGAGATGTGTTGTGCCCGACGTCTATTGTGTATGCGTGTTCTGTTCAAATCGATGAGCGAGTGGTTTATGCCGATTTGATTATTATTCCGATGGTTGCATTTGTTATTATACTTGGCATGGATTGGCTATCAACTTACCGTGCAGTGATTGATTGCGTTGCTAAGACGGTGAAATTTGCAGATGATGGAAATAAGGAAGGTATGATCGCCAGTGCAGGTACTTCGCTGGTCCTTCCTTTTATTTCGTGTCCTGAGGCTAAGAAGTTGTTGTTTAGAGGTTGTGATGGGTTTTGGGCTTCGATTGTTGATACGGATAGAATTGTGAAGTTGAATATTGATGATATTGATGTTGTGAGAGAGTTCTCTGATGTATTTGAGGATGATGTGCCGGGTTTACCGCCGGACAGAGATGTAAAGTTTGTGATTGATCTAGTCCCCGGAATGGTTCCTATTTCTAAGGCTCCATACAGAATGGCCCCTACAGAGATGAAAGAATTGAAGATGCGGTTGCAAGATTTATTAGATAAAAATTTTATTCGGCCGAGTTCTTCGCCTTGGGGAGCTCCGGTTCTTTTCGTCAAGAAGAAAGATGGGTCTTTGCGGCTGTGCATTGATTACAGAGAAATCAACAAAGTTATGATTAAGAATAAATATCCGTTGCCACGGATTGATGACCTTTTTGACCAACTGCAGGGGCAACAGTGTTTTCGAAGATTGATCTGCGATCTGGCTATTATCAGTTGAAAGTTAGGGAGTCTGATATCCCTAAGACGGCGTTTCGGACCAGGTATGGGCATTACGAATTTATTGTGATGACGTTTGGTCTGACTAATACTCCTTCACTCTTCATGGATCTTATGAACCGGGTGTTCAAGCCGTATTTGGATAGCTTTGTCATTGTTTCCATCGATGATATATTGATTTATTCCAAGACCAGAGAGCTTCATGCAGAGCACCTCAGAGTCGTTCTTCAATTGTTGAGGGAGAAGTGATTGTATGCTAAGTTGAAGAAATGTGAGTTCTGGTTAGAGCAGATTTCTTTCTTAGGCCATGTTGTCTCAAAGGATGGGTTAGCTGTTGATCCAGCGAAAATAGAGGCGATACAGAAGTGGCTTATCCCTACCACTGTATCAGAGGTACGCAGTTTTCTTGGTTTGGCGGGTTATTATCGTCGTTTTATTTCATATTTTTCCAAAATTGCCCTGCCATTAACCAATTTGACGAGGAAGACTGTGAAGTTTGAGTGGTCCAATGAATGCCAAAGAGGATTCCAGGAGTTGAAAGATAAGTTGACGACAGCTCCGGTACTTGCATTGCCCAGTGGTTCAGAGGACTTTGTTGTTTTTACCGATGCGTCGAAGAAGGGTCTTGGTGCAGTGCTGATGCAACGTGGAAAGGTTATAGCTTATGCTTCTCGTCAGTTGAAAGACTACGAGAAAAATTATCCTACGCATGATCTGGAACTGGCAGCTATAGTTTTCGCCCTGAAAATCTGGAGACACTATTTATATGGCGAAAAGTGTGAAATTTTCACGGACCACAAGAGTTTAAGGTATTTGTTTTCTCAGAAAGAACTCAATATGCGGCAGAGACGGTGGTTAGAGCTTGTCAAAGATTATGATGTGACGATTAGTTACCACCCTGGGAAGGCGAATGTTGTAGCGGATGCATTGAGCCGTAAGCCAAGTTCCTCTTTGAGTTCTATGATCCAGAAGTCGTTGTTGTTAGACTTGGAACGAGAAGCGATAGCTTTGGTGGTTTCGGGAACCATTGCTTCGCTTTTCATCGTTGATCATTCGGGCTACATTGACGGACAGGATCCGTAGAGAGCAGGCCAATGATTTACAGTTGACAAAGATGAGAGCCAGAGCAGAAGAGAGAGGTAATTCAGAGTTTGGAATAAATGGAGATGGTTTGATGACATTTAGAGGCCGTATATGCATTCCTACTGGTGATGATATTCGACGAGACATCTTAGCAGAGGCTCATACAGCGCCATACTCGATACATCCAGGTAGTACCAAGATGTATCAGGATCTTCGAAGACTCTATTGGTGGCCAGGTATGAAGAATTGCATTGCCATGTTTATTTCTCAGTGCCTAACTTGTCAGCGGGAGAAAATCGAACACCAGAGACCTGCTGGGACATTGCACTCATTGCCGATTCCTCAATGGAAATGGGAGCTCGTTACAATGGACTTCGTGATTGGTCTTCCCAGAACGTAGAAAGGCTATAACTCTATTTGGGTTATCGTTGATCGGTTGACCAAGTCAGCGCATTTTCTCCCAGTCAAGACAACGTATTCCATGAACCAATATGCCGAAGAGTACATAGCAGAGATTGTTAGACTTCATGGCGGTCCTGGTTCGATTGTGTCTGATCGTGACCCTAGATTTACTTCAGAGTTTTGGAAGAGTTTGCATGGAGCCTTGGGTGTACGGTTAGCATTCAGTACAGCATATCATCCTCAGAGCGACGGTCACTCAGAGAGAGTTATTCAGATTTTGGAGGATATGCTCAGAGCTTGTACTATCGATTATCCTGGTAGCTGGGATTCCAAATTGCCTCTTGTTGAGTTCACGTACAATAACAGTTACCAAGCGACGATTGGCATGGCACCTTATGAAGCACTATATGGCAGAAAATATAGATCTCTCTTGTATTGGGACGAGATTGGTGAGAGGAAGATGTTGGGTCCAGAGTTGGTCCAACAGACAGCTGATGTTGTTGCTGTTATCCAAGAAAGGATGAAGACAGCACAGTCAAGACAGAAGAGTTATGCTGATGTAAGACGAAGGCCGTTGCAGTTTTAGGTTGGCGATCACTAGTTTTTGAAGATTGCACCTCTTAAAGGTGTGATGCGGTTTGGTAAAAAGGGAAAGTTGAGTCCAAGATTCATTGGCCCATTTGAGATCTTGGACAAAGTCGGTGATCGAGCTTACAGGTTAGCCTTACCGCCAGATCTTGATAGAGTTCATAATGTTTTTCATGTCTCCATGCTCAGGAAGTATATTTCGAATCCTTCCCATGTTCTTCGACACGAGCCATTGGACTTGACGCCGAGTTTGACGTACCAAGAGATTCCAATCCAAATTCTGGATCACAAAGTTAAAGTATTGAGAAAAAAAGAGATCGGCATTGTTAAAGTCCTTTGGAGGAATCATTTGATTGAAGAAGCTACGTGGGAACCAAAGGATGAGATGAGAGAGAGGTATCAAGAATTTTTTGCGCAGTGACGTCAATTTCGGGGACGAAATTCCTCTAAGGAGGAGAGATTGTAATATCCAAACTTGGTGATCAGTACGGTTTAAGATTTAATATGTTTATTGACTCCTTGGATAAGTTTAAATATAGTTTTGATGTTAAGAGTTGAGATTTATGATTTATGGTATTGTGTTTATAGAAGATGTGTGGTGATACTGTAGTGTGGTTGCGAGTAAATTCATGATAATTTGTATATTGAGCCAATTGGTATGAGGCCAATTGGAGTGGTTAGAGAAGACATAGAGGTGTAACTTTCATGTTTTGAGTTTTGTTCAAATCATTGTGGAAGACAAGCCAAAAGCGCCCCGAATTTTGTCGTGGGTGTCGTCGTTCCTCTAGTGACACATGTTGGGAGGTTGAGCATAACTCTTTACTCAGACCTTCAAATGACATGAGGCTAATTGGAGATGCAAGCCAAGACATAGAGCTACAGCTTTCATGTTTACCACTTTTTCAAATTATGATGGGAAGAGGCGTTTCGGAAGCGATCTTTGAGGCGGCTATGCGCAGAGCGGCGCCCGAGCGGTAAGAAATGACCGCCCGAGCGCCACTGATTCTGTAAGTTTTGTCTTGGACAGTATGGTCCGCGCCCGAGCGGTAATTTATGACCGCTCGAGCGCCCAGCACAGTACAAAAAACGCGTTTTGGGTATTTTAAAGCTTAAAATTGGTTGAGACACAAATTTCCCTCATTTCTCTCCTCTACTTTTCGGTTCTTCACTCAAGGGGTAAGCTAGGGTTCCATTTCTTTCATTTGGTGCCTTTGATTCAAGCTTATTGTTGGGTCTTTGTAGTGAGATCAAGTTTATTTTGGGTTCAAGGAGCTAAGGTAAGCTTATGGTTTAGCTATTCTTGGATTTTGGTGTTGGGGAGAAATATTGGGTTTGTTTGATTGTGTTGGTTTTATAGATTTTAGAGTATGGTTGTTGGATTATTGAGATGTTGATGGTTCAATTCATGATTTATTGTTGTAGGTTTTGTACCAAGAGATTAGAATCAAGCTTTCCATTGGTTGTAAGTGGAATTCATTCCTTGTGCTCACATGAGTTATATATATTGTATTTCAAATGGTTTTAACATGCTATTCCCTTTCATTTGATTCATGTTATGTATTGGTACACTTTGTTGTATATTAGAGGTTTTTATATGCCTCAATTGTATAAAAAGGAATGCAAATGAAAAGAGCATTCAAGGTGTTTGTTTTAAGGTCCAAGAGAGATTTCAAATGATTTATTGGATTGATAAATAGATAGTCAGAGATTGCATGCAATTAGATGATCAACGACCATAGGCTTATATCCCGACAGAGTATCGATTTATATCGATGGGATATAGGTACAGAGACAGAGATACTATTTAGATATCAATCCACAAGAGAAAAGAGAAATACCATCGTTATTGTTCATGTTCTACTATATTATTCATGTTTCAAGAGTTAGATGGTATTAATGATTCCAAAGCCACGTTTTACAGAGTATGGTATATGTATATTGCTATGTAAGAGCTCCACTTGCTGAGTTTTATACTCATTTCAGATATTTCTTGTGATGCAGATAAGAGTGACGGGCCAGGACTTTGATTGGAGCCGAGGTCATATGCATATAACATGGAATGGAGAAGGCTATTTTGTTAGCACTTTTGGACATGATCAAAATGATATTTTGTATTTTGTTGCAACGCTTATTTGATCATGTATATACTTTTGATTATATATTGAAATGTATTTCAAATCCTTCTTTCCTTTCTGAAAATTTTAAATTCCGCTGTTATTTTATGAAATCGATCAAGAGGGTGTTACAGTTAATCCAATAGATAAATGGTTTGTCAAACAGCCGAAATTAAGTTTCCAGCAATATTTATGCATCTCAAACATAGGAATTGGATTTAGGATTCCTTTACAACTTTCACGATATTACTCCATCGTAAAGTATTTGTCACAAAAATCATATAAAGACACTGATTTTGACTCTATTGCACCACATGCGTTCTTGCATGGAAGGCTGTTAAGCTGCCAGGATCTAAATGAAAAACTCTTAGAAGACAAACCAACAACAAATGATTTATCCCAATCCAAAACCTCAAAACTCCAACAACATGCCTTACGCACTTGCAAGCTACAAGATTCAGCATATGTTTTTGCAAGAACATTCTCCTTTTATCCATCCTCATTGATGCTTCACTTCATCTATGCATCATGTCCATAATTTGAATGCGAATGTGGTCCACAATGCCCACAATAAGAAGAAATCTTGCCGCTTTAACCCAATTATTCCAACACTCAGCTATATTATTGTTTATTACACCCCACTGATTTCCAGAAAACCATGAATTTGCCCAACTTTCTGGAAAGGAATTGACTATAAAGTCTCTGTCAAATGGCATTGACGATATTATATTGTTAATAAGTTTTTCAAACTCATGTCTTGATGGGGCACATGCATCTTGTTTGAACACAAATGACCAGTGTTTCTTGTTGTAAAGTGTGTATCTTCGCATGACCTATATTCATAAATAGAGAAAAAATTATAAACCAGAATACATATAATAATATTTTTACAAAAATATTACCCAACACAAATATACAATTACTTACAAACCTGTTTTACAAAATTATCTACCAAATGGAGCAAACAATATGCATGATGACTGCTTGGGTGTAAGGCTCGAGATTTTATCCTTGTAATTAGACAGTAATTAATTGACAGAATGGAGATTTCAGGAGCTAAATGGCACTTGATGAGATTGAGTAGGAGAAGATTTGGAATTGAGTGGAAATGCACGGACAAGAGTGTAAAACCAGCAGATGTCGCGCACATGCGCGAGAAGAGGCGTGCATATGCGCGAGAAGCAATCCGTCGAGGCAGAAGACCTCGGGCATATGCGCAAAACAGGGCACGCATATGCTCGAGAAATGGGAACGTAGAATGCCGAGACAGTAGGTCTCGCGCATATGCGCGAGAAAGGGCGAGCATATGCGCGAGATGGTTCAGAAGCGCTGGACAGAAGGTCTCGCACATATGCGCGAGAGTTGGACACGCATATGCGCGAGATATGCTGAACAAGAGTTGGACACTTGTCTTGTCATGCAGGTTAAAGAGTGTCATTCTCCTTCAATTCCATCAGCAATTTCAGAAAGAAAACCGAGAGCTCAATAGAATTATCCCCTCAAGCTTCATTAATTCTTAGAAATTTGATTGTGCAAGATCCGTCCATCATTATTTTGATCCGAACACATTTCCGTGCTCCTCTCGTTAACGGCTACAAAAGGATGTAAGGTTTATGATGTTCTAGCATGGTTTGAAATTTATGTATTGTAGGAATCAGTATTTGATTGATTTTATGTGTTCTGGAGATATTGATAATCGTAGAATCGAAAATAGATCGCAGAACGGATATTGTATGAAATTGTTATTAATTTCATATTATGTTGATTGGGAAAATTCAGATTATTGAGATACGGATTGTATTGGCTATTGGTTATGAGTTGTAATTGGTATCTCTTGTTGTCTGAGTTGACGGGGATATCGATATTGTGCCGTTATGCCGTCAAAACATAACGAGATTGAATATTGATCATAGCAGGCCTTAACTTGAATTGTATAGTGATATTGTGCCTATCGAATATGTCATTTCAGATTGATAGTGACAGCTTTGAATTCAAGGCTTCGACGAAGAACAGAGCCAGACTGAGATTTGATTCAACTGAGAACTACGAAAAGAAAGGTATAAATCAATGGTAACCCGGGAATGATAATTCGAGTAAGAGATAACTTGAGTTTCCCAAAATCACATACTTATTTGTTATTGTTTTAATACTTTTGTATTCTTTGAATGTATATGCTTATTCTATTAATTTCTAAAAAAACAGAGAACAGAAGATAGATATTGAGACAGAGTCTTTCGCAGAGGTGCCAAGTTTGGCAGAGGTGCCAAGTAACTATATCATGACAGATTCTTTGGCAGAGGTGCCAAGACACTGGACGTTTGGTTTATATCGATGTGCATAGGAGAAGATCGACTCCTATTACAGAGATTCTATATAGTGGACCAAAGTCCGGGGATAGGAACGTACCGCCACCTTGAATGGGAGAGTAGGTGGGAGACTTGTTACGTTCTTATTCAAACCGGGATCCCTAGACTAGATAAGAGTCGATAAGAGTTTGACCTAGAATCGAGTCAAAGATTATTAAGAGTTCAAGAGTTTAATTTAAAGCTTTGTACAGAGTTGACTTACAGATTTGGATTTATGATGTGTTCATAGATTATGATATATGTTGTTTCATACATGCCTTATGCTTTGATTTATGATTATATGAATTGCATGTATATATTGTTTATACTGGGAATATAATTCTCACCGAAGTTATCCGCATGTTGTTGTGTTTGTATGTGTGCATGACAATAGTTGGGACAGGATCGGGGTCAAGAAGAGGATGACAGATCGAGATTAGAGTGGTGATTCGGACTTAGAAGTAGAAATAGTTGTACAACTCTGATATGTAGTTGATAAACACTAGTGTATGATTTCTGTTAAACATGTTTGTATTCTGAATCATGTTGTAGATATTGTGTAATGCCAGAGATTTTATTCTGTTATTCTGAGATTAATGATTATGACTTGTTGCGATTATAGACAGACCACTCCGAGACTAGGAGTGACAAAGTATGAGTATGGTAGTTTTGGAATCCAGTAGGTATCGTGCACATGCGCGGCAGAGATGTGCGCATATGCGCGAGAAGCAAATGCCGAGGCAAAAGACCTCGCGCATATGCGCGAAGAGAGGGCGCAAATATGTGCGAGCTGGTGGACGTGAATTATGCCGAGAGACAATAGGTCTCGCGCAAAGAAGAGTTCGATGCGCAGAGACCAGTAGGTCTCGCGCATATGCGCCGAGGAAGGTCGCGCATATGCGTGAGACGTGCAGCACAAAGAATGAGCCATCTGTCCTTGCCATGCACTATATATGTAAATTAGCTTTCCTTCCTCATAAATAAGGCTCGAAGGTACAGAGAATTCCCAAAGTCTTTGAATCATAGATTTGTGCTTTGTGCAAGATCCGGCCGTTAGAAGTTCAATCCGAGTTTGATTCTGTGATCCTCTCGACAAAGGCTTCACAAGGACGTAAATTTTGTTATGTTTTGATATGGTTTGAAAATATGATATTGAAGGAATCAGATATGCTTGATATATGGTGTTCTTGAGATATTAGACATCGTATAATCGAAACCGGATTGAAGAACAGATACTGTAGAAAATTATTATGCTTGTTCAGAATTGAATTGCTTTTGATTATAAAGATTTGGTAGCAGATTATGTTTGTCAATTGATGATGAGTTGGGATTTATATCTGTTGATATCTGTATTGCTGGATATATTGAGATTGTGCAGTTATGCCGTTGAAACAGAAGTAGATGAGTTCTGATTATATCCAGTATTGATTTGAGTAGTATATTGATATTGTACTCCTCGATATTATCATTGTCAGATTGCGTATTGACAGGCTCCGAATTCGAGACTTCGATTTCATCAGATCGACAAGAGAAATGTATAAATCAATGTTGAACCGGGAGGATATAACTCGAGTTAGATCTGACTGGAGTTTCCCTAAATCACATACTTTATTTTATTGCATTGATGTTTGCAACTCATGAGATTGATATGCTTAGTCTATTGAGTTATAGCAAAGCATGTATTGAGTCAATGGCGGAGGTGCCAAGTCTTTTGCGGATATGCCAAGACACTGGATGTTGGTTTATATCGATGTTGCGTAGGACCGGATCGGCTTCTATCGCGGAGATTCGGTATATTGTGCCAATGTCCAGGAACCGGGATCCCTAGAGTAGAGAAGAGTCGAGTCTGAGATGTTGAGTGATGAGTTTATTTACAGTTTTATATCGATTCATGTTGTCAGCCTAGATACATGTTATTGATATCTGTTTCATGCTTTTATATCATTTTATATGATTACATGTATACATTGTTTATACTGGGAATATTATTCTCACCGGAGTTATTCGGCTGTTGTTGTGTTTGTATGTGTGCATAACAACAGGTGGGACAGGATCAGGGTCGAGAAGAGGATGAGAGATGATGAAACTTAAAATTAATAATTTATTATATGTTAAAACCTATATTTTAAAATTTAAGTTTCATTAAAATTATAAAATTATGTTATTTTAGTATTGTGTGTTTATATTTAAATGTCTTACTAAATATGTTTTATTTTCAGATTTTCTACGTGTTAGTAAAATAATGATAACTCAAGCTAGAAAACTCAAATGGAGGTGATTCAAACATGTTTGAAATCCTTGAGAAATTATCTACAACTTTGCAGAAGACATGATTGCTTAAAAAGTTGGTTAAGATGATCAAATTGTGAAAATATCAAAAGGAGGACAAATTTACTTTCACCATGACCAGCATATAGTAAAAAAATCATAACTATTTCAATATTTAACCAAATGAGGTAAACCAAGTGGCCAAATTCATCTACAGACAATTCCCCACATGTTTGCTGTTTTGAGCAGAGTCAGATTCGGTGATGAAAGTCGTGGAACAAAGCATTGAAAGAAGGGACATGGAATTGAAGTTGGAGGAGGCAAAAAATACTATTACAACTACATTGCATTAATAGAATTTTTTACCCTTTCTCTCATTTGGCCTATAAATAGAGGCCTTGTGCTAGCTTGAGAATCATTCTATCTCATTGTAAAATATATTGTGAGTGTGTATAAAAGTTCTAAGTTCCAATATATTTTTCATTTTCCAAATTTTGAGTGATGTTTTTAGTGTTGATCAAAAGTAAGTTCATGGAAAGCTAAATCTATTATGTCAAGGGGAAGAAGATGAATTTTTGGTGAAGTAAGATTGTTTATATTTTGTATATTCTTTCTTTATTTCTTTTCATTGTGCTAATTTCTTTTTATTGTAGGCATAAAAATGAATTATTTGTTGTTATCAATTTACATCAAATGTTTGATACCATTGAAGTGGTTATTCTGATTTGTGGTTTAATTTTGATACAATAAATATTTCATCAATTATTATTGTTATATTATACACACACACACACACACAGATATATATATATATATATTTATATAATTATATCATATATTTCTTTTAGACGATAGCGTGGCTCTGCCGGTTGTTCTAAATGAAATATTATGATATCTAACAATCTAACATTTATTTTATCGCAACTAACTTTTACTTTCCGCATCCAACATTTACTTTATCGCAACTAACTTTTACTTTCCGCATCTAACTTTTACTTTCCCGCAACTAACTTATTAAATCATATATTTCATTTAGGCAATAGCGTGGCTCTGCCGGTTGTTCTAAATGAAATATAATGATTTAATTTAACAATTATTTTATGCAGTTATATATTTATATAGTTATATATATAATCATAGGTACCATATATAAAATATCGGTGAATTCGGTATTTTCTATAGTGGGAACTATATTATATTAGGTGTGTGTTTAAATATTTTTATTTTCTTGGAACCATTATTTATGATGGTTTCCTTTGTTTTACTTTTAGTTAAACAATATTGCATAAACCAAGAATAAATCTTCGAGCCTTGACAAAATTTATAATTTGTAAACTTCGTTCTTGCATTTGGTAATCTATAAATTAATAAATTTAAACTTAAAATAACCTCTCNAACCCTATTAGAACTAGTGCCCCATCTTGTTTAGTTTTTCCTCCTGATGCATCTAATTTCAACTTTAAACCTCAAATTATTCAACTTTTACCAAATTTTCATGGCTTAGATTCTGAAAATCCATATTTACATCTAAGAGAATTTGAGGAAGTTTGTAACACTTATAATGATCAAAATTGTAGCATGGATATAGTTCGATTAAAGCTTTTCCCTTTTTCTTTAAAAGATAAAGCTAAAACATGGCTACAAAATTTGAGATCAAGTTCAATAAGATCATGGGAAGAAATGCAACAACAATTTCTCAAAAAGTTTTTTCCTTCCCATAGAACAAACTCTTTTAAAAGACAAATTACTATTTTTTCTCAAAAACAAGGAGAAACATTTTATCAATGTTGGGATAGATATAAAGAATTACTTAATACATGCTTACATCATGGTTTTGAAACATGGAGAATAGTTTCTCACTTTTATGAAGGTCTAATACCTAAAGATAAGCAAATTATAGAATTCATGTGTAATGGAACTTTTGAAGATAAAAACCCAAATGAAGTTATGGAGTATTTGGATTCATTAGCAGAAAATGCTCAGAATTAGGATAATATAGGCACAATAGAACAACCAACAACTAAAATCAATAATTCAACAAATGGGGTTGGTATCTATAATCTTAAAGATGATATAGATATTCAAGCTAAACTTGCATCTTTAGCAAGAAAAATTGAGTCATTAGAAATGAAAAAGAGTGGTCAATTAAAAAGTATTCAAGAAATTGTTTGTCATATATGTGATACACATGATCATGCTACAAAAGATTGTCCAACATTACCTTAATTTAAAGAATGTCTCCATGAACAAGCAAATTATGTTAACAATTATAAAAAACCAATACTAGATCCTTTTTCAACATCATATAATCCTGGATGGAAAAATCATCCTAATTTTAGTTGGGGGAATGATAATAATGCACAACCCTCACAACAATATTTTCAAAATAACCAAAATCATCAAGGATATATTTCTATGTTACACCTCCAAGAAAAAACTTTAAAGATGTAATTTATGCATTTATCCAAAAGCAAGAATCTATCAATATTCAAAACAGTCAATCTATGACTGATTTGAAAGAAACTCTTGCAAAATTTGCATATGCACTTAATATTCATGAAAAAGGAAAATGTCCATCTCAACCTCAACCTAATCATAAAAATCAAAATCAAGAATTCAAAAATGAAAAAATTGATCAAATAAAATATGTTATTACCCTTAAAAGTTGTAAAATAGTTAATGATCCATATAGTAATGAAAACAAGGATCATTTAAAATCAAAGAGTAAGAATGATAATCCTGATACTTTTGAGAATGATGATACCTTAAATTCTAAAAATAATATGTTGAATGATAAATCATCTAAAATAGTAAATGAATCAATTAAACCTCCACCATTTCCTCATGCATTAACAAATCATAAAAAACAAAAAAATGATTCTGATATCTATGAAGTTTTTAAACAAGTAAAGATAAATATTCCATTAGTATATGCTATTAAACAAGTACCTTCATATGCCAAATTTTTAAAAGACTTTTGTACTGTGAAGAGAAAATTGCATGTGAAGAAGAAAGCATTCTTGGCTGAACAAGTAAGTTCTATTCTTCAAAATAATTCTAGTTTAAAATATAAAGATCCTGGTTGTCCAACAATTTCATGTATTATTGGAGAAAATAAAATTAAAAAAGCTTTGTTAGATTTGGGAGCAAGTGTGAATTTACTTCCTTATTCAGTTTATGAAAAACTTAATTTAGGAGAATTAAAACCCACTTCTGTTACTCTCTTACTCGCGGATAAGTCAATCAAAATACCTAGAGGTATTGTAGAAGATGTGTTGGTTCAAGTTGATAAATTCATATATCCTGTAGATTTTATTGTTTTGGATACACAACCAATAGAAGTACATAATGAAATTCCAGTAATATTGGGACGACCATTTCTAGCAACTTCAAATGCTTTAATTAATTGTCGAAATGGAATAATGAAATTGTCTTTTGGAAATATGACTCTAGAACTTAATGTGTTCAATTTATGTAAACAACCAAGTATTAATGAAAATGAATATGATAATGAAATTGAAACAATTGTGGAAGAAAATATACAAGAAGAAAACTTAAATCAACAATCTGAAGTTTTTTCAATAGAAAATTTTGAGTCTGAAAATAATTTTAAAGAAGATGATAATACAAAACTTGAATTAAAAGTTTTACCATTCGAATTGAAATATGTATTTCTTGGTGAAAATAAAACATTTCCTGTTGTAATTTCTTCCACTCTTCTACCAAATCAAGAAGAAGATTTAATTAAATTACTTAAAAAATATAAAAATGCAATTGGATGGACTTTGAAAGATATAAAAGGTATAAATCCTTTAATTTGCACACATAAAATTCATTTGGAAGAAAATGCTAAAACATATCAACAACCACAAAGAAGGTTAAATCCACATATGAAGGAAGTTGTTAAGAATGAAGTATTAAAACTATTAGACGCTGGAATTATCTATCCAATCTCAGATAGTAAATGGGTAAGTCCAACACAAGTAGTACCTAAAAAGTCAGGCATCACTGTTATAAAAAATGAAAAGGGAGAGTTATTACAAGCTAGGATTCCATCTAGTTGGCGTATGTGTATTGATTATAGAAAATTAAATGATGCAACTAGAAAAGATCATTTCCCACTACCATTTTTAGATCAAATTCTAGAAAAAGTAGCAGGAAATTCTTATTACTGTTTTCTTGATGGGTATTCGGGGTATTATCAAATACCTATATCATTAGAAGATCAAGAAAAAACTACTTTCACTTGTCCTTTCGGAACTTTTGCATTTAAAAGAATGCCATTTGGTTTATGTAATGCTCCGGCTACTTTTCAAAGATGCATGTTAAGTATTTTCAGTGATATGATTGAAGAATTTGTAGAAGTTTTTATGGATGATATAACTGTTTTTGGAAACTCATTTGAAAATTGTCTTAAAAACCTAGAAGAAGTATTAAAACGATGTGAAGAAAAAAATCTTGTTTTAAATTGGGAAAAATGTCATTATATGGTTAAATCTGGGATTGTGTTAGGTCATGTGATATCTGAAAAAGGAATTGAAGTTGATAAAGCCAAAGTTGATGTTATTGCTAATTTAACATCACCAAAAACGGTCAAAGAAGTTCGATCATTCTTGGGTCATGCAGGTTTTTATAGAAGGTTTATAAAAAATTTCAGCATAATATCTAAACCAATTTCGAATCTTTTAACAAAAGATACACAATTTGAATGGACTCAGAAATGTGAAAATGCTTTTAAAAAAATAATTAATCTTTTAATTACATCACCTATTTTACAACCTCCAGATTGGTCTTTACCATTTGAATTAATGTGTGATGCAAGTGATTATGCTATAGGAGCTGTGTTAGGACAGAGAAAAGAAGGAAAACCGTATGCAATCTATTATGCTAGTAGAACCTTAAATAGTGCCCAAATAAATTATTCAACTACTGAAAAAGAATTACTTTCAGTAGTATTTGCATTAGATAAGTTTCGATCTTATTTAATTGGTTCTACTACTATTGTGTACACTGATCATTCTGCCGTAAAATATTTATCAAATAAACAAGATGCTAAGCCAAGATTAATACGGTGGATTTTATTGTTACAAGAATTTGATATTATAATTAAAGATAAAAAAGGAAAAGAAAATGTCGTAGCCGATCATTTATCTAGAATAATGACTGAATCATCTCATAATGAAATACCAATAAATGAAAATTTTCCAGATGATCAGTTGTTTTATGCTACTATTATGCCCTGGTTTGCTAACATTGTAAATTTTATTGTGACAAATAAAATGCCTTCTCATTGGAATTCACAGGATAAGAATAAATTCTTGATAGAAGTTAAAAAATTTTATTGGGATGATCCTTACTTGTTTAAGTATTGTCCTGACCAAATTTTTCGACGATGCATACCCGACAATGAAGTAAGTAATGTTATTAAATTTTGTCATTCTGAAGCATGTGGAGGTCATTTTTCATCCAATAAAACAGCTGCAAAAATCTTACAATGTGGATTTTATTGGCCCTCTTTATTCAAAGATACGCATTTATTTTGCAAATCTTGTGAAAACTGTCAGAAGATGGGATCAATTTCAAAACGAAACATGATGCCTTTAAATCCAATCATAATTATTGAAATATTCGATAGTTGGGGGATAGATTTTATGGGTCCATTTCCATTATCTTTTGGATATACGTACATTTTAGTCGCTGTTGATTATGTTTCAAAATGGATTGAAGCAATTGCATGTAGAACTAATGATCATAAAGTTGTTATAAAATTTTTAAAAGAAAATATTTTTAGTCGATTTGGAATACCTAAAGCAATAATTAGTGATGGGAGAAGTGATTTTATAAATAAATCATTTTCTTCTTTGTTAAGAAAATATGGCATTACACATAAAGTTTTTACCCCATATCATCCTCAAAGTAATGGTCAAGTTGAACTTGCAAATAGAGAAATAAAATAAATTTTAGAAAAAACTGTTAATCCAAATCGAAAAGATTGGTCTGTAAGATTAACTGATGCATTATGGGCATATAGAACTGCATTTAAGACATCATTAAGGATGTCACCATATAGGTTAGTTTTTGGTAAGCATTGTCATTTACCGTTTGAACTTTAACATAAAGCTTATTGGGCAATTAAACCATTTAATATTAATTTAGATGATGCATCTAAATTAAGAAAATTGCAATTAAATGAACTAGAAGAATTAAGAAATGATGCATATGAAAATTCAAAGATTTATAAAGATAAAACTAAAGCCTTTCATGATAAAAATATTATGAGAAAGTCATTTGAAATTGGACAAAAGGTTTTACTTTATAATTCTCGTTTGCATTTATTTCCAGGAAAACTAAGATCGAGATGGTCAGGACCATTTATAGTTAAATTTGTTTATCCTCATGGTGCTGTTGATATTGAAAATCCTAAAAATAATGACGTGTTTAAAGTTAATGGGCAAAGACTTAAGCCTTTTATAGAAAATGAAATTCTTAATGATGATTTTATGCCTTTATATGATCCACAATAGTTGTTTGATATTTTCATTTTGTTTTTGCAGATTCTAGTTCATTTCCCGGTTAAGTGGCGGATAACGGTACTCCGTGACTATCTAAGTCGGTTTTTTCAGTTTTCCCAAAATAATTGAAATATATAATAATAATAATAATAATAATAATAATAATAATAATAATAATAATAATAATAATAATAATATGGATGCTTATATTGTGAATCTTCGTGAATATTTTGCTTGTTTACCTGATAATGCGTTGAAAAAAATTTATAAAGCTAGATATGAGCGACTAAGGTTGATGATGTCATATGGCATACCGAATGATATCCGGTTGATAATTGAAGCAAAAGTTCAATTGGTTGGGGAAGCAAGTGAAATAATAATAAGACATATGCCAGGATTTGGTAAAAGCACTTGTGCCAAGAAGCGAATAGCTAAATGTATAGGTGGATATCATAAATGTGTAAGGTGGACTTGTAAAGGGAAATTCAAAAATGTTGGAATGACATCAATGAATAGAGAAGATAAAATTTTATTCATTAAAAATGGTCTGAGTAAAGAGCCTTTGGATAATTTTCTAGAGGTTCTTGATACGCATTCTAGTGGGTACGTGCAAAATGAACTTCTTAAACTATGGTGGTAATTTCAACATGAGGAATATCAATATGGACGGTGGAATCAGCCTTATAAAGATCCTACTGTAGTAACGCATATCTGTTTAGATAAGTAAATATATATATGCAATTTCGTCTCGGGAATCTGACGTTAAAAGACCCTGTCTGCCAATTTATAAGAAAATTGGATGGGAAGCATATCCTCGACTCATAGAAGGCGTTGAAGCCGTTACTGAACGTAAAATCAGATGAAGATGTGAGCCACAATCACAACTATGCTGTATATATGTGTTTTAATTTATGTCATTTTTATTTTCTTTTAATAATAATAATTTTCTGTTCAAATATTGACTTTTGGCATGTTACGCTTATAAATTCATATGCTGTGATTTAACAATTGCAGAAAACATATTTCTCAACATGTCGACGTCCACAATAAATAAAATAAAAAATATTTGTGTATTTTGTGGATCTATTGCAGGAAAAGATTCAATTTATGAAGAGGTAGCAGAAAAGCTTGGAATAACACTTGCTAAAAAAAAGATTCATTTGGTATATGGTGGTGGTGAAGTTGGTCTCATGGGAAAAGTTGCAAAAGCTGCGCATGCAGGTGGAAGTGAAGTCTTAGGCATTATTCCGATTACCTTAGCCAGTCTTACTGGACCAACAATAGG
>NC_133323.1:10042817-10043645 GCF_012295235.1 Primulina huaijiensis | reverse complement strand
TATAATTTTGTGTGTTTTCAAATAAAATAATTTCTAAACTTTTTATGATAATATTGTTAAAAGATATGGTTTGTATGGTTGTTAACATGTATAATTGAAAGAATTCTTTTTGTTAAAGTATAATATATACTCACACATCTTTTGAGAATAAGTGGTGAGAAATGAGAAAACAATTAATAAACTTTTATTGATTATTAAAAAATGATTAATTACAAGAATATAATTCCCCTATAAAAGAAATATTAATTATAAAAAAAATAGAAGATAAATAACGGACTGCAAAGTTCTTTGTTCATTGTAATTTTTTTTAAGATTTGATTGATGTACTATAAATGTGTTCTAAAAAAAATCCATCAATCAATATGTTCTAAAAAAAGATTTGTTTGTGTTGGATAAGTTTCAAAGGTAGTCGAATGTATCCGTTATATAAATGTTTATATATGTAGACATTTATGGTAGAATGTTTGGATAAAAAAAATTTATGTCATTGTAAAAATTTGTAGTCACGTTAATAAAAAAAGAAAAAGAAAAAAAAGAGAAAAAAAAAGGGGATTTTATTCTTTGTAAATTTTCCTATTTTGTTTTTAATATTAGTTTATTTAATTGTCTGCTTTACTAATTAGCCTTTTTCAATGAGAGTTAATATTCATTCCAACTTCATGAATGTAAATCAGCTATTCATTAAATATTTTGACCTGAAAGAATATGGAGTTGAGGCTTTTACAAAAAAATTCTCGATATTATACATGTTATGGTGGGTGGTATGAATTATCTTTTTAACTATATTATCATAAAAAAATTTGGAAATTAAAATATATATATATATAT
>NC_133323.1:9901430-10042744 GCF_012295235.1 Primulina huaijiensis | reverse complement strand
ATATATATATATATAAATCGGTATATGAGTTTGTTTTTAAAATGAATATGTTTGTATATTTGAATATATAAAAGGAATAAAGAATCTAGGTTGTGATTTTCCGATAAATTTTATTACTAAGGGACTAGTAATAAGATAGTGTGGGGGTGTGATGAAACTTAAAATTAATAATTTATTATATGTTAAAACCTATATTTTAAAATTTAAGTTTCATTAAAATTATAAAATTATGTTATTTTAGTATTGTGTGTTTATATTTAAATGTCTTACTAAATATGTTTTATTTTCAGGTTTTCTACGTGTTAGTAAAATAATGATAACTCAAGCTAGAAAACTCAAATGGAGGTGATTCAAACATGTTTGAAATCCTTGAGAAATTATCTACAACTTTGCAGATTGCTTAAAAAGTTGGTTAAGATGATCAAATTGTGAAAATATCAAAAGGAAGACAAATTTACTTTACCATGAACAGCATATAGTAAAAAAATCATAATTATTTAAATATTTAACCAAATGAGGTGAACCAAGTGGCCAAATTCATCTACAGACAATTTCCCACATGTTTGCTGTTTTGAGCAGAGTCAAATTCAGTGATTAAAGTCGTGGAACAAAGCATTGAAAGAAGGGACATGGAATTGAAGTTGGAGGATACAAAGACTACTATTACAACTACATTGCATTAATAGAATTTTTGACCCTTTCTCTCATTTGGCCTATAAATAGAGGCCTTGTGCTAGCTTGAGAATCATGCTATCTCATTGTAAAATATATTGTGAGTGTGTATAAAAGTTCTAAGTTCCAATATATTTTCCATTTTCCAAATTATGAGTAATGTTTGTAGTGTTGATCAAAAGTAAGTCCATGGAAAGCTAAATCTATTATGTCAAGGGGAAGATGATGAATTCTTGGTGAAGTAAGATTGTTTATATTTTGTATATTCTTTCTTTATTTCTTTTCATTTTGCTAATTTCTTTTTATTGTAGGTATAAAAATGAATTATTTGTTGTTATCAATTAGATCAAATGTTTGATACCATTGAAGTGGTTATCTTGATTTGTTGTTTAATTTTGATACAATAAATATTTCATCAATTATTATTGTTTTATTATACATACATATATATATATATATATATATATTTATATAATTATATCATATATTTCATTTAGACGATAGCGTGGCTCTGCCGGTTGTTCTAAATGAAATATAATGATTTAATTTAACAATTATTTTATGCAGTTATATATTTATATAGTTATATATATAATCATAGTTATCATATATAAAATATCGTTGAATTCGGTATTTTCTATAGTGGGAACTATATTATATTAGGTGTGTGTTTAAATATTTAATTTTCTTGGAACCATTATTTATGGTGGTTTCCTTTGTTTTACTTTTAGTTAAACAATATTGCATAAACCAAGAATAAATCTTCGAGCCTTGACAAAATTTATAATTTGTAAACTTCGTTCTTGCATTTGACAACCTACACTTGGGTGAATTATAATTTAAGTAGTAGTAAGAGATTACAGATTAGCGTGGAGATCCGGGCCTAGAAGTAAATTTGGTTTCGACACTTGAGACTTAGTGGTTGAACCCTAGTTTGATGTAAATGTATTTAGTACAAGACTTGTACTTTTACTTTTATTGTTTATATCAGATTGATTGTGTTATGTTCCGCATTTGTATAAAAAAAAGTTTTAGACCCAGTATATTTAACTGATCCACTTATTCACAAAGATAATTAAGAAATGAATTAGCGTTCGGGTCCCCACATATTGAACTTGATTTTGTTCAGTAAATAAAATGAAGCCTAACTTCTTGTAGTATTTGCAACATTTGTTATGATGGGTTCGCCTTTAAAAAAAAAAATTTATGACCCAACTTATTTGATTGATCCATTTACTCCCAAGAATGATTAAGAAAATGATTAACGTTCGGGTCCCCACATTGGGAATATTAACTCAACAGCCTTGATTATTTCGGGATGCCTATCGGAGAAAAAATTGTACTCATCGAACCCCATACAGTTTTGTAAAATTAGATAACCTTTAAGTTGGAAACAAAACCATCCCCAGTTATTATCATTTTCAGCATTCATGACTGAATATGCTAATGTAAAAAGACCATCGTTTACATCTTTTGCAACAACAACCAAAATATTTCCCTTGTATTTATTCTTTATATTGTGACATCTATGAAAACCAAGGGCCTGCATCCACTGACAAAACCAGTTGCACATGCATTGAAACAAAAGAATAATCGTTTAAATTTATTACTACAAGAGTCAATTTCAGACTCAACAATACTTCCAAGATTAGTTTCTTTGATGACACTACAACACCATCTTTAATCTATCATAACACCCATCTTTTGCACCATGAATGTCATGTATAACCAATTCCTTCCCTTTCCAAACCTTGTGGTAACTGAGCTCGACCCCATAATCTCTTTGTATGTCTTTCAACATCATACATGGTCGATATGACGGCTCTCCCCTCAATATCTCCATCACAACATTGCAAACCCACACAACATTAGCTTTAGAATGTCCTCTACTACGTAGATTGTCATATCCACACGTATGTATTATATTACATTTTTTAATGTCAAAAAGATTATCAGATTTATGTCTTGAAGCTTAAATTCTCCAAGGACAATTGTTATACACTACAGACAAGAGTAACCTTCTCATTATCATTTTTTCTGTACAAAAAAAGAATGTCCCGTAGCAATTGCATAATTTTTAGCACAAACTCGAAATTCAGCAGCATCCTTGAATATTTGACCCTTTCCACATATGCAATTACTCCAAACGTCTATGGAATTTTTTAACAAACCAACTTCAAGATGACTGTCATTATTACTAATTGTGCCATCTTAAAATTCAACCATATTTTAAGTAATGTAAAATTTTTTTAACACTTTTATTTTGTACCTTTTTTTAAATTATTAATATAAGACACATGAAATAATACTTACGTTCTAGATAACAACACAAATGATAAGTTAACTAAAAAATATAACTGACACATCATCTAGATTCACAAGAAGCACTGTTAGGATCGGTTGATTGGTTGAGAAGTGTTTAGAAGGGGGGTTGAATAAACACTCATGGTTTTATAATCTTTCGAATGAAGTGTCAGTTTCGTGACAAACTGAAACTAGGAATCTCGTCGGTCAATGACAATCAGTTTAACTGATAACAGTTGCATAAATAAACTGACTAAAAGATAGAATAAATAACTGAAGTAAGAACACACAAAGATTTATGGATGTTCAGAGACTTCAAATGCTCCTACGTCACCCCTTCTATTACAAGGATATGATATGCACTAAAAGACTTTGATCGATACAAAACTTGTACATACCCACTTCAGTTTGGATTTAACATTGCCAAAACTGAAACTCTTAATTTATGAAATATCTCACAGTTCTTCAACTGATCTAGTTAAAGATCAAATAAACAACAAAACAGTTTGTGCTTATACGCTCGAAAAGTAGCCTCAAATGCTACAAATATATCTGATAAGTGTGAGCTTTTAATTCTTGAGTAAGAGTGATAGATTCAGCAGGTTAACAGCAAGCTTGAGAGAATAGATAGATCGATTAGATGTGTATTTTTCTCAATTGCTCTTCTCATCTATTTATAGGCTTCTCTTCGATGGTAACATTAAATATAATTTGAATCTTTATACCTGTTGTTTGCCACGTCAAAATTCCTCTGACATTCGTACACCATAAGCTCTGAAATGCTGCATTCCACTATGAGTTGCAGTCTGCTTTGTACTGTTGTCGGTTGGGTATCCTTTTCTCCGACTAATGAAGTGTACAGTTGAATGATCAGCTGATAAGCAATATCTGATAAGCTCATAACTGAATATATCAACTTATTAGTTTCCAACTGATCAGTCAGTTGACTTCGTAAGTTCAGTTCAGCTGGTTTCAGTTGCCTTCAATAAACTGCGCATTAATCTTAAGTTAGGCAATTGTGAGTTGATTTATGTAGTTCAGTTACTTTAAACTCCTTGATCAGTTTAGTCTAATTAAACACTTAGTTTATCAAACAACCGAAATTAAGTTTCCAACAAGCACTCTCACAACATATTTCTCATTGGTAGTTGCACTCTGGAAATGCATTACCAAGCAAAAGAAAAAAAAAAAGAAAACATCAACAAAAACCCAATTCATGTGAAAAGTAAAAATAAAGATATAACTTTTCACCTCCCAATTTATGGCCTCCCATTTGGTCTTTTCTCACTGCCCTCATGTTAATTATTGTCAGTCTCATAGTTGTGTGAAGATGGGTCATGATACGGACGTCATCATCTTCATTCAACGTCACATACATCTTTCTGATGGACGGCTAGATATTGCGAAGTAGCAAGGTAATAGTTTGTGGAGAAATCTCCATACATTTTCTCCCAAAATTAAGAAACAACTCTGCTAGACTGAAGACATTAAAGATTGAAATAATATAGAGCTCATTTTTATTGTAAGGACAAAAATACGATAACGTAACCCAATTGTATGCAAATATAGGGAAAATGAAAAATGACTAATTAAATGATATTAATTACATGGATTAATTATGATGTGCATGATTACATGTTTAAAAATAGAGTTTTCTGTTAGAATACATAAAACTGTGTTTTCAAAGTTATTCGAGACGCGATCGAGGAACAGAGATCGGGGACCATAAGAGAGAAAATATTTTATTAAATAACTATTTTTAATTGTCTAATATGTGGTGTATTCAATATGGAATTTTCGAAACTGAGGTGTTTTTACACGCTGGGTCGTATTTTTAAACGGTATTCTATTTTCGACGAAAATATGAATTTTTCGAGAACTCGGCTAATATTTCCACAACCTTTCCTAAACAAAATATTTTAAATATTAACTAAAAGACTTAATGAGACTATTATACTAGGTTAATGGGCATAAGCTTACACCTATAGTTTTAATTAATAAATAATGCCAAAAACCTTCCCCAAAACCCCACAACTCTCACCCCTCACCCTAAAAGAAATACTAGGACTCTCTCTCACAGACCACACGAAATTCTTGAAGTAAAGCCACACAAGTTGAAGAAAAAATTCAGCAAGCTTCTTCCCCATCTCTCCGCCAACATTCCTCGCATCGCCAAGCCGTTTTTCGTGCGTGAAATATGAAAAAGCACGTCTTAATCTTCTTTAAAACATCTTTTACACCATATTATGTATATTTAATTATGTTTGCATGAGGAATATGATGCACCACTTTTATTTTCGTTTTTATAGCCATATATGAATGTGAACAAAGGGGCTGCCATGGTAGGGAAACTTAAAGAGATTTTTTCCACATGTTTAAGGATCCTTAGGAGCATGTTTGAAGGCTGGGAAAAGAGGGCAACTAGGTTGAACGAAAATTAGAGTTTTAAGGGGACTAGGGTTTCAGCCAAGGGTTCCTAGAGGGGCACGGCTCTTAGCTGTGGTAGGGACAGGTGAAATGGTCCTAGGAGAGGCTAGTCAAGGTCATAGGTTGATCGCATGAGGCTTGGGTCGAAAGCTAGGGAGGAGCCGCGGATATGGAGTGTCGCGCATGGCTTTTGGGAGTAGCTGGGAGGGCTGGGCTCGTTTGGGGCATTTAGGATTGATCCATTAGCTTTCCATGGGATTGGTTTAGGTCCTAGGGTCGATGGTTAGGGGCTGGACGGGTTGGATAGAGCTTAGGTTTGAAGAAAGTCAAGGTTGGTTAAACTAAGGTTTTCAAATCATGCACAAAGAATTCAGTAGGTGTCCGAAGCTGATCCAATGGTTTAATTTGCTTGAATTGGGTTGATTATGGTTTAGATAGGTGTTAATAAGCTTTGGTTCAAATTTGAGAAAGTTTGGTTAAGTTTCGAGTCCATACGAGTCAAAACCTGGATGTATGTCTCAGTTTAAAAACGAATTGAAAAATTAGTCGTGAAGCTTAATTTATGTCTGAGAAATATTTATGACTGTATTTTAAGGTGTCATGTTAAGTTTGGAATGGTTTAGATCGTTGTTTTAAGTCTAAGGATAAATTGAGAAAGTTAGGGTTTCAGGGGCAAAACGATCATTTTACACCTGGAAAATGTTAGACGTCCTGGCAGTGCCATGAACGTTATAATAAATGTTAAAACATTTATTTTAAATGCTTATGGAAATTATGGTGAAACGTTAATGCTAAAAGACATGTTGCATGCTTGATTTAAAAGAAAAATGATTTATATGTGCATGAATTTTTATAAGTGATGGAAATATGAAAAGTTGAAAGATGTGAATTGATGGTGACTAATACGATGATATGATAATACGATGGTATGTAAGACCGAGGCTCAGTTGACCGGTGAGAGTGTCACTGATGTCTCCGTCGCCCGGTACTGTGGTAATATATAGATGGATTCATCGACCTTCAGCTAATATGAAAGTTATAATTGAAGATCTGAGTTCAATAAAAAAGAATACATATACGTATATGATGAAAGAAAATATCATGTGATATGTTGAAAGGAAAATGTTAAAGTTTATGTTCATGAAAAACTATTTTATTAAAAGTATTTTCATTGTTACTTGTGAATGTATATGTATTACTTGTTATCATGGTTAAGGTTTACTGAGTCAAAAGACTCACTAGATGTGATTGATGCATGTGAGTTTGAGATTGATGTTAATGGAAGTCTTGATGGTTGATCTTGCTGAACTGAAGGTGCACATACCCGAGGACCGTCGCTAGTTTTTCGCAAATAAAATTATGTTATGATTTATGATTACTTAAATATTTTCATGACTTCTGATGCTTTTGAGATGTTTTTCAGAGGATGTTAGAGTTAAGTTTATTTTTGAAATAATGTTAGTTTAGGTTGGTTGACGTTGTACAATTTTATGCTTTGAATTACTTTCTTTTAGATTTTCAAATAATAGTTGGTTGGTTTATTTTGAAATTGTGCAAATATTTATATATATGCATGTGTTCGACCGAGAGATGGGAAAAAAAATTTTCCTAGTATAATTTAAAAGAAAAACGAGTAGTGGACGTTTCATTAATACTCGCAGTTACCCAAGAATGAAAAATTTTATGATTTAGTTTTCATTTCTCCAAGAAATCAAACAAAAACTTGCGTCAACTAAGTGGTTAAAAATTTTATATGGAAAATATTTAACTAAACACAGAATTATAAAAAAAAAATATTCACACTAAACCAATAAAGATCGAATAGAACAAACATGATTCGATGAAACTAACATAAATCGAATAGAAACTAGAGACAATTAAAAAAACAAGCGTACAACAACTAATAATAATTCCAAAAAAAATCAATCATAAACTTGCACAAGCGTACAATAACTAATAACAATTTCCAAAAAAAAATTCGAAGTATAACCTCCGAAAAACCAATAACATGCCTATGAATCGGACTAACATATGTTCTACCCTTAAACCAACACAAACTAAAGAAAATAAAAATATGTTGACTGTCTTGTTTCTCCCGTGTCTTCTGCATTGAGCTTTCAATCATATATTTAAAGAAAACTAAAAATCTTGTGGCGCCAACAAGCTTGTGTGTATGTCATATATATGTAAAAAATTACATATTCAGAGTACCAAAAATCAATAAGAAAGTTGGTGACAAATATAAAATTCCTGGACAAATCGAGCAAAGAAGAAGAAAGTCACTTGCTTCTCCAAAAAGTTGCCTGCCTAAGTAACTTGTTTGTCTTCCTTCCTTCTACCTTATTAACTCGATTCGAAATCGTCGTCGTGTCGCCCATGGGTTTTGCATCGCTTGGAGTTTTGAAGGATGTGGTGGAAGGCTAGGCTTGTTGTGGGTTGACGAGAAATAGACGGGAAATAAATTGAGAGAAGAAAAAATGGGTTAGGGTGAGAGAGATGAAACAAACATGGAGATAATAAAAAAATGTGGAGGAAAATGAATAAAAAACTGAGGGAGTTAAAAAAAATTCCTTCCGTCGGGGATTGCAGAAAACTTTTGAAGGATACGAGGACTGAACTAGGCATGCTTATCGGTTCTAGGGTTCTGATTCCGGACCGGTTCCGACATGTTCCAGATCTGGTGGTGCCGAAACCGGTTGGAACCGGTTCCAAGACCGGTTTGACGACTTTTAGACCAGTTCCGGTTCGGTTTGGACTGGTTCGGAGTTCCTTGACCGAATATTATTATTTTTATTATATAAATACTTTTATTAATGAACATTGTTTATTTAGTATTTCGACTTGAAACAATACTGAACAATAGCTCAATTGGTACCAAACTTGTGCTAAGTATCTATATGTCCAGGAGATCTTAGGTTCGAGTCTGGAGAGGTAAAAACTCCAGTGCCTGGGCTGGAGGAGTCATTGCATAATGCTGCCATGGGATAACCAACAAAATCGGGATAGCCTATGGTCGTTACAATAAAAAAGGCGTATTTTATTGTAATGCCCATGGGCTGTTCCCTATCCAACTAGCGGGAGAGCCTATGGTCGTTACAATAAAAAAAGGCGCCTTTTATTGTAATGCCCATGGGCTGTTCCCGATCCAACTAGCGGGAGTCGGTTATCCCATGACAGCATTACGCAATGACTCCTCCAGCCCAGGCACTGGAGTTTATACCTCCCCAGACTCGAACCTAAGATCTCCAGGACATATAGATACTTAGCACAAGTCTGATACCAATTGAGCTAGTTGGATCGGGAACAGCCCATGGGCATTACAAAAATAATTGAAAGATTGATTTTACAATTGAAAAGCTAAAATTCATCACGATTTATTAAAATATATTTTGAATATTCCGGATCTTTATCAGAACTTGAGCTTTGAATATGCGTTGTGAGACGATTCTAAATGATCTAGCGCTAAAATTCTTTTTTGCATAGTCCAAGTTTCGTCAATCCAATGACATGTAACAACAAGATAAGATTCATATTTTAAATTAGTCCAAATATCAGCTGTCAAACTAACTGTACAAGAAATATTTGAAAGATGCGATTTTAGTATTTCTTTATATTCTTTATAAATATCAAAACAATATTTCTTAAGTGTGTGCCTAGAAATATTGTGAAAACTAGGTTGAATAGTACTTGTAAATTCAACAAAACCTTCTTGTTCAGATATTATAAAAGGTTGACAACATTTAGTAATAAACTTTACGATGACTTTTCGAGAAATTTCTTTTATAATAGTGAAAGCTTTACCACTTGAAGGATTAATTTGTTGTTGTATTGGTTCCCTACCGAATGGTTGTAGCGTATCAGGGTCAAGTTTATGTACCTTAACTAAATGTTTTTTCAAAGTGCCGGTACCACCGGAACCACCACCCGTTTTGTAAGAATACCTCGTTTTGCAAATTTTACAAACGGCAAAAGAGTTATTCGTACCTTGTTGTTCAATATCAAAGTGATCCCAAACTTTGCTTCGCTGTGCACGGGCTGTCGTCGTGCTCGTTGACATTGTATTGCTTGCTCGAGTAGACAATGGTGTCCCTACATCTTTGTTGGGGAGTTCCATGGCTTCTTCATCCTCGTGGCCAGGTTCGACTTCATCAAAGTCGGAGATGTAGTCAAAATGTTCACCAAAGTCGGAAGCGTATTCGCCACACCACCACGACGGTTTGAAGATGATGCCATTGAAATTAGAATTATTTATATGAGTAAATTACGAAATAGTAAATAAATAAAAATAAAAATAATATTGATTATAGATAAAATTATAACACAATTATTGAATATATTTGGAGAAATGATAGCAAAGAAAGACATTGATTGTAGAGAAATGAAAAGTTGAGAGCAAATTGATATGTGAAATATAAAAAATGACTTGTATTTATAGGTGATTTTTGGGGGTAAAAAAATTATATTTACAATAAAGCCTCCAAAATTG
Organism: Primulina huaijiensis; assembly: GCF_012295235.1. Lineage (NCBI taxonomy): Eukaryota > Viridiplantae > Streptophyta > Magnoliopsida > Lamiales > Gesneriaceae > Primulina > Primulina huaijiensis. Next base: position 10,032,855 of record NC_133323.1, on the reverse strand, counting down.
GGGGCCAAATTGCAAAAAAAAAAATTGCAGATTTCAGTAGCCGTATCTACAGCTTTTGGGTCAACGACTGCAAATACGGCTACTGAAATCTGCAGCTTTTGGGCTAACGGCTGCATTTGCTGGAACCGGTTGAACCGGTTCAGAACATTCTGAACCGGTTCAACCCACCAACCAATGGATTGTACATGGTTTCGGGTCCATTTCATCCATACCAGATCCGGTTCCGAGCTTAACAGACCGGTTACGGGTCGGTTCCGGCGCGAACCGGTCCGTTAAGCATGCCTAGACTGAACACAAACTTGTGTTTATGAGCCCCCAATTTACCCAATTAAATTTATTATTATTAATTATTAACTTAATTAAATATGTATTATTTATTATTTTAATTAAACATTAGATTAAAATAGCGATTTTAGTGATACTGTTTCAGCGATCGAGAGACTCTCTCTCTAAAAAAATCCTTCGAATCTGAGAAGAGCCGTCCGGAAACTGTTGTTCCTGGTAAATCTTCCTTCGGCTGAATACTTGTTTGTAATTATGCTTGTGAATTGTTATATATTATGCATATACGCTGGAAAATTCCTTGTATTCTGTAATATTCCCTGGATTTTTATTTTTGTTGCCAGATCTTGGATTTTTTCATTTGATTTGGTTTTGGTTGCTTTTAGAATGTTTGGATTTTGTTTTAAAAATAGATTGTGCGAGTCGATGAAATTTGCCAGCTTTGTTTCTTTCTTTCTTTCTTTTTTCTTCGTAATCGACATTTCTGTTCTGGGATAAAAATCTTGAGATCCGGAGGTTTTCTTTTAAGAAGTCACGAGGAGAAAGGTGTTGACTTTTTATGATCTTCGATATTGCAGACTCTTTTATTATGGAATTTTGGTTGATGAAAGTGGCGAGTTACTTCTATTAGGGTTTTCAGGATTTGTGTGAAATTCTTACTTCTGTTAGGATTTTCAGGGTTTGAAAGTTGGATTTTGGGGGGGGGGGGGGGGGGAATTTCATATGATTTCATATGTTATTTAAAATGTCTAGAAAATATCAATTAATAAAATTTTAGGGAGTCTAGTTCTGTGATTATGGTCAACTAATAAAATTTTAGGGAGACTAGTTCTGTGATTATGGTTTCGTTCTATGGATTATGATTTATGATACCTACGTCTCCCTTTTCATTTTGTTCTTTCACTTTTGTGGTGAAGCTTTTAGCTCCAGGAAAACACGATGTCGACTGTGGATGAGCCATTGTATCCTATAGCAGTATTGATAGATGAGTTAAAGAATGACGACATTCAACTACGGTTGAACTCTATCCGTAGACTTTCCACAATTGCACGTGCACTTGGGGAGGAGAGGACCCGAAAAGAGTTGATTCCATTTTTAAGTGAGAACAATGACGACGATGACGAGGTATTGCTTGCTATGGCTGAGGAATTGGGTGTATTTATCCCCTATGTTGGAGGAGTGGAGCATGCACATGTGTTGCTTCCTCCTCTTGAAACGCTTTGCACCGTGGAGGAGACCTGTGTGAGGGACAAAGCTGTGGAGTCATTATGCAGAATTGGTTCACAGATGAGGGAAAGTGATTTGGTTGACTGGTTTATTCCTCTCGTGAAGGTCTGTTATAATTTGGTATTTTGCTTATGATTTTTAATTCTATCATGTAAAGTGTTATATGGAGAAAGTACTGATACAATTTAGATTAAATCTTTCTTTACTAAAAATATTTGCTTGAACTTGATTTAATTATGAACCACAGAGGCTGGCAGCTGGTGAGTGGTTTACTGCTCGGGTTTCAGCTTGTGGATTATTTCACATTGCATACCCAAGTGCCCCAGATATGCTAAAGACGGAATTGAGATCAATATACAGTCAGTTGTGTCAAGATGATATGCCAATGGTGAGAAGGGCTGCTGCAACAAACCTTGGAAAATTTGCTGCCACTGTGGAACCTGCTCATCTCAAGACAGACATTATGTCAATGTTTGAGGATCTTACACAAGATGGTAAACAAACTTTGGGTTATTGTATTTACCCCAATCAATCATTTTATTAAGCTTTGTTCTAATGATCGATAACGTATCCAAATGGTGTCAAGTAGATATTAGTAAGAATCAAAATAATGGTTTTTTATTATTTGAATTCTCATAATATCTGTCCAAGATTAATCAGAGTTGTTTCAACAGAATGAAAGTGCACTACAAATTGTTGTGACAGTTTCCCTCGTGTAAATTATTTTTCCATGGGAATCATTTAGTGTTGCTGCAGTATTTCTAGTTGAGGCTAAACTAAATGGCCTCCGCCTTTGTCAGTTGCTGAAATTTATTTAATTAGTTACTGAAGATAGGTACTTGGTTTCATTGCTTTGAAAGTACCCATTGATGAGCTTGTTGAGATTTATTGCATAGTCACTCTAGAAAAATGGGTTGATTCTCAGAAAGTTTGCAGTTCATGGTCTTGGAGAGGTTCGATATCATGATTAGAAGGAAGGTACCACTAGTTTGAAACAAAAGTTAATATTGTTCAGTGAATATTAAATAAAATCTATTGAGGTTTTATATCATGATTAGAAGGAAGGTACCTCTAGTTTGAAACAAAAGTTAATATTGTTCGGTGAATATTATATTAAATAAAATCTTTGCATACTAACTTGGGATCAGCATTGCATGGTAGCATACATGGCTTTTGAAGTAGGATAAGATATGGAAGTAATTGGAATCTCTATTAAAAGTGACCAGAATGAAGTGCACCATTCATGCTAAAGAATGATTAAATCATACTCAAGAAAATTGAATGTGGTCTACTGGTCTTCAATGAGGAACGTGATGAAAGGAGTCAAATAATCAGAAATTTTAGGGCATTCAAATGCTCTGATATCTCGAAAATGGTCCTTCTGTTTGTTCATACCCTGTTATCAACAGTACTTTAAGTAAATTACTTGGAATGAAGAATGAGAGTGACAGTTTCAAGCATCAATTTACACAATGTGGAATACAAAACATGATAGGTATTTCTGGCTGCAAACAAGTTTTAACATTCATGATTCCTCTTTTCAGATCAAGATTCTGTTCGGTTACTAGCTGTGGAGAGCTGTGCTGCACTTGGAAAATTGTTGGAGCCTCAAGATTGTGTTGCACATATTCTCCCCGTAATTGTCAACTTCTCGCAGGTACAGTTTTACTGTTTGTGATTATCACTGCTGAACTTATTAACATCTTAATTTTCTGATGTCTATAATTGTTGCATGCCAAGTATTTTTTCTTGGTCTTGTGGACAATCCTTTGTGTTAAACATGCTTGAAAATTGTGTTTATCAGGATAAGTCTTGGCGTGTTCGCTACATGGTTGCCAACCAGTTGTATGAGCTTTGCGAGGCTGTTGGACCTGAGCCTACTAGGTTATCATATTTATATTTCATTTTTCTTGACGCGTTCTTGTTTCTTTTTACTGCTTGATGCTAATACAAATATCTCCTGGTTACATTTAATTTGTTTACAAGGTAATCAACATGGTATGTGGAAAGTAGATTGATTACATTATCAGATATAATTTTTTGTTTTTTCTTCTTGCTACATGTGCGTGTATGAGTATGGACATGTATAACAAGCTTAAGATTATTGCTATTATTCAATTAAGAGTACTTGTTCTCCACTGGTCCTATTTATTTTTATCCATATGTTCTCATGACGTACTTGACTTTTTTATGCCTGTAGAGTAACAAACTTATTACCAAATCAGTGCTTTTCAATTTTCTTTGTGTGTTTTAACTGAAATTTTCCTTGAGATTATTTTTAATGAGAGTGATGTTTTCCTCATCATGAAGATGGTATCTTAACCGAGCATGTTTAGCTACAACAAAGTTGCATAATAAGGAAAGATGCCAAAAATAATTTTTTTAATGTGGACACTGATATCATAGTCATTTATGTTTCTATGTCCCTTTTAATTGTTTATGGAGTGTCTAGCGGAATATGTTTTCTTATGAACGTCTTCTTCCTAAGTTTAACTGAATATGTTAATTTTTTTATGTGATTTAATTTTTTAATCATGTCACTAGTGTTTCTCATAATGAAATGATACATTATATTGTTCATTATATGTTTCAGGACAGATTTGGTTCCTGCTTATGTTCGCCTACTTCGAGATAATGAAGCAGAAGTGCGTATAGCAGCTGCCGGAAAAGTTACCAAGTTCTGTCGGATTCTTAACCCTGAACTCGCTATTCAGCATATTCTTCCCTGTGTGAAGGTAGGAGCTTGAAGTATTTTTTTAATGATAGCTGATGAATATATGGTTCATGTAATTGCTTTCTACTATCTAATAAAAGGTGCTACTTGCAGGAATTGTCATCTGATTCCTCACAACATGTGAGATCTGCTTTGGCATCTGTCATCATGGGAATGGCTCCTGTGTTGGGAAAGGTAAATCAATTTGCAACTTAAAGTTGATGAAATATGCTGTTGATGCAAATTCTTGTTTCATGATGAACTGCTAATTAGTTTCAGCTCCAGTGTATTTTAAGTAACAATGTTAGTATCTAAAGGCATATTGTTTTATGTTATCTGAGCGTCTTTGCATGTGTGCGGTTATGGAATGGCAGTCTCTTTTTGCTTCATAGTTCCATATGATAGGCTACGCTAAACATCAAGTGTTTCTGCATATGTTACCACATCCACCTGCTTGTTCCTGTGGCTATTGATCTTAACCCTGTTGTTGCTTCAGCTATTTTGTCTCACTGTAGTTATGTACAGTTTGTGTTGATATCATATGCATGGTTTTTGACAGAGTTCCAGTTCAACAACTAACAGTTTCTATACATAGATTGCTCTATGTCTTTAGTTGGTAACTCCTTGTCATTCGACGTGGAGAATGTATACATTTTGTTCGTTCACACCAAACCTATGTCACGGTTGGTTAGCCAGACCTGACCAAGAGACTCACCAGAGTCAGCATGGGCTTACCTGAATTTAGAGTCAAGATGTCTCCATTGTCCTATATCCTGGAGGCTGGAGTCGTGTGCAGATTGATCTTGGTTCTTGTGAAGGAGCTGTAGAGTCTAGTTAAGATTCAATGCGTATTCATCTTTGCAATGTCTTTGGGAAAAAAAAACCCTGTTTTCTTAGACACTTATACGTTTTTTAGCCCTGTTTGCATCCGATAAATTTTGATTTAGTCACCAGTATAGTATTTGTATGGATATGGATGTGGGTGGTATTTGCTCTCCTTTCGAAGCTCACCATGTATAATTTGTGTGGTAAAATTTTCAACTGATTGGTGATTCCTTAGTTGTCAATTTCATGGTTTTTCAATGTATCATTTATTAATTTCTTTGAGTCACGTTTCTTAAATGAAGAAGTAATAAGATAATACAGACAATTACTGTGGGTTTTGAAAATTGAGGTCTTGTTTTTGTTGATAATGCAGGATGCAACTATTGAACAACTTCTTCCTATTTTTCTTTCTTTATTGAAAGACGAATTTCCTGATGTTCGCCTCAATATCATTAGCAAGCTAGATCAAGTCAATCAGGTGTGTAATATTCCTTCAAATTTTTTCTTTTGTTAGAGGAACTTCTTCACTGTATGGCTTTTTCAAAATATTACTCACTTATACCTGTTTCTGGATGCGTGCAGGTTATTGGGATTGATTTGCTCTCTCAGTCTTTATTACCTGCTATTGTCGAGCTGGCTGAGGATAGGCATTGGAGAGTTCGGCTAGCCATCATAGAATATATACCATTATTAGCTAGTCAATTGGGTGTTGGATTTTTTGACGATAAATTAGGTGCCCTTTGCATGCAGTGGTTACAGGACAAGGTTGGTGTTTTTTTTTCTTAGGATTATGCTTGTCTAATGTGTAAAGTTATTTTACAATTGATAGTATTTTCTCGTTTTCCAATCTACTTGAGAACTTTGAAAGAATGATGTCATGGCAGTTGTAAGGTTGAATGGTGAGGTCAAACTTGATGTTAATAATTTCCTCTTTGTTACTTCTTTTTTTAAACGATTTTTACTTCTCTATTTTTATTAATGATCTTTTATGTCGGCTGGCCATTTTTTTCTTTTTTCCTTAATAGACCATTTTTTTTTACCTTTTGTCATGGACTAATAATGCACATCAATGGGTAAAACCATTGAAATGGACAACCGTTAATGTCTCACTTTTTGTTTATGTAAAGGTTCACTCAATTAGAGATGCTGCTGCTAATAATCTGAAACGCCTCGCTGAAGAATTTGGTCCAGAGTGGGCAATGCAGCATATAGTACCACAGGTTTGTTGATTTGTTGATGATTGTTAATTATTGCTTTGTTATTCTTTCTGCTTCCACTGAAGTTGCTAGCCTGGTCTTTCAATTTACTTTCTGCATGTATGACTCTGATTAAATTATCGTTGTGGCTTGTACATGAAGCCAAGGAGATGTTAATATTTCAAGTTTCTGTTTCTTATTTTACGCACAAGTTTTTTGAACCCCTCGAGTAAAATCTACAAGCTGATGTCTGCTTTTGTGATATCCCAAAGAACATAGAAAGGAGAGAGCCACAACGAACTCATGCCGATCAAGGCAAGAAGAGCATTCTTGAGAACGATAAACCGTGTATGGCTTAGTTGAAGAATGGCTTGAGTTAGTTATGGATAACATATGGCCCTTATCTTCACAGAGGCAAACTGGTCGAGCATTTAAATGGCATAAAACATATTTCCAGTTTCCCCTCTTCAGACAAATAGAAGTTCCTTGGTTGCCATTTCTGCTGTCATTTTGTCACCAAATTTATTAGCTATTGGAGAGCAAAATGGATCACCTTTTTTATTCTATTACATATTTCTGCAGTAAAATTATAGAATTTTTGCCATTTCTGCCACTGGTTTAAGATATAACATGAATGTGCATTCGTGGCCTCGTCAACCGGTTCCATGCAGGTGTTGGAGATGATAGGCAACCCACACTACCTGTATCGAATGACCATTCTTCGTGCAATTTCATTGCTTGCTCCTGTTATGGGCTCTGAGATAACATGTTCCAAATTGTTGCCTGTCATTGTTACCGCATCAAAAGACAAGTAACCCCAGTTTCCAAAATTATCTATGAATATGATTGTGTAATCAATAGCCTCTACGCATATAATCAACTGTGAGTTATTTGTATTTTGCAGAGTACCAAACATAAAATTTAACGTGGCTAAAGTTTTGCAATCCATGATCCCCATCGTCGATCAATCAGTGAGTTCATTATCTGTTTCTTTCACTTGCATGTAAATGCATGTTGACCTTGTGAAACTGAATCAATTTTATCCCTTTTTTCCCCCTTTTTCTTTCGTTTCATTCATGTACCTGAAACATAATCCTACTTTCCAAGGTGGTGGAGAAAACCATACGCCCGTGCTTGGTAGATCTTGCTGAGGACCCTGATGTTGATGTCCGTTTCTTTGCTAATCAAGCTCTTCAATCGATCGACCATATGATGTCGAGCTAGAAACAAGTTCACGGCCTGGCAAAATGTTATTTCTGGTGTCTATTTTTATGCATGTCTCCCTTTCTTGTAGTGCCTCTTGAATAATCATAAATTTGAGAAGGCGACCGAATTTTACTTGTTACTATTATCTCAGAAATTCCGTTTTGTTTGTTTTGTATTTTCTCTGAACCAACTCTTGCTCATGTTGTAGTAGATCTTTTTATGTTAAGCTGTAATGCCCAATCGAGTTTGAAAAGAATGATGGATCATGAAAAATTAATGGATAAAAAAAATAAATAAAGGATCGTGAAAGAGCATGAATGGCCACCTGATCTTGAACAAATTTGGAAACATGTTACGCTATTGACATTGAAAATCAACGTCATTTAGTGTTTGGTGTGGTCAATATGGATACTAGATAATTAAAAAAAAAAAACTACATGAACATACGTTTTAAAGTCATAAAAAATATAAGAAAGGGTACGAATTGAATTTGGTCTCGAGTCTATCGCTTCATGGTGTTCTGAATTGGCGGAGGCATTGCAGCCTTTCGATTCTGCCTCTCCACGTTCCCATGCCAACCTACATTTTTCTCACATTTATTAATTATATTTGTCCAAAAATAAAATAAAGTATAATAAGTGATAATGTCGAAAAGTGTTTCATACAAATTTATATGACCCAAAAAATAAGAATAAATATAAAAAGAATTTGGAAGTTAATCTCGTTTTGGAAAAAGATATTATTTACTATACTATGGGCCTACACTGATATACATGAATCAAATAATGCAGGAAGATAATCTCGAATTTGGAATGGAACGACAATTAGAAAAAAAAATGATAATTTTTTTTATGACGTGAGAATCCACAACTGTTATCACCTGTTGTATTATTGATGTCATAGATAATGAGAATGGAATGAAACATTTATTCCTTGATCCCAATTTTATGATTGGTAAAGTTAAAATAAATGTTGGGGTGGAATAAAAAAAAATCGTTTAAATCGAAATCGAAACAAACTTATGTACCTATAGACAAGTCGAATCCCTGATTTTGGAGGTGTCGATATTCTTGGCACAATGCGCATGTCTCGCAGCACAAATGGACGCAACAATCTGCGCATGGGCTCTCTTCCAAGAAATATTGTCCCCGCAGCTTTGATCGATAGAAGCAAGAATACAAGCAAGAACACCCGCTCACGCACAGTATCACCGAGTACAACGCCCCGCTCACCACACAAGCTGAATAAATTGTTTATAATTTTAAAACTAATTAACTCTAATTTTGACCAAAATAAATATTTCATCAGATGCGAAATGTAGGGAATATTGCTTGCATAATCTATACTAGTTACTCTGTACACGCAATGCATGTGCACAGTCTTTTTTATCATTATCAATGGACTAAAGTGAAATGTGACAAATTATGGAGGAACTAAATTAATATTTGAATTGTTGAAATAAAAAAATAAAAATAAAAGTATGTGTTGAAATTTTAAAAAAAAACAAAAAACAAAAGTGTAATATTAGTATCATATAAGAGTAAAATTGGAAGAAAAAGTTGGTGTCTTTCCTAGGTGGTTACTATCATCCCCTCAACTTTAATAAAATTGTACTCTTAGCACAAAAAATAATACTCTTTCATGGCCCCCAATTTTTATGAAATACAAGATGTCCCTCTTAGCATAAAAAAATAATACTTTTTCATGGATGACCCAAATAAGAGAATACTATTGGCATAAAAAGTAAGATTTTTTCATGGATGACCCAAAAAACAGATCTGTCTCACAAAATATGAGCAGTGAGATCGTCTCACACAAGTTTTTGCCTTTTTCTTTATGTCGCTGAAACTAATAAAGGCATGGTTTTATAATTATTATTTTTACAAAAACTCTGGTATATATATATTTCTATTAAAATAGACATATAGGAGTATAGAATGAAGATATTATTCCTGATATGATTTTTTAAAAAAACAAAATTTATAGAACACCCTAAATTCGAAAAAACGAAAAATATTCCAGTTTGAATTATTATTATTATTCTCATAAATTGCCAAAAGTTCGTGTACAAAACTATCTTCAAAATTCTTAATTTTAATATATAATTTCTAAATTTTCTACACAAATAATCGTTAGTAATAAAAAAAAAATCGACAAAAATAACATATTTATAATAAATGGATAAATAAGAATGGGGAATTACATGTGGATCCTCTGTCGACAACTTCAGCAATCCGACCAAATGTTATGCATGGGCACCAACATGTTAAGCAACCTGTAATATATATATACACACACACACACACACACACACACACATATATATATATATTATCATGTAATCATAAAATTAAATTTAACTTGCAAGTAAATTTTTGTCTCACGACAATATAAAATTTCAACAAAAAAAATCTCAAAAAGTTATATGACAAAATCCTTATATATTGTCAATCATACTCGAGTATTATTAGTATTTTTACTCTCTCATGTCACATTTTTTTTTAAACTTTATCTGAAAATCAATGAAGAATGCTTACAAGTGCTAAAATCGTCGCAGCAATCGCAGATGCCGGTCGACCAAGGAACAGGATAACGAAGGGTGGAGATAGCGGTGGCCGGAGTCACCGGTGGAACAATTCGGTTCACCGGGATGCTCATAGATAGCAGCGGCTCCGGCGGTGGCACTGTTGCCGGCACAACCACATCCATTTTGTTTTCTAAAATGTGGAAGGATAATTAATAAACGGTTGTGGCAGTTATAATACACAAGTAAACATGATAAATTTATTAATATCTTCGTGCGGCATTGGGTGCGGCGCTTGGCGGTTGGCAATCGTTATTTCCTGCTTGCCAATTTTATTGACTTTTTATTACATTTTCCTCACTTTATAACCCGTACGGTTTAACATACAAAAGGCTGTCGAATATTACATTTTAATTCACATATATTTAATTAAGCAACATATATGTTTTTTAAATCACCCTGTTTTTTAATATTATTGATAGACTATTGAATTTTAATTTTAGAATTACATGTGTTTTTATCAATAAATCAAAAATTATATTACACAATCTTAGTTATACAAATACTTTGGACATACCCAGATGCGAATACAAAATAAAATGTCGAATCGCTCATACAAATATATCACCTATGAAACTGTCACAAGAATATAAATTGTTCATACAACGAAGCATATGAAATTTGATTAAAAAGAACATAACATCTAAATCTGCACGAGAGTTTGAAACATCTTTCCGTCCAATTAGTAAGGTAGTATTGTTTTTTTTTTTTTTTTTTTTTTTTTTTTTTTTTTTTTTTTTTTTTTTTTTTTTTTTTTTTTTTTTTTTTTTTTTTGTAAATATAGGCATGATTGATCCGTCTCACGAATAAAAATATGTGACACCGTCTCATAAGAGAACTACATGCTCGAACAAAAGAGGTCATCCAAACTCTCCACTTCTATGTTTGAGAATACAAATTATTGTTGCGTCCAAAAAAGGAATTTCGATTAGAATCATTAGGAGAAATAATCAAATAACTCTGTTGATACATTCGAGTAATATCAATGAACCAGGCTGCACCGATAATAAAACTCTCCGATGTAGCATAGTCTGGGCTATCATTATTGTTGGGATATATTAGAATTACTAATTCATTATACACATTCGGTACTTTTTATTGATTTAATTTCGTCTTCTGTATTGTCAAATTTTTTCGTATTTTTTTTAAAAAAATTTATTCATTTTTATGGCTCACGGGGAAAAGATTAGAAACGCGGAACCAAATTTATAATCGTTCCTAAATTATTTCTTCATTAAAAATAGAAATATTTTGACGATTCCACAAAGGCCAGTGTAAGATCATGTGTTGAAAATTCTACCATAGGTGTGACGAAAAATCCAAAGAATTAGTCAAATTGAGTTGTAGAATACCGATTGCTTGAAAATGAGAGGATTAACCATAAGATAAAGTTACCTCAGAAAATCTTTCAAAGTTGACTATATTATTGTTTATTCGATTATAATATATTTGTCCCAAAAGGCACTTTAAGATTCGACTGCCTAATATATTCGATGTTGGTGGATTTATTGAAGACCGTAAGAAAATTTCTCCTCTCTATATGTTATATATGTCAGAAATTTTCTCAAAATCATGTTTCTACGTATATATGAACATGATAAACAATATGTGGAAGCAGATCGAGCATTACCTCCAGGCATCGAGAATTTGTAAGTTTTCTGATTTTCCTCCCGGTTGAAGTCTTCTAAGCACTTCACGTTCTCTGTAGATGATGTATATTTCTTATGAGATGTGTGTGCTTGAGGACCTCAATCGCTGCTATTTATAGGCGTTTCTCATACTATCGATGAGTGTATCGAGAGCCAAGATTCAGAAGAAGAAACATGTATACATCTCAGTTTCTAAAGTTGAGACGATTTTTGTCAAAAGTTGTAGGCAATGACCGTCGCCATTTCCTACACGTCTTTCCTTCTTCTTATTGATATGAGTAATTTTTCTTACATTCTCCCACTTGACCCATATATCTCATTTACCATAAAAGAAAATAAAATACATGAATCATGACGATAGGTTATCTAAAAACGATTATTATCTTCCATGTATCACAATGTATTATATCTCTCAAATAACTTAATAAATAAACCTTATGTTTATTTGAGGTCCAACTTTATTGATATTTCTCGAATTAATGAATGTGTGCACAATAAATATGAGAAAATATCACATCATAGTTTCATTAAATTTGTTATTACAACAAAATTACATAAAGGAACGAAGTCTCATTCTTTCTGTATGATCCTTAAATTTCAATGGTAGTATGCCCTTAGTCAAAGGATCCGCAATCATCAATTCAGTGCTAATGTGCTTGATAAGTAACTTCTTATCTTTAACATGGTCTCGTATGACTAAATACTTAATGTCGATGTGCTTGCTTCGACTACCACTTTTGTTATTTTTAGCCATAAAAGCAGCAGCTGAATTGTCACAATATATTCTTAATGGCCTAGATATAGAATCCATAATTCTAAGCCCTGAAAATTAAATNATTTAGTCATACGAGACCATGTTAAAGATAAGAAGTTACTTATCAAGCACATTAGCACTGAATTGATGATTGCGGATCCTTTGACTAAGGGCATACTACCATNCAGCTAGCATGAAAATATATCCTGAAGTGGATTTTCTTGAATCAATGTAGCCAGCGTAGTCTGAATCAGAGTAGCCAATTACTTCCAAATTCTCAGTTCGCCTGAACATAAGCATATAATCTTTGGTCCCTTGAAGGTTCCTCATGACTTTCTTCGCAGCTTTCCGATGGTCTAAACCTGGATTACTCTGATATCTTCCCAACATCCCAACAACAAATGCAATGTCAGGTCTAGTGCAAACCTGAACATACATCAAGCTTCCGACAGCAGAAGCATAAGGAATGTTTTTCATTTGTTCCCGCTCTAGATCATTCTTTGGGCATTGGATCAAATTGAATTTATCGCCTTTCACAACGAGAGCTATACTTGGTGAACAATCTTTCATCCAATATCTCTCTAAAACTTTGTTGATATAGGTTTCTTGAGACAGACTTATAATACCTCGAATTCTGTCTCTATGTATCTTAATGCCAATGACATAAGATGCCTCGCCCAGATCCTTCATATCAAAGTGTTTAGAGAGAAATTGTTTCACCTCATATAACATACCCTTATCATTAGTTGCAAATAATATATCATCCACATATAGAATAAGGAAACAAATTTTACTTCCACTGACCTTCTGGTATATACATTGATCCATGAGGTTCTCAACGAATCCGAATGAACAGATAATATCATGAAATTTTAAATACCATTGACGGGAAGCTTGCTTCAATCCATATATAGATTTCTTAAGCTTAGAAACCAATTGCTCACCATTACTAGAGAAGAATCTTTTAGGTTGTTTCATATAAACCTCTTCCTCTAGTTCTCCATTGAGAAAAGCTGTTTTCACATCCATTTGTTGTAAATCTAAGTCAAAATGTGCAACTAATGCTAGAATGATACGAAGAGAATCTTTTTTATATACATGAGAAAAAGTCTCCTTATAATCGATTCCTTCCTGCTGAGTGAATCCTTTAGCAACGAGTCTTGCTTTATACCTTTCAATGTTGCCTTCTTATAATCGATTCCTTCATGTTGAGTGAATCCTTTAGCAACGAGTCTTGCTTTATACCTTTCAATGTTGCCTAATGAGTCTTTCTTTGTTTTGAAGACCCATTTACATCCTATGACTTTTACACCATCAGGCAACTGAACAAGATCCCAGACTCCATTAATTGCCATAGAATTCATCTTTTTTTCCCATAGCATTAAACCATAGTTTTGACTCATTACAACTCATGGCTTGTGAAAACTTTTCAGAATCATTTTCGGCTCCAATGTTAAATTTTGATTCTTGTAAATACACAACATAATCACTAGATATACCTGATCTTCTTATTCTAGTAGATCTCCTAAGGTTGTTTTGTTGATCAACAATTTCTTGTTGTTCTTCATTAACAACTTGATTCACTGGATTTTCATCAGCAATTTGTGGAACTTTAGTAACTGGTTGTCTCACCCATTTCGTCTTGAGGGGTGTTAATAAAGACCAATATGTCATTTGAATAAGAAGGTTGTGCATTAATGTGATCATTCTAAAAAACTATGTCATGATCACTCCTACTAATCAAGTCATTTTCAAGAAATTTAGTATTTCTTGATTCCACAATTCTAGTGTTGTGAGATGGACAATAGAATCTGTACCCTTTGGATTTTTCAGCATACCCAATGAAATATCCACTTATAGTTCTTGGGTCCAGTTTCTTTTCATGTGGGTTGTAAACTCTTATTTCAGAAGGACAATCCCAAACACGTATATGTTCCAAACTAGGTTTCCAACCTTTGAATGACTCAAATGGCGCCTTTGGGACAGCCTTAGTTGAAACTCGGTTTAATATATATACAGCTGTCTTAAGAGCTTCAGTTCACAAGGATTTAGGAAGTTTAGAGCTACTAAACATGCTCCTCACCATGTTCAATAATGTTCGGTTTCTCCTCTCAGCTACACCATTTTGGTCCGGAGAACCAGACATAGTATATTGGACAACAATCCCATGTTCTTGGAGAAACTTCGCAAAAGGACCAGGTGACTGTCCATTTTCAGTGTATCTACCGTAATATTCTCCACCTCTATCGGTTCTCACGATTTTAATATGTTTTCCACATTGCTTCTCTACTTCAGCCTTAAAAACCTTAAAGGATTCAATTGCTTCGTTTTTATTATGAAGCATGTAGATATACATGTATCGTGAATAATCATCAATGAAAGAGATGAAGTATTTCGGACTTTACATGTCAATATCAGGATAACAAATATCTGAATGTATGATTTCTAATATTTCTGTACTCCTCTTAGCACCTTTTTAAGACTTATTGGTCTGTTTTCCCTTAATACAGTCCACACAAGTCTCAAAATCAGTAAAATCTAAAGTACTGAGTACTCCATCATTTACTAATCTTTTAATTTTCTCTATGGAGATGTGTCCCAATCTCTTGTGCCACAATATAGAGGAATCTTCATTTATAACAAATCTTTTAATACCTCCTTGAACATGCATAGTGGTGTTATTATTTTGTAAAGAAATAGAGAAAAGACCATCAACCATTGTACCATTTCCAATAAGATTTGATTTA
The DNA here is from genome assembly GCF_012295235.1 of Primulina huaijiensis. Classification (NCBI taxonomy): domain Eukaryota; kingdom Viridiplantae; phylum Streptophyta; class Magnoliopsida; order Lamiales; family Gesneriaceae; genus Primulina; species Primulina huaijiensis. Next base: position 10,017,672 of record NC_133323.1, on the reverse strand, counting down.
TAAAACAAATTTATTGATTTATCCAAAAACTGAAATGAATAACCAAGGGGTACAAGTTTTGAAACTGAAATTAAATTCTTAGAAAAACTAGGAACATAAAAGTTCTTTTTCAATTTTAAAACATAACCATTATTCAACACTAGGCAACAAGTCCCAATAGCCTCCACATGCAAAGACATCTTGTTTTCTGAATAGATGCTTTGCTCATTTTCTATTGGCTTCATTAGGTTTTGCATACCCTGCAAAGTATTTGTAACATGGATTGTAGAACCAGAATCAATCCACCATGTGTTATAAATTATATCAACCATATTAGATTCATAACAGACAAATGAAGTAGGAATACCTTTCTTTTCAAGCCAGTCCTTAAATTTAATGCAATCCTTCTTTATGTGTCCCGTCTTTTTACAGAAGAAACACTTGGATTCTTTCTTGATGTCAGGTTGGGGTGGAATTATTCCTTTCACTTTTCCCTTGATTTTGGCTTGCTTCTTATACTTTTCTTGTGTAGTCATAAATACATTATCACTCGTTTCCATTAACAACCTTCCTTCCTCTTGAACACACATGGTCATTAATTCATTGATTGACCATTTATCCTTATGTGTGTTGTAGGAAATTTTGAAGAGTCCATATTGTTGTGGAAGAGTGCATAAAATGTCGTGCACAAGAAAAGTTTCAGACATTTCCACTTCTAGCATCTTTAGCCGATCCGCTATGTCCCTCATCTTCATGATGTGCTCTCGCACACCTCTCACACTGGTGAGCCTTAATGAAGAGAATTCTATAATTAGGGTACTGGCAAGTGCCTTATCTGAAGACTGAAACTGTTCATCAATAGCTTTCAGTAATTCTTTGACATTATTATGCTGGTCGACAGAACCACGCATACCAGCAGAGATTTTTGTCTTTATGAACATTACGCAGATTCGATTAGATCGCTCCCATTTTTCATAAAGATCAACATCATCCGGAATGTTGTTTCAAGTAATAGCATATGGTTCGTATTTCCTTATAGCATAATCAATATCCATCCACCCTAATTGAAAAAGAATTCTTTCTTTTCATATTTTATAGTTGTCGCCCTTTAGTTCGGGAATGTCACATTTCATATCAGAAAAACTCGCAGGTTGCATAACTGCACAAAATATCATATGCTTAAAATTTTGAGATAATATCATGTTTTACCAATGTAATTCATGTTTTAAAAATCTAGTGGCATAAAATTTGCCTTTGGGCTAAAATTTTAATTCAATAAGATTTTTCTGTAACTTTATGATAAAACTATCAAAATATATTTTCCTTAACTCCTATGGGTAAATTAAGAAAAATATAATTTGATATTTTAACCTAATTAGTTATATAAATATAATAAAAATCCCTATGAGAAAATTTTATTATGTTTATATAATAAATTACAATTGATATCCATTATGTGATCCAAATCCACTTAATGCATAATTTTCCATAATTAAGGATGATGTGGCTATTCCTCAATTATTTAAAATTATACGGTTCACTGGACAAAATTTTGGTTGTACTTTAATAATTTATATAATAATTATTTAGTAACATAATCAACATTTTTCAAGAGTGCTCCCAGGAAAGATAGGTAGTGCTAAGTCCCTTTAAATACCTAACTCCTAGCCAGAGCAACATTCCTCAGGGAGACCAGTGGCTAGTCAAGGCAGTTTAAACCGATCTATGAAAAACTCCCCAGATCATATTTTCTCATGTCACCTTATAATTATTATTTACTTTAATTATCCACATTTATGTGAATCTTTATAAGCCAAAATTTTTTCATTAAATAACTTTATATTCACATTTTTACTTAATATGAACAAATACATTTCCCATCAGTTTTTCTCTTCAAACATAGTAGTGATAAAGTGAGGATTACATTTACTTGAAAATGTGGGCTCCTCATCAGTTTTTCTCTTTTATCAGAGTAGTGATAAAGTGAGGATTATTTGTTCATTTGTGAACATCTGAAATATTTTATTTTAAATATTATATTCACATCTTATTTGATATGATCATTTTAAATTATAAACAACTCAATATAATTTAATATGAACATAATGTGATTATTGATTTACCAAAATATTTTTCAATACAATTTGCATTTGAAAAACTTCAAAAATAAATGCAAACATAATATTTAATTTGCATGTACACATCAAACACTTATCCATAATATTTGACATTATTATTTAACATGCAAAAATAATTTCTAAACATGTATTAGAAATTACGTCGAACTTGGAACTATTAAAATCTATTTTCGAATAATTTATTATTAAAAATAAAAAATAAATCATTAAAATTTTAAAATTTTGACCGAAGTCTTCAATTGTGGGTCACAAAATTCAATTGCAATTTCCACATTGCTCCAATAAATCAGCTGACACAATGACAATAATATTATTATAATATGTATTTATATTATTATAATATTATAAACTTAGCAGCAAGCTTTAATGATATTCACGTGAAGTGTTTCATTGATATTAATTGTTTGAAATTGAAGGCAACTCATTGTATATCTCTTCGTCTTCAACCTCTCCACTTTCAGAAAAAAAGTCGCAACTTTCATGGCCTCATCCAGATTTTCAAAAAAATTTACTTATCTCATATTGAAATTTGAGAATCAAATTTCCAAAGAGTTCATTATATATGAATTTCAAGAGAAAGAAGATCAGTTATTTTCAAGGCATACATAATTACTATTATTTAAATTAAAATGATTTTTATGCATGAGGATTTAAATTCTTTTCTTTAAATTTGTTGAGTTATTTTACGCAGTAGTTTAATTTTAACTTTTCAGTTAGATAAGTGAGGCCGGACTGGAGTTAGAGTATTGAAGATAAAATTTAATGATAATAAAACATTCCTAGAATTTATTTAAGATAAATAATAATTTATTTTAATTTAAAAGAAAGTTTAAGAATTTAATTAATTAATTAGAGATAAGTAGTAAATAAATTCTTTTATGTCCAATAATTTAATTAAAAGCCTAAAATAAATTATGTGACCAATTGAGATAAGTTAATCTAGTCTTATTTTATTTAAGAAACTGTAACATAACATGTTAGTAAATTTAATTTAAAGATTTAGCCATGCTTGCAAGAAAATAGTCTCCCTAAATTAATTTATTTAATTCACTAAAATACCTAATGGGTAGATAAAACTCTAAAGATTTAAAATACAATATTTAAGCAATATTTTTCCCTCCCATTATCTTAGAAAATCGGCCACCTCCTTTAAAGGATTTAAATATTTGGCAACTCTCCATTATTGATATCTTTCCTTATTCTTTCCTTGGTATGATTAATTACCTCACATTTAATCATCAACAATTAATAATTAAGCAATATTCTCACCCCATTTACTTGGTAGAATTCGGCCACCCCACTTTTAAAAGATTTGTTATTTGTTTGACAACTCACCATTTGATATCATTCCTTATTCTTTTCTTGGGAGATAATTCCCCCACCTTTTAATCACAAAGTAACTATTAAATAAGCAATTTCTTACCCTATTTTGAATGAGCAAAAAATCGGTCATCTCATCCCATTAAACCTCCCTCAATCAAACAATATCAAATCATTTCCCTTATCTCTCAAACTCTAGATAGAAAGATTTCTACCTTGCCATTCTATCCCCATATATCTTGCAACCTCCCTATTCATTTCCCTAGACATTCTCCTCTCCACCCATTCGAAAATTTCAGAGCAACTTTCAGAAAAAAATCGTGTGAGGCTAGAGGAAAAAAAAGAGAGAAAAGTAGAAAAGAAAAAGAACTCCGTCTTCGTCGCGCCGTATCGTCGTATTAATTCGTTTTCTTTTCAAACGATTTCCAGGCATGTTTATATCTTTCCTTGCTCTTCAATCAAGTCATATACATGTTTTTAAACCATCTTTGTTAATGATTTTAATAGAAAAAAACCGAAATTTGTTCAGCAACACTTCACAAAATTCTTCACAGATTTTTCTGTTTCCCTTCATGCTTCACGTTGGCATTTGTTTTGATGGTTTCAGGGTATGGATCGTTCCAGGCGCTCAAGGCTGCTTATGGTAATGTTATAGGGTGTGTTAGGAAGGGTTTAGTCCATTGGTTGCATGCCATTCACCCCAGCAAAACGAGTTTTGACAGCAACTTCCCATCATGTCATTTTTATGTCTCGTTTTCTTGTTTTGCTGTCAAAGGGGGAGGGTTCTGATCTTTGCTGCCCTAGGGGCTGTAGCCATGGTTAGAATCTCTCCTTGGCTTCTCTAGGACGTGACCAAGATGCCCTTTCATGGCTTGGTTCATGGTCCCATCCGCTTTTAAAAGAAACAACACAAGTGTCCCTTCGGTTTTAAAATTCTGGTTTTGTTGAGTGTGATGAGTTTCGGTTTTGGGGTGTTAGGTGGGTTGTGGTTGGCTTCTAGCCCTTAGCCATAACTCATACAACACCTTAGCATGTCTAGCATGGACCATGGTTAACCTCATAACCATTAGATCCTTCATTTGACAGCAAAACAAGCAACACCCCCACGCTTGCCATGTGTGTTCTCGGGTGAAGCTTGGGATTGTCTTGGGTGTTTGCTTGGATTGTGGGTGGCCTAGGGCCCATAGTCATGGTTCAAGCCACACCATAGGATGTTAGTAAGAGGCTCTGGTTGGTGGTTCAAGCCCCAATGGCCAATAGTCTCACAAACGAAGCACGGCCGCTGCTGTTGTTTTTTTGTTGGACAGCAGGTTGGCTTCGGTTCAGAGGTGTCGTTCGAGTTCTTGGTTGGCTTTTAGCCTATGGCCTTGGACTGGACAGTACCTTATTGAGTTAGGAAGGTCATGTTTTTGGCCGTTTGTGGTTTGGTTAAGTTTAGAGGTCGTATGAGAATTTACGGTGCAATGTGCCAAAGTGACTCTGGAAATAGCGTTTCATGATTTTGGCCTCCATGCACAATTTTCGTGTATTACAGCCCTATGGTCATGCTCTCCAGTATTTTAAGAGTATTTAATCATGGCTAAACGATGGTTAGATGTTGGTTCGGGTTGGTACGAAGCCATGATTGAATACTAAGTTCGTTGGGCGTTATTGCCTCGTTTTTGGTTCGATTTTGAAGGGTTGGTCAAGTTAAGTTATTTGCATGTCCCTCATGTTAGAATTAGGTCGCAGCGAGCCTGGGAATGATCAAATCCATTCAGTAAAATAAAACACGATATGTAATTATATTACATGCATAGAATATAAAAGTTTATTTTGAGATATATGCGATATTGCTTGTGGCCACCTCACGTTCATGGGATTGCAGCTTATGGGATTATTACTTCGCCCAGTGATCTACGACCGGTTCATGTTCATGTATGGGTACGGATATCCAGTCCAAGGGCTGTGATGATCTCTATCGCCCAGTATACTGTGATTTAGTCTGATCAGACGATTCATGTTATGTTATGTTACGTTACGTTATGGGCCACTCGCATAGAAAATATTCTCAACAGAAAATTAAGATGTGCTATTTTATGACAGGGCTCTATCGAGCAAACATTTTACGTACGATTTTCAGTTATGCACGTATTTATAATTAATCATGACACGATTTCCATGTTTACGTTACGACACGATCTTTTTTAGTTGCATGCGATTTTATTATATACTTACTTGTTATTTCACGATATATGCATGCTGAGTCTTTAGACTCACTAGACTTGATTGTTGTAGGTACTGATGAGGTCGGGGCCGAGGACAGGGACTAGTGAGCTAGCTTGGGTCGGCAGTAGTAGGAACCCGAGGACCTCATTTTCAGCACTTACTATTTTTATTCCAAACTCAGTTTTTATTTTGTCAAATTATTTTAAGTTGTTATTCTGAAAACATTATTTACTTCTGCTGATACTTTAAGTATTGGATCTTTTATCAGTATATTTTATGAATGAGGCATTTTATTTATTTAAAGAGAAAATTTTAAATTTTTCCGAAAATTTTCAAGTACGAAATACGGGCCTCTACAGTTTGTATCAGAGTCTATGTTCTTGTAAATGGTTGTACTACTACTGACCTAGAGAAGCTCACGAAGTCACATCTTCGGTCTGTAAGTTTTACGTTTACGCATTTTGTTTAAAGCATAAAATATTTTATCAGCATGTTTACATGAAATGATTATTGTCAAGATTATGATTATGCAATATTTATTTAAATTTAAAGAAATAATGGAATTATGCATGTTGGTTACGTATGGGTTATATGTATGGAATAGTATGCCTCCTAGACGCATTCTTGAGCGCGCGAGAGATGATGAGCCTCGCCAGGAGGATGGTGAGGATCGTAGGCAGGAGAGAGATGCACCACCGGACATGAATGCCCCGATGCTAGCTGGGATGACTCAGTTCTTCGCACAGTTTGCGGGGACCAATGATGTGGCAGCCAGGCCGACAGGGCCCGAGGCTACCTATGAGCGGTTCATGAAGATGCGACCGAAGGAGTTCTCAGGGACGACAGATCCCATGATTGCCGAGGACTGAATTAAGTCCCTCGAGGTTATCTTCGAGTTCATGGAGCTTGGGGATGCAGAAAGAGTTCGTTGTGCAACCTATCTGTTGGGAGGAGACGCACGCCTATGGTGGGAAGGAGCATCCGTAGCTTTGAATGTGGCTACTCTGAGCTGGACGCGCTTCACGGAGGTATTCTACTCCAAATATTATACCGACGAGGTGCGCACCAGGTTGACCAGGGAGTTCATGACCCTGAGGCAGGAAGATATGACTGTTACGGAGTTCATCCGTAAATTTGAGAGGGGTTGCCATTTTGTACCCCTCATCGCGAATGATACTGGAGCCAAGTTGAGGCATTTTATGGAGGGTCTACGGCCGATCTTGTGCCGTGATGTTAGAGTGGGTCCTACTACTTATGAGGTCGCTGTCTCCAGAGCGCTAGCCGCAGAGCAGGATCAACATGATATTGAGAGGGATCGTCAGGGCAAGCGACTAGTCCAGATGCCGCACCGCCCTCCTCCTCAGCAGCAACAGCAGAATAAGAGGCCTTTCCACGGCCCACCCAGGAACAGAGGGCAGCAGCAGCAGCAGCAGGGACGGGCAGTCCCGAGAGCCGTTGAGCACCAAGTCTGTGCAAAGTGCTCGCGTCGTCACGCCGGAGTTTGTATGTACAGCTCAGGGAAGTGTTACAAGTGTGGTAGTCCAGACCACTTGCTGAAGCAGTGCCCGCAGGGGAGTCTGTCTACTCAAGGCAGAGTTTTTGCTCTCCATGCAGAGGAGACTAACCCGGAGACCATGCTCATGACAGGAATCTTAAAGCTTTAAGTTTGTATTTGAATTTCGATGTTTTTGGGAATCGGGGTTAAGATTTTGAACTTAGAATTGCGATAGGATTGCATGCTCTAATCAGGGTCATTTTCGGGGATTAGGTTAGAAGAACTTTGACCTTCGCCTTTCTATAAGTTAGTTCTTGTAATTATTGGGTTCCGCTTGATGTTCCAACCTTTCAGGGAGAATTTTTATAGCTGGTTCAGCTAGGAAAGCCTTGATAGATTCAGGGGCTACTCATCCGTTCATTTCAGAGGTCTTTGCGAACTTCCTCAAGGTCAAGACCGTTGGGCTAGATATAACCTACTCGGTAGTATTTCCGTCCGGAGAGGAGATGACAACTACTAATGTGATCCGAGACATAGACCTCGAGCTTCATGGCAATCTTGTTTATGCGGATCTTATTGTGTTGCCGATGCCAGAGTTTGACATCATTCTGGGTATGGACTGGCTACTAAGGAACATAGTTTTGATTGACTTCCAGCGGAGATCTGTTCTACTCCGACCGTCTGGGATGGCGCAGTTCTTATTCGAGCTAGACAGGTACTTTCCTTTACCACGCATTATACCTTGTGTCCAGGTTAGGAAGCTCATGCATAGAGGGTGTCGGGCGTTTTTAGCGACTTTTTTATCCGTTCCCGAGGCACCCAGTCAGTCGGCCTCCGATGTTCCCATTTTTAGGGACTTGCTAGACGTTTTCCCTGAGGACGTCTCTGGTATGCCACCCGAGCGAGAGGTGGAGTTTTCTATTGAGCTTATGCCAGGTACGGTACCAATCTCGAAAGCGCAGTACCGATTAGCACCGACAGAGAAGGCAGAACTGAATAAGCAGATTCAGGAACTTCTTGACAAGGAGTTCATTCACCCAAGTTTTTCACCATGGGGCGCTCCAGTCTTGTTTGTGAAGAAGAAAGATGGATCGCTGAGGCTCTGTATTGATTACCGGGAGTTGAACATGGTTACAGTGAAGAACAAGTACCCACTTTCGCGGATTGAGGATTTATTTGATCAGTTACAGGGAGCTTCAGTATTCTCAAAGATTGATCTGCGTTCCGGTTATCACCAGTTGAGGTTGAAAGAAGCCGATGCTCTCAAGACTGCTTTCAGAACTCGTTACGGCCACTTCGAGTTCCTTGTGATGCCGTTCGGTTTGACGAATGCGCCAGCGATCTTCATGGATCTCATGAATCGTGTATTTCAGTCGTATCTTGACCATTTCATGATAGTATTCATAGACGACATTCTCGTCTACTCAAAGAATCACGAGGAGCACAACAGACATCTGACCGCAGTTTTACAGACCTTACAGAAGCACAAGCTGTTCGCGAAGTTCAGTAAGTGCGGGTTCTGGTTAGAGAAGGTGGCGTTCTTGGGCCACATCATTTCTAGCAGCGGTATTGATGTAGACCCAGCGAAAGTTGCAGCAATCAGAGATTGGGTTGTGCCGCAGAAGGCATCTGAGATCCGTAGTTTTCTTGGGCTAGCAGGATATTATCGAAAGTTTATTCAGAGATTCTCCTCTATCGCAGTTCCACTCACGTCGTTGACAAAGAAGAATGTTAAATTTGTGTGGAGCGATGAGTGTCAGAAGAGCTTCGATACTTTGACGCAAGCTCTTATCTCAGCACCAATATTGGCCATGCCGTCAGGGCCCGATGAGTTTGTATTGTATACCGATGCTTCGAAACTCGGACTAGGCGCAGTGTTGATGCAGCATGGGAAGGTGATAGCGTATGCTTCTTGACAGTTGAAAACCCATGAGAAAAACTACCCTACCCACGACCTAGAGTTGGCAGCCGTAGTTTTTGCCTTGAAGATTTGGAGGCATTATTTGTACAGAGAGAAGTGCCAAATATTTACCGACCATAAGAGCCTCAAGTACTTCTTTACGCAGAAAGAGCTGAATATGAGTCAGAGACGTTGGTTGGAGCTAGTGAAGGACTACGACTGTGACATTAGCTACCACCCTGGTAAAGCTTATGTAGTTGCGGATGCATTGAGCAGGAAAGTCGCAATGATGGCTCATTTGACGATTCAGAGACCTCTTCAGTCTGAGATGCAGAGGTTTGATCTAGAGACTTATCCTCGAGGTAGAGTTCCCCGTCTATCTACTTTGACTATTTAATCTTCTCTTCTATTTGATCTTCGCAGTGGGCAGTCAGCAGACGAGCAGTTGACAAAATGGAAGCAGAGAGATGAGGCCAAGGGCAGTATCTTGTATACAGTTAGCGACGGTATTGTGAGATATCGAGACAGAATGTGGGTTCCTAGCAGTGGTTCTACTCGAGCAGATATTTTATCAGAGGCCCACATGTCGCCGTACTCTATTCACCCTGGGAATACGAAGATGTACAAAGATCTGCAGTTACTGTATTGGTGGCCCGGTATAAAGAAGGATATCAGATGTTTTGTATCCGAGTGCCTGACATGTCAGCTTGTAAAAGCGGAGCATCAGAGACCAGCAGGTATGCTCAAGCCTCTTCCTTTTCCCGAGTGGAAGTGGGAGAATGTTACCATGGACTTCGTGATCGGTTTGTCGAAGTCAGCCAGAGGATCAAATGCTATCTGGGTGATTGTTGATCGTCTTACCAAATCAGCGCACTTCTTGCCTATTAAGACGACTTTCACCATGATTCAATATGCAGAGTTATATATCCGAGAGATAGTCTGACTTCATGGTATTCCCGTTTCTATCGTGTCTGACCGAGATCCTAGATTCACTTCCTCATTTTGGAAGAGTTTGCATTCGACTATGGGTACAAAGTTGTTGTTTAGCACAGCTTTCCACCCTCAGACAGATGGGCAGTCAGAAAGGGTTATCCAGATTTTAGAGGATCTTCTCCGTACTTGTGTTATTGATTTCTCAAGGAGTTGGGAATCGAATTTGCCATTGGTAGAGTTCACCTATAACAACAGATTTCAGTCGTCTATAGGTATGGCTCCGTATGAAGCACTGTATGGTCGCAAGTGCAGATCGTCTATTCACTGGGATGAAGTAGGGGAGAGAGCAGACCATGTCGGCGACCATGTTTTCATGAAGGTAGCACCTATGAAGGGTGTCATGCGGTTCGGAAAGAAAAGAAAGCTCAGTCCGAGATTCATTGGACCATTTGAGATCCTCGACTGGGTTGGGACATTAGCTTATCGTGTTGCTCTTCCGTCGAATCTGGCCCAAGTACACAATGTGTTCCACGTCGCTATGCTGAGGAAGTATATGGCAAATCCTTCACATGTCTTGAACTTCGAACCGTTGCAGCTCATTCCGAACCTGACTTATGAGAAAAGACCAGTGAAGATCTTAGACAGACAGGAAAAGAAGCTTCGAAACAAACTGGTGAAGCTAGTGAAAGTCAAATGGCTTAACCATTCGGAGGAGGAGGCTACGTGGGAGTCTGAGCCAGAGATGAGGAGTCGTTACCCCGAGTTATTCGGTGAGTTTTAATTTCGAGGACGAAATTTCTTTTAAGGGGGGAGAGTTGTAGAACTCGTTAAATCAGATTACGTATAAGCCATGCATAATTACTATTATTTAAATTAAAATGATTTTTATGCATGAGGATTTAAATTCTTTTCTTTAAATTTGTTGAGTTATTTTACGCAGTAGTTTAATTTTATCTTTTCAGTTAGATAAGTGAGGCCGGACTAGAGTTGAAGTATTGAAGATAAAATTTAATGATAAGAAAACATTCCTAGAATTTATTTAAGATAAATAATAATTTATTTTAATGTAAAAGAAAGTTTAAGAATTTAATTAATTAATTAGAGATAAGTAGTAAATAAATTATTTTATGTCAAATAATTTAATTAAAAAACTAAAATAAAATATGTGACCAATTGAGATAAGTTAATCTAGGCTTATTTTATTTAAGAAATTGTAACTTAACATGTTAGTAAATTTAATTTAAAGATTTAGCCATGCATACAAGAAAATAGTCTCCCTAAATTAATTTATTTAATCCACTAAAATATCTAATGGGTAGATAAAACTTTAAAGATTTAAAATACAATATTTAAGCAATATTTTTCCCTCCCATTATCTTAGAAAATCGGCCACCTCCTTTAAAAGATTTAAATATTTGGCAACTCTCCTTTATTGATCCCTTTCCTTGATATGATTAATTCCCTCACATTTAATCATCAACAATTAATAATTAAGCAATATTCTCACCTCATTTACTTGGTAGAATTCGGCCACCCTACTTTTAAAAGATTTGTTATTGGTTTGACAACTCACCATTTGATATCATTCCTTATTCTTTTCTTGGGAAATAATTCCCCCACCTTTTAATCTCCAAGTAACTATTAAATAAGCAATTTCCTACTCTATTTTGAATGAGAAAAAAATCGGTCATCTCATCCCATTAAACCTCCTTCATTCAAACAATATCAAATCATTTCTTTATCTCTCAAACTCTAGGATAGAAAGATTTCTACCTTGCCATTCTATCCCCATATATCTTGCAACCTCCCTATTAATTTCCCTAGACATTCTCCTCTCCATCCATTCAAAAATTTCAGAGCAACATTCAGAAAAAAATCGTGTGAGGCTAGAGGAAAAAGAAGAGAGGAAAGTAGAAAAGAAAAAGAACTCCGTCTCCGTCGCGCCGTATCGTCGTATTAATTCGTTTTCTTTTCAAACGATTTCCAGGCATGTTTATATCTTTCTTTGCTCTTCAATCAAGTCATATACATGTTTTTAAACCATCTTTGTTCATGATTTTAATAGCAAAAAACAGAAATTTGTTCAGCAACACTTCACAAAATTCTGCACAGATTTTTCTGTTTCCCTTCATGCTTCACGTTGGTATTTGTTTTGACGGTTTCAGGGTATGACTCGTTCCAGGTGCTCAAAGCTGCTTATGATCATGTTATAGGGTGTGTTAGGAAGGGTTTAGTCCATTGGTTGCATGCCATTAACCCCAGAAAAACGAGTTTTGACAGCAACTCCCCATCATGTCATTTTTATGTCTCGTTTTCTTGTTTTGCTGTCAAAGGGGGAGGGTTCTGATCTTGGCTGCCCTAGGGGCTGTAGCCATGGTTAGAATCTCTCCTTGGCTTTTCTAGGACGTGATCAAGATGCCCTTTCATGGCTTGGTTCATGGTCCCATTGGATTTTAAAAGAAACAACACAAGTGTCCCTTCGGTTTTAAAATTCTGGTTTTGTTGAGTGTGTTGAGTTTCGGTTTTGAGGTGTCAGGTGGGTTGTGGTTGGCTTCTAGCCCTTAGCCATAACTCATACAACACCTTAGCATGTCTAGCATGGACCATGGTTAACCTTATAACCATTAGATCCTTCATTTGACAGCAAAACAAGCAACACCCCCACGCGTGCCATGTGTGTTCTCGGGTGAAGCTTGGGATTGTCTTGGGTGTTTTCTTGGATTGTGGCTGGCCTAGGGCCCATAGTCATGGTTCAAGCCACACCTTAGGATGTTGGTAAGAGGCTCTAGTTGGTGGTTCAAGCCCCAATGGCCAATAGTCTCACAAACGAAGCACGGAAGCACGGCCGCTGCTGCTGTATTTTTGTTGGACAGCAGGTTGGCTTCGGTTCAGAGGTGTCGTTCGAGTTCTTGGTTGGCTTTTAGCCTATGGCCTTGGACTGGACAGTACATTATTGAGTTAGGAAGGTCATGTTTTTGGCCGTTTGTGATTTGGTTAAGTTTAGAGGTCGTACGAGAATTTACGGTGCAATGTGCTAAAGTGACTCTCGAAAGAGCGTTTCATGATTTTGGCCTCCATACACAATTTTCGTGTATTACAGCCCTATGGTCATGCTCTCCTGTATTTTAAGAGTATTTAATCATGGCTAAACGATGGTTAGATGTTGGTTCGGGTTGGTACGAAGCCATGATTGAATACTAAGTTCATTGGGCGTTATTGCCTCGTTTTTGGTTCGATTTTGAAGGGTTGGTCAAGTTAAGTTATTTGCATATCCCTCATGTTAGAATTAGGTCGCAGCGAGCCTGGAAACGATCCAACCCATTCGATAAAATAAAACAGGATATTTAATTATATTACGTGCATAGAATATAAAAGTTTATTTTGAGATATATGCGATATTGCTTGGGGCCACCTCATGTTCATGGGATTGCAGCTTATGGGATTATTACTTCACCCGGTGACCTACGACCGGTTCATGTTCATGTATGGGTACGGATATCCAGTCCAAGGGCTGTGATGATCTCTACCGCCCAGTATACTGTGGTTTAGTCTGATCAGACGATTCATGTTATGTTATGTTGCGTTACGTTATGGGCCACTCGCGTAGAACATATTCTCAACAGAAAATTATGATATGCTATTTTATGACAGGGCTCTATCGAGCAGATATTTTACGTACGATTTTCAGTTATGCACGTATTTATAATTAATCCTGACACGATTTCCATGTTTACGTTACGACACGATATTTTTAAATTGCATGCGATTTTATTATATACTTACTTGTTATTTCACGATATATGCATGCTGAGTCTTTAGACTCACTAAACTTGATTGTTGTAGGTACTGATGAGATCGGGGCCGAGGACAGGGACCAGTGAGCTAGCTTGGGTTGGCAGTAGTAGGAACCCGAGGACCTCATTTTCAGCACTTACTATTTTTATTCCAAACTCAGTTTTTATTTTGTCAAATTATTTTAAGTTGTTATTCTGAAAACATTATTTACTTCCGCTGCTACTTTAAACATTGGATCTTTTATCAGTATATTTTATGAATGAGGCATTTTATTTATTTAAAGAGAAAATTTTAAATTTTTCCGTAAATTTTCAAGTACGAAATACGGGCCTCTACATCACGGCTTTGATATCAAATGTCAGAAATTTTCTCAAAATCATGTTTCTACGTATATATGAACATGATAAAATAATATGCGGAAGCAGATCGAGCATTACCTCCAGCCATCGAGAATTTGTAAGTTTTCTGATTTTCCTTCCGGTTGAAGTCTTCTAAGTACTTCACGTTCTCTGTAGATGGTGTATATTTTTTATGAGATGTGTGTGCTTAGGGACCTCAATCGCTGCTATTTATAGGCGTTTCTCATAATATCGATGAGTGTATCGAGAGCCAAGATTCAGAAGAAGAAACATGTATACATCTCAGCTTCTAAAGTTGAGACGATTTTTGTCAAAAGTTGTAGGCAATGGCCGTCGTNTAAATTTTCAAGTACGAAATACGGGCCTCTACATCACGGCTTTGATATCAGATGTCAGAAATTTTCTCAAAATCATGTTTCTACGTATATATGAACATGATAAAATAATATGCGGAAGCAGATCGAGCATTACCTCCAGCCATCGAGAATTTGTAAGTTTTCTGATTTTTCTTCCGGTTGAAGTCTTCTAAGTACTTCACGTTCTCTGTAGATGGTGTATATTTTTTATGAGATGTGTGTGCTTAGGGACCTCAATCGCTGCTATTTATAGGCGTTTCTCATAATATCGATGAGTGTATCGAGAGCCAAGATTCAGAAGAAGAAACATGTATACATCTCAGTTTCTAAAGTTGAGACGATTTTTGTCAAAAGTTGTAGGCAATGGCCGTCGCCATTTCCTACACGTCTTTCCTTCTTCTGATTGATATGGGTCATTTTTCTTACAATATATTCATCTCAGAATGAATATTTAATTTGTTAATTTTCATAATATGTAGATATATCATAAAAGTTCAAAAATACATAAAATTAATCAAATAATTAATTATTACGCCCCAAAAACATTCAATTTAACATATAATAGTACTAAAATATGTCTTTATTATTTTCCTTTCAAATTTTTTAAAAATATATGATATATTACTTTTAGTATATTACTTCTAATTGTAATAATGATTAATAATAATAAAAAATTCAGAAAACTAATTAATTCAATTGAAATATATATATAAGCACTCCTCCATTCTAAATATAAATGGCACATTTCTTTTTTATTCCGTCCCAAATATATAGTTAAGTATATATATCCATCATAATAATTAAATACATAAACCAATAACAATTATTTTATTCTATTAAAACATCCATTAAGAGTAAAATATGAATTTTTTTTGTAAAATTTACTTTTTCAATATCTTTCTTAATTTATATGAACCACACACAAACCAAAATATATATGATGGAGAGAGCAATTAAGCACCGATGACAAACCATCTCATAATAGAAAAAATATATATATTCCTATTATGTATTTCTAGAAACTAAGTCAAAATCAAATAGTAATTCCAAGAATTCATTGAGTTTGAACAAATGTCGACCTTATGAACGTAAGATTTGGAATTTTCCAACTTGACCTTTAAAGCAACAATTCAACGCGTTTTATACCCATTAAAGATTTTATTGTGAACGGTTCAATGTAAACAAAACATACCAATTTTGAGAACTAATTAATAAATAATATTAGCACATAAAAAACAATCAAAACATGCACTAAAACACAAGAAATGGCATATTCAATGCATTTGTTGTCACTTTGACCATATTCAAAGCACATTCTTCCTCCATTTCCATGGCTTTCTATATATATAAATTTCGAACTATATTTAAACATCAAGCGACACCATCTAACAAGCAAAAGCATAAGTTCAATCCCCTTCAATGGATTTTCAGTATGATAAGCAAGAGACGCGGACAAACGATGATGTGTTCGAAGATGAAGATGATCTTCTCTTTGTTGAACTTAGGAGACAAGTCTTGCAGTTGACAGCAGATGATGATGATGAAGATAGACTCTATGAGAACAAGCATTCGAGAAGGGTGGAAGCCCGGAATCGGTGCCCGAAAAGCAGCTCCTGTAGTGTTACACAAAGTGGTTGCTATTACAATTGGGTAGTGAACAAGGAGGATTATGTAGCACCTGCATGGATGTTGAAGTTGTGGAGAAATGGAAATAATGGGACTGGTGTATTTATACCACAGGTTTCTCAGACTAGGAAGAAAAATAGGCTAAGTATGTTATATTTTCAGGATTTTTTTTTTTTTTTTTAATTAACATGAGAATTATACTTTACCTAACTTGATGCTAACAAGCTGGTTTGCTGCTTGGTTATGGCTGCAGGGAGGAAGTACGAAAGAGAAAGAACGTGGAAACGAGTCGATTATTAGAATCAGAACATGTTCAATATATATGTAACTTAAGTTCTCTGGTGTAAATACATATAAACATACATCATAATTAAATATATGGGGTTTCACATGTTTTGAAGATATGCACTGGTACAAACCAGTTTTTTGAAACACTTTCTCGCAATGTCGATTCTATGATTATCGCAGTTAAAAATACATACGGGGCTTCTGAAAAATTCAGTTTGAGTAGCTTCAAATGAGAGTGGACTTCAAGTTTTCAGTAGCTCATGATCAGTAAAAACATTTCCACTAATACAACCAAAGATTGCAATGAGATGTATATATAGTCCATTACTTTCACTAAGCCATTGTGCCCTGGAAAGATGCGATAGCAAGCGACACTTATGTATGCCGTCCGAGGATCTTATTACAACAGAGTTGACTTGGATAGGGAAGTGTCAATGGATGATTTTCACCAATCTATTTTGAACTCAAATTTGTAACATTCATATGAATTCAATGAATTTTATGGATATGGATAATTGGATCGTTGATGTATTGATTGTGTACCATTATTTCATGCTTCCGGAGTTCGTTCAACCAATTGAAACTACCAAGGGAGAGACTTCCTGGTGAGATACTACGTACGAGCCATCTGTACTACACATTTAAGTTCTAGCTCACGTGATTCACTTTTTCCGCAGAAAAGTGTCATTCATTTAATCAGGGAGTTGTTTGATAGTTCCAATAGCGAGTTCGAGGGAATCCATAAGCTGAATACCTCAGAAGTCAGAAGTGAAAGCGGAAATATGCCTTTGACTGATCAATCTATAAGAGTTTATATGTCAATACGTTTTCTAAGTTAGGGTACATAGGCCGAATATCCAATCGATAAAGCAGCACGGTATAACAAAATTGTAGAAGAATTGGAAAGATACAATAAGAAGAAAGGCGCTTCACATTTCATAGAAACCAACTGCAGCAACCAGTTATATGCTATTTATCTTGTACAAGATAACAATCAAACATGAACCATTTCTGGCATTTGATCATCTATTCTATGACTTAATACTTCTCTCGCTCGAGCACTTCTGTGCTGCAGGCGCTGATGTAGTCTTTCCGACATCTGGTTAAAGAATGTAGCATCCCACCTGTTTATTAGCAAAGGGTCTTCTGCAAAACAGATGTAAATCGACGTCACTGCACTTTCCACAACCACCATAGCCAACCCAACCTGTCAAAGAAAAAACGACACTGGTGAGCTTAAAGACGTGAATATTTAAGCGAAAAAGCAAACTTTTTCCAAGTTTTTATGTGCCCTTAAGAAAGCTCAATTTCTCTTATGTCACGACTCAGATCCACATACCCTAAAAAAACTATTTCGTATCTATTATCACTTTACGAAAATGATTAACTCAGTTTGTTATCAGAGTCTATTGTAAGCTCTTACAAAATATTTTAAACTTTTATTTTCAACCAATGGGAGATAAGGATATCACATCTTTAAGTGTAATGTGGTATCCAAGAATTAAAATCAGAACCAAGTTGGTAATATTTCTGTAGGTTCGAGGATTTAGGGCCGATTCTTACCAAGATCATTCCCATTAACATGGCAGTAGAGCCTACCATTAGTACTCGCTCGGGATGCTTAATCTTAGTCCAAACTGCTGCACACGTTCCAGCGATAAGTCCACCCAAGATTGTTCCCATCAATAAAACAGCGCCTGAACAGTCATATGCTACAAGTGCTTCAACCCCTGTTGATTGAAATAACTCCCAAGCATCTTTTGCTGAATGATTAAAGCTTTTTCCATGTACAGCAATCTTGAAGACAAAAGGATGCATGTGTCACAAATATTTTCGTAGTTTGATCAGCTATCAGGCAAGATTTTTAAGAACATACTGGTAGCCATGTTATGGATTGAAAAAAATACCTGTACATAAGCATATTTGTTGAACCAACGAACTAAAAACTCTACTAGATGAAACAGAAAATCCACACAGCAGAGCAAACACTCGTTGTTTCCAATCTTTGACCTCAATCCTCTAATCTATCAAGTTCATAAGATCTCTTGTTAGTAAGAACAGATGTGGCTCAATTTGTTGGTCATTGATAGGCACATAACTAAAAGACAATAGTACTGATCAACCCTGGATTGCTTACCTCCCATCGTAAAGTTCGTATAGCGGCCGTAAACAGAGATCCATAGCATATGCTGCCAAAAGATGTAGTAACAGCATATCGCAAAGAATTAATCAATGGTTTAGAAGGCATTGATGTTGCTTCTCGACCGCCATGACTAAGGACAAGAAACACCATTCCTGAAACTATGACGTGGACAACATTGCAAAGAACTGCGCCAGTCCAAAACAAACTCACAGATAACACCTGCATGTGAGTAATGGGATCATGTCTGTTTTTTCATAATTGAAATTCAAATAATGTGAACTGTATTGCATTATATCTCAGCCTAAAATATGATATGCAGAGAAATAACTTGCCCGCTCACCAAAAGAAGCCACCAGCGTCCACTATCACCCATGCTCAAGGCAACAACCCCAGCAGCACCGAAGGACCACAGAGAGAGCCAGAAAAGCATTATGAGCATAAATATGCATGTTAATCTAGAGACCTCGGGAAGGTTCCAAACCATATTCACTGCTCGTTGTAGCACCAGCATGGTAAATGGAAGTCTATTGAAGGACGAGAGTCAGATAAACTTTATACTCAAGCAAAAATTTGAGCGACTCTACTTCCACCTAAAAGATGTCTCAAGTTGACTTTAGGTAGATTCATTTTCACGAGTGGAATACCATTTTTCTGTTATCCGTTATTCCATGAAAGTAACCTATAACTTTTTTACAAGCTTTGTATCCTTGGAATATTTTTTACCTTTTATTAAGGAGTTTTTGGTTCAATACTTTTTATACACAATTATTCAACTAGAAATCAAATTCAAAGTCTCTAAGCCCCATCTTAATTCCTGGCTATTTAAAATTAAATTCTATAGGGAAAGTAATTTATTTTCAAATTTTTACCTCAATGAAGGATGATTATACAAAAACACATCAAAAATCAAATTGGAAGCATGCCCATTTCTAAGAACATAAGGTTTGTTGCATATGCCATCTAAATTTTATCTGCTGTGTCAGGTAACAGTTTTGACTGGAAAGTTCGGCAATATTTATAACACTATAAAGAACTATATAGAATCATTACCGAATAGTATCCTGAAAAATGCTAAGAGCCAAAGACCTTACGCTATCTTTGAATCTCGACTTTTACTAAAATTGATAGATCATCAAATTTCAAAATAGCTCCAACAGATGCATCTAGCCTTTATAATGTAAAAAAAAGCTCGAGCCTTGATCATTATGGAATAGTATCCTGAAAATGGTAAGAGCCAAAAACTTTTTTGCTATCTTTGAATCTTGACTTTTACTAAATTTGATAGATCGTCAAATTTCACAACATATGCATCTAGTCTTTAATTTGACGAACTTAATAACATATCACAAAAACTTGAAATAATTTTTAAGGACAAAGTTAAATTAAAAACATGAAACATGAGGTTGTAGATTTTACCTATCAATGACTGATATCACATACAAGAATTGCAATGCAGCACCTCCGGCAAATGCAGTGCCCCAAAAATACTGTTTAACCCAAAAACAAAGCACACTGATGACAGCAAGATACGTTGTCAAAATGTGCACAGAGAACTTCATCATTTGATTTGCTCGTGAACCAAGTAATAGCAACCAAGTCCATCCCAATAGCGCCCCTACTCCGCCAGCAACAGCATACAATGGCCAGTAATCTTCTGTTAAACCATCCTTGTTCTCAAGAAATCCCATTGTGTACTTATCAATATTTAGCCTATCCTGTTTCTTGAACCTGTTAAGCCCCAAAACCGCAAGTGCAAAACCGATAACCACCAAATGCGCCATAAATATAAGCAACCAGAACACATCATGCCAATGGCGAGACACTGCTGTAAAGATCCCCTGAGACATTGCATGGCTCCCCACAACATTCTGCAACAAATTCACTATAAGAACAACATATATATTCCAACATAATCAGTATGTTCAACAAGTACTGATTGCAAAAGAAGAAAAGAGAAAAAATCTACAAATCGCATGCCCACTTCTTTAAAATAACAAAAAAGAAAAATAGGAAGATGGAATTTGCTTCCAATTTTCCCAATCAAAACCTTAGTCGTTGAAAGACGTGCAGAACTTTTAATTGATTTCCTCAAAAACATTCAACTTTTTCCACACAATTACAAGTGCCCTAATTCCACGCGCATGGCATAATCGATTCAAAGCAAAATTAAGAAAAAATATACGTCTCCTTCAACTATTTAAGTTGCACTAATTCAGATCCTCGTACGCATCACCATACAATCAAAATACAGGAAAAGGGATCTACAAATCACTAAACAAAACAAGAAAAAAATTAAAATCAGAGAGGATCGCTACACACAAAACTGACAAAACGAAGTAAAACCAACACCACAAGTTTCAAAAACCAAAACCCAAATCAAGAAAAGATCCAAACCCATCACCAAAAAAACACACACTAACACAAACATGTGGAGACAACAGCACCAGTACCGGTTGTGGGGCACCCACGGCGGAGTCGTAGGAGGAAGAAGAGGTTGACGAAGATCTGGAGTCGCTCATCGTTCATCGAATTCCCGTTCTAAAGGGAAAAAGATGAGATTTTTAAGAAAAAAGTCCAAGTAAACGATAGGTTGAAGTTTGTTAATAAATGGGAAAATCAAAGAAAAAAATGGAGAAGAAACTGAAAACATATAACGGCTATCATTTTGTTGGTTTTTAAAGTAAGGAAGATAGGCATGAGTTGCCAGGTATTTGCCACCATTTTCTTGTTGAAAGTTTTGAACTTCTCTCTGTGTTAGAGCTTACCCACGCGGCTTTTTGGCCGTGGACGCGACTCTCTCCTTTGAATCCGGGACTAATTTTATTTATGTAATAAAAAAAATAGAATTCATTTGAAAATTTTTTAAAGTTTTGAGATACGAAAGCGTTTGTTTGGGTTGAAACGTAACAAAGAAATTTACTAATTAAATTACGAGTAAAGGTAATAATAAGTTTTCAGTGGCAACCAATTTTATGATGAATTTATAGAAATTATAAAAACCAGAAGTGACTCATTTGTTTTAGGTTTTTGGTTTGACTTAATAATATCTTTAAATTTTAATTTTTAGTAGATGATATACATAACCTGAAAAGTTTGAATGTTTTGAGGATTGGAATTGAAAAAAATAAATACGGATGATATTAGTATGTGATGTGTTGGGTGTAATAATTGTTTATATTTGATAAAGCAATCGAAACGTTGTGGTTTAGCTGTTTTATGATTTAAAACATTAGAGTTGTACCGCTATTACCAGCTATAGTTTTTGGTAAAACGACAAGCGATCGGTTCTACAATTAATATCAGAGCCAAGGTCACGAGTTCGATTCTCATTGATTGCAAATGGTGTAATTATTGAGAGATAGATTGTTGGGATGCAATAATTTCTTGTGCTTGGTAGAGCTCGAAACTTAATGCTTAAGCTCCTGTACGATTTAAAAGATTAGAGTTGCATCGTACCACCAACTATATATTTTAGTAAAACGGAAAATGCTCGGTTCTACAATTGGTATCAGAGTCAATGTCACATGTTTGATTCTCATTGATTGCACATGGTTCAATTGTTGAGAGATAGATTGTTGGGGTTCAATAATTGCTTCTGCTTGGTAGAACAATCAAAATGTAGTGTTTGAACTGTTGTACGGTTTAAAAAATTAGATTTGCATTGTTACTATCCGTTATAGATTTTGGTAAAGTGATAAACGTTCAGTCCTACGTGATGATTTGAACTAGATGTTTATTTACAAGCAAGCACTCTAAATAGAACATGAAATTTCATGTTTACTTAGCGTTTGTATAGAAATAGAAGAAGATAAAATTTACCATATTATATATATATGCCATTCTACCTAGGCTGGTGGTCATACCAGATTTCCTGTCTGATCGAACTTAAAAACTAGCTCATTAGTGACAAATTAATATTTTAATTTGGACATTTCAATTCAACTTCCAATCAATAATTTGCACTGATGTCAAATTATTTCTAGTTATATGTTCGATCCTGGGCGAACTCAAATTTTCTTCTATGCTACATGGCGTTACTTATTTTTATATAACATTGGAATGCAAATTATTCGCCAACAAAGAAATCACAGTAAGTCTATAGGATTCGAGAATATTTTTTTTAACCAAACAAAATATTAATCAGTTTCTATTTTTTTCTAAAAAAAATACTTATGATTTTGGATAAAATTTTGATTGATTTATTTTCTACAATAAATGATTATGATTTCTTTTCGCATTGAAATGATTATTGAGTGAGTTCCATCCTATTGAGTAATGAGCAAACAAGACATGCTCTTCCCCATGATAATCATCAATCCTGTGGACGCGTGATCATCACACGCCTAACTTTTGTGTGGGCTTGTGGTTGTCGCAGAACTCAAGAGTCTTTGGACCAATTCGGTATATACTGTACCAATTAAACCCTTTCTAATCTATAAATTAATTGTCTGTATAATATATTTTTTAAAAAATAATTATAATAAATTAATATATTTTATAAAAGATGAATCGAAGAATATGATAATCTTCTAATCATGCTTTTATAAAGAAATCTATTTTAATACAATAGGTCTTCTATAAATTGAGATGAGTCGACTTATTAAATACCTCTCATAAAAATAATACTTTTTTTATGAATAAATAATTAATCCGAGAGACGATCTTATAAGATTTTTGTCGTTTTGATAAGAAGATCGCACCGAAATATAACGGTAGTTTTATAAATTATGTGCTTCTCTAAAGTTTAAAATATAATCATCTTCTGTAAAAATATGTGTGTATGTTTTTGTTCTATTTTCGAGAAATAGAATAAAATGTTATAAATAAATATATGTTGCTTGTATTCAAAGCTTTCGAAAAGAAGGGGGATTATCAAATTCAAGGGCCATATCCATTTTGAGTATAAATGGAAGATCTTGATCAATAGTAGTGAAAAAACTTATTTTTATATTATATAGAAAATAATAATATTTATATTTTTGGCACAAAAAAAAAATAAAATAAAATAGGATGACTTGAAAATAAAAATATATAATTCATTTTGACAAAGCTGGCCGTCTAGGTCGAATCCAATAATTGGTTAATTAAGCATTGAAATTTATTTTAAAAAAAAATTCAATTATTCCAAACTTTATCACTCTTATTATTTTCAAACATGAATTCTTGGTCGTTATGCTCTTCTACCCATTTTTCCTACGCATGGATAGCGACCGGCGTCGTTTCAAATCGGGCAATATATTATATAATCGAAGAAATGGAAAAATGAGAAGGGAGAGGTTGAGTTTATGCCATATAGTAAGAAATAATTTTCTTTTATTAGAAAAGTAATATTTTTTATGTTTTAATATAGTATATTCAATTGATCAATTAAATATATTTTATTAAAATATAGGGAAAATATTACTCTATGTGTATCATAGACTGACTCATTAATAGGATTTTTGGTAAAGGTTAGGCATAGTGATATTAGGCGCTTCTTAATTTTAATTTGGGTGATTGGTTAAAAATGAGGTGAAGTCTTTTTATTTGGATGACAAGTTTAAGAAGTGGGGATGGTAAAATTACATATGAGTAGTATAATTTGTTTTATCTTATAAAATGTCTATCTGCTTTTGGTATATGCATGGTTATCTTGTTAAAAGAAAATTTTAAAGAATTTATTCATTCCATATTCTAAACTATTTTACGATCCTAATAAGTGGTATCAGAGAGAGTTTCTCGACTTATGATAAAAATATATTATACGACACCCATCTAAAAGATTCCAATGTTTTTCAAAAAAGATTACGATGACCGAAAAATTCATATTCAGACACATTTGGCCACACAAGATGATGACATGTGGTATGTAACAACTTATGGTTCAATTAATATCATTAATGCTAATATTGCTATATTTGTATTTAAGGGTGCAAATGGTGGAAAAGCATATGTCCGAGTGGACCACCGAAGACAAAAAGAAATCCAATCTCGATATTGTGGCTAAGAACATTTTTAAAAAACTCTTGATAAGAATAGGTTTAGTTAGATTAAGATGTGTTCCAAATTTAAAGAAATATGAGAAAAATTGACCCAGTTATGCAAAGGAAACATACAAACTATGGAAAACAAGCTGATTGTTTCTATACAGAAATTCGATAATGCTACAATGAAACCTGGGAAAACATTAAGTGAATTTGACGAAAGGTTTAGCTATATTGTTATTGAAATTTATGCTCTTGGCAAAGAATATTTTAATTCTGAACTTGCTTTGAAGGTTACGAGAGCATTTCCGAGGAAGTGAGATGTCAAGATAATAACCATGAGAGAGTCTAAGGACCTCAACAAGCTCGAGCTGTATTATTTGTTTGCATACCTTAAAACATATGAGTTTGAGTTGGATATCATATTATAAAAAGATCATTTTACCCCAAAGCCAACCAAAGCTCTGGCTGCTACTACCCACACAACTACTGCTAATGAAGAGTCATATAGCAACAAATCCGCTAACCCGAGGCAATGTATCTTTTTGTTAAGAAATTCTGTAAATTTGTGATGAAGAGCCAACCTAAGTTTGATTCTTATCATTAAAAGTATCAAGATGATAATAGTCAAGCTTGTTTTAATAGAAGAAATAATGGTCATTTTATTAAAAAATATAACAAGACTAAACAACATGGAAAGAAGTATTTGAGAAGATAAGATACTTAGATGACAAAAGATCTTTCAAAAAAAAGAAGTATCAGAAAGTGCTTATTGTTAAGGAAAGAAAAATCAAGGGTAAATTCATATTTGAATCCATCCAGCTCAGATATCTCATCCAACAAAAGTAAGTAATAGTCAGTCCAATGCCTGATAGCTGATGCTGAAAAATGAAGATAGATTATATGCAGCGTACTGATGCCAAAAAGGGGAAGATCAAAAACTAATAGATGACAAGCAGAATTTAGGTGATGATAGGCAGCGAAAGAGACATGAAGAAGCCCATGGAAATAAAATACTAGACCATCATCAAAGGAGAGGTGATTATGTTGGTGTGGTGATGCTTGTAGTTGTGGTTTTGGCAGAGGAAGTGGACTTTACCAACCCTCTCAACTCAACTCAACTCAACACATAAGCTTTAGATATGACAATATGTGTAATAGGTTTTACATTTATGCAAATTACTATAAAGATGTAATTTTATTTACTCAATAAAATACAATATTTCTATTTCAATGATGTTATTGTGTTAATGTATTCCCATCTCTCTTTGAGTTCATAAGCTTATCTTTGTCATCACCACAAAGGAAAAATTGATAGATTGAAAATTCATAAATTTTTGTGATGACAAACATCGAACTGTTTTTGAATCTACATGTAGTTCTAATGTATTTACATGTTTCTAGTTGGATGGCATGAAGTCAATTTAGACCACCAAATATTCAACATTCTAGTTGTACTACATATTTCCAACTACTTGTTATTAAGTCAGGATGCGTATCTTTCTGTTGAGTTCAAGCTCCTCTCAAAACTCAAGACGTGTCCGTCTTAATAATTCAAGCTGTAGATTGGTTTCTAGCTAGCATACTTGCGCATCAAGTCAATCTGTATGCCAGCCAGATAATTCAAAATATCATTTAACCAATAATACACAATAGATGATATCTCCAATTATTCAAGAATGTCTTATAATAAGAAAAAGTTTTGCACGTGTTTTTCTTTCTCATGAATCAACTTTTCATAAGTCGTTTATTTCCATATTTGAATATATTTCAAGGTGCATTAATTATGTTATACTATGAAGGGAAACGAGACAAAAGATAACTTTATTTTGTGTCGGCTATCAATACAAATAATCATTCATGAACATCTGACTGTTGAAGTAGTTCGTACATATAAAAACATGATTTAATATTGAAGAAGACTACTGAAGCATTCACAATTTGTGACGTACTGTACTTTTAAACTACTTAAAATTTGCGGAAAAAATAAAAATTTTCTTAAGTAGCTCATGAACCTTCAAAATTCGATAAAATAAACTGTATGTCTCAAAAGTGGTTGCAACAAAAGATCTAAAAATAAAGTTTGCCAAAAGTATCTGATTAAAATCTCGTAACCAGTAAAATAAATCAGAGTATTTTGATCATTTCATAAAACTTAAAACATGGCGGTCCTCGGGTTTAGCCTCCCGCTCAGTCCAAGCCGGCTCCTTGGTCCCTAGTCTCCTCAAAATCATCCTCACCTGCATCGATCAAGTCTAGTGAGTCTAAAGTCTCAACACGTATAAACTGGAAGTAACGAGTATTACGTAATAAAACCACATGCAACTTCAAAATAGAGCGCACATACTTGAAACTTGAACTTGCAATTAAACTTGAACATCCATACATAACATAGACGTTCCATAACGTGGAAATTTTTCATAAACATGCTTGCATACTTGTACATATATAACTTCATCATTTTACGTAGAGGCATGTTTCAAAGCAAGTGACTCATAACATAAATCGCCTGATCAGACTAAACCACAGTACTGGGCTGACAGGGAATATCCACTGCCACATACATGAGATCCCCGTTCATGCTTTAACGGGTGGATTGGTCCCCGTTCATGCTTTAACGCTTTCCAATCCTGATCTAAACTCGTTCATGATTTAACGGGGTGGATTGGTCTCTGATCATGCTTTACCACTTTCCAATCCCATACATAATTTGGTTACAAGACATTTAGCATACCTCAAAACATAAAAGTATTTTCTTTGCACGTCGAACATACTTACTTGACGTTGAGGGATTCGTTGGATCTCGTTCAGGGCCACTGCTGCACATACTAACAAGATTTCAAGCACTTAATTTCCATACTTAGACATAATAATCGTGCTCACCACCCAAAATGACAATTTTCTTATGACGTTCTAAATCGCTCGGGATTTGACCTCATTTATTCATTGTGCTAAGCCATGACATCAACCCCCGAAATAAATCCTAAAATGATGTGTGAACATTTCCCAAAACATAGAAGACATGAGCTTAAAATAGTGTTTTAAAAAGTATGGACGAGCGCCTAGGCGCTGGATAGTGCTGCGCTGCGGCTAGGCACTAGGGCCGCGACGCTAGCAATGCCGCAAGCCTAGCGCTGCGGCGCCACAAGGGCAGCGCCGCGGTGCCAGGCTTGCGCAGAACGGGCGCTGATGCGCTAATCCTGCGCACAACCAACCCAAAATAACACATTTTGATGCAATTTTAAAAGTCACGCACAAATGCCTCGAACCGATGCAACGAGACTCAACTTAGGACGTTATGACAAGGATTCAACTCAAACATATGTCCCCAAAACAACGACGCACAACAACTACGCAACATAACCCATAAACATGAATTTTGACACCAAAATACTTCCTACGACTTCTAATGCAACCAAGTGCTTATCGACCCGAGACGAAGCAACAAACATCAACTCCACATCATACTCACAATACTTAAACGCAGCAGCAGTCACCCAACGTTTCCGACGACGCCTGCAACAAATAAACTTCAAGAATACATCAATAACATAATTTCAGAAAACGCAGTTTGAGCAGTTTCACAAAAACGGTCATAACTCACTCAATTTTTATCCAAATATTTCGAATTTTTATATCAAATCGAAGGAATCAAAAAGTTCTACATTTTTTATGTTGAAAGTTTTCTCGAAATCAGACCGACAAATCGCAGTTTTTGAAAAGACTGTAAAAACGTGATTTGTGATCCAAAAACCGTTTCAAAATTAATCCAAACATCATTGCTCAAACTTCTACACATCACACATGTAGTTTTACGTATAAATAACAACACAACTCATAATATGACAAGATCGATGCATAAACTAAAGAATATACGTGCCTTTGATAATTAAAAATACCGAAACGATGATACCGACGAGGGGAAAGATGCGAGGTTGATTCGAGACGATCGTGGAACGATTTTCTTTGAAGAAAACCAATGAAAATCGCTGGGAGAACTGAAGAAATGAGGCGGCTGCTCTATGGTAGAAGAACCCTAGGTTTTTGCTCTAAAAAATAATAAAAATCTGAATAATGAAGTGAGTGTGTGTGTTTAGGCGATTTTTAGTGTGTGTAAAATGTGTGTGCGTATGTACCTAGGTTTCAATAGACAATAGTATTTCTGTTTTCGTGTTGTAAAGATATTAAGAGTTTCAGTATATCGGTGCATAAGTTCTAACTTAAGTGAGTTCTTACAAGTGTTGTAAAACCAATGTTTTTTAAGTGAATTCCTTCCTTGAGTGAAATAAGGAGAGACATTTAAGGATATTGCTTTTGACCTTCTATATATCTTGTGTTATTTACTTCCAGCAGCTTGTTGTCTATCTGCATTTATTATCCGCCAGGTGATCTTGTTAAAAGTTTGTTTAAACGAGTATATATTGATACTCTTGTCCAGCTGAACTCTTCGGCACTTGAAAAATTCGTTTTCGGTGGTCAAATTATGTCTAACTGGTTGTAAAACATGCACATAGATAACAATTTTTCGCAGTTCAAATTTAGAAGAAAAATTTTAAGGAGTTTATTCAATCACCCGTTTTAAACTCTTTTTTTAAACTCTTTTACGATCATAACATATTGTGTAAATTTTGGAATTTTTTATAAATATTTTAACGATTATATTTTATATTAAATATATATGTGTAGTTTGTTTGTGGTATGAGAAAGTCTTATCATTTGAAAATTAATTTATTTAGTGAGATAGTGTATATGTGTATGTGATTGTTCGTAAATATAGATTTTCTAATCTTGTTAATTATTTTTTTTATAAAAAAATTTCACTAATTCTGATTAAAATTTATATAATTTTTTTTATATTTGATAAATTCAATAGTGAAAATAATTCTAAACAAATATTTTAGTAATTTGGAGAATTTGGAAATTATTGCTCCCGAAAATATCGCCGCTAATAGTTGGATCCTTTCCAACTTACAAAAATCGAACATGTGATTTTTTCCTCGTACCAATTAACACATGACTTTGTGTCTGACCTCAAAATTTTAGGATCAAATATCCATGAGTATTTCTTGATCAAAAATTACAACTGAGAACTCAATTTTTTTTGAGTAGGTTTTTTTATAATATGGTCTCACGGATCTTTATTCGTGAGACGGATCAATTATGTCCATATTTACAATAAAAATTAATCTATTTAACATAAAAAATAATACTTTTTCGTGGGTAACCTATATAAAATATCTGTTTCACAAAATTGATCCGTGAGACCGTCTCACAGGAGTTTTTGTGATTTATTTTAACCATAGAACTACCCAATACCATATTTCATCACTCTCTTGAACTAAATTATTATATTTAGTTTAAAAAAATGCTATTAATAATTCACTATATACAAAAAGTATAATATGCGCATATCCGATAATAGGTGAATAAAAATATTTCCACAATGTATTAAAATATTCATTTTTTTAATTAAATTATACTTATTAACATATTATTAAAACATTTAAATCTTGAAACCATCCTCAATAACAACCTTTTCTGACCCACAAGCATGCCAATTCGCATCATCATGTTTGGGAATCATATCACTTCGATTTTATACTTTAAATAAAAGTAACATTTAAAAAATATTTTTAAAAAAAAAATTCGAGCAGAAATATATGATTATTGAATTTTAATTAATGTCGTGTAATTGAAAGAAACGGATACGATCGAGAAAATATCATAAATTAAAATATATTATCTTTAATTATATGTTTAATATTATACTTTGATTCAGAATAATAATTATTAATAATAAGTGACAAGTTGCCGCCATTCAATTCAGACATGTTATATATATGTGCGCAATAACACACAAATTTAAGCAGTTTATGTCTAGGTTTGATACCCATCCCATATTAGATTAAGCCGAACATTTTAATTTGTTAATAAAATATTTCAACGTATACATATAGGAATTTGAGTTAAATATTTTTGTAAAGTGAGTACGAGTACGAATATTAACTAGTTGCTACAGTAATCCATCTTCTAATCGCACTTATGTAAACTTAGGTGGGACCTGACAAAATATTATTAAAGACGTCACCAACTAGAACACAACAAAATAAATGCTATGCGAGGCGAAATGTTCCGTGTGTGAGAACTATCTTTTGAACTTGTGAGGCAAAGTGCTACCTATATTAACAAAAGTCAAATCTTGAACTTGTTGGAACCACCCTCTAGATTCACAATACATGTATATCGATGGGTGAGGTCACGACAACGATGTCGAGTTCAGAAGAAAGAGTTGTTGTTATACCTCATCTTACATTTGATTATGAGAAGTATTTGAATTAGCTAATAAGAATGTCTAATGTACTCATATAATAATTTTGGTTAATCTTTTTTTAAAATGAACACAAATATAAAAGAGCTGTATAACACTACGTGGTGTGTGCGTATAATTATTTGATTGCCTATAATTATTGATGAAGGATAAACTTACAAAAATGATGATAAATTTATATTTTTATATAATTTATTTTAAAATAAAATTAAGATAAAATTTATTGACATAAAACTCAAATTGGTAACAAAATTCAAAAGTAAATAAATTGAATTAAGGGAAAATTGGTTTTAAATCCCCAAACTCAAACTCAACTTTATTTTAACTTTATACACCTCAAAATTTTTGCCCAAACTCACTAAAAAAATGACTAAAACACCCTTATATTCAAATGATTGATTTTCTCGGCCGAAAAATGTATCAGAGCCGAGGTAAAATTATTTCAAACATATAAATTTATTATTATCAAGTAATTAAATGTTTGAGGAGGAGAATTTTCTCAATTAACATGAATCCGAATTCAGGTTCGAGATTAAGTATTTACAGGATTTATTCTAGAACTTTGGAGTACTTGCAACATGAAGATCTAACCCATGTTAGATATTAAGAAGGAACTTATCAGAATTCTAAGGTAAAATTATGATTCAAAATAACAGGTTCCTATAAATAGTACCAAATTCCTCTAAACTCTCCGGAGATCTTAGAGAAATTCAAAAGACGGTACAGAATTATGACAATTTGCTATATTATGTACCACAGAATGTGGAGAAAATCCTTGAAAACCAGGAAGAAATTCTTGAAATATTAAAATATATTCGAACAAGAATTTAAAACCTAGAACAACAACCAAGTTCTAGTAAGAGGACTTCAAAAGGAAGGTTACCACCATCTTTTGGTACTGAACCCTTATTACATCAAAGAGCGAAGGCCAAGGTGATGCCAAAACCTGTAACTGAAGAAGAAAAGATGATCAATCTAATCAAAACAGTATCAAAAAAGAAATTAATCTGATGACAATATTAGAAAGGATCGGTCTAGAGGATCTACAAGAGCTTGCAGAATGTTTTGCAAATATCAAGGTTGTAGATCTGAAGATGAACACGACTAGGGGTGAACAACCTACTATAACCTGGTCATCTTCGTAGGAATCACCAAGAGAAAGTGTGGGATTTCAGAATATAAATATGAGAGAATCCCAACCAGACTTCTACACTGGTGGAGAAGCACACCAAGTCGGAACAAGGTCAATGAAGAATCAAATCTCCTTGCACCAAACACCCTATGGAAAATCTGTTTTAGAACCTATACATCCTTCTGAGGTTATGCTTAACCTAGATGTATTAGATTTCAAAAACAGAGAAGATCTCATAGATGATAGGACATCCGCTATGAGAATTGCAGCAGGAACACTTGATCTTAACAGAGAAGGATTCATTAAACTTCTGGAAATGAGTCTTATGGGATCGGTGAAAATTGCTTGGGACATATGACTTCGGTGGAAACCAAAGAATCAGTCCTAGCCAGAGAATCTCTTAGCGAGATAGACGGAAGAATGTCTTCCCTCTTTAAAGCACAGTTTATAAGGATAGACTATTTTAACAGTCAAGATACAGAGAAGAAAAAGAAATATACTCAAGCTCTGAATAGTTTTGAATTACATGACATATGTTTAGTGGATGAATATATTATGTTATTCACTAAATATAGATGGAATTCAAGGGTCGAAGAAGATATAGCAATGCAGTTTTTCTTCGCCAAAATGTCAAGTCTCTGGAGAGAAATGCTAATAATGGAATATATCCCTGGAAATCCAGATACTTTGGCACGAAGAGCCTCTTTTCTCAAAGGAAAATTGGTAGAACGCTGTCATCTGACAGCATTACAAAAGAATTACAAACGTTTAAGGGTTATTAACAAACGTACTCCTTTGTGTTGCAAGGAAAATGATCTTCGAACAATTATTGGAAGTAAACCACAAAAGCATAAGATAGAAAGTTTTAGGACTCATCCTTATGCTAGAAGTGGAAGAAGTTCTTGGAAACCAAGAACAGTTTGTTCTAGACAAAAAGCCAGATCTTATAAATCTGGGCAAAGAAGTGGACCATCAAGAAGTAGGGTATCCTCCCTGGTATCAAGTACATCTCGAAATACAGAAAGAACACCTACGAAGAAAACTTTCAGAAGAGCTCATACTCGAGCTAATGAAAGTTTCAAGGATTGTAATTGCTGGACATGTGGAGCAAGAGGTCATATATCAACCAACTGTCCAGAAAATGAAAAAAGAGGTATTAAACGCTTCGATCCAACCTCGCATATTGAAGAAGCAGTTTATTACCAAGATTTTATTCAGGTATACCGATTTGAGGATATCGGCTCAGATGAAAGTATGTATGAAGAAGAAGAAGAAGAAGAAGAAGTATTGAGTCAGGGAGAATCTGATGGAATTGAATCGACAATGAGTTTCGACATGAAACACATGAAGATTTGTCTGGTTTCTTTAGCCATACAACAATATCTAATAACATGATCCAGAGGATTATGAGAGAAAATCCTAGTCTACAGAGATATCAAGGATTCTCTGCAGGACATATAGAAAAGTTCTTAGGAAGTCTTAGCCTAAGAAATAGAAAGTATCATCTAATCTATAAAGTTTCTAGAAGGGAAATGACAATCCCAATTGAACTTACAGGAAATAGAATGAAGATGCAATTAATTCATTTTGAAGAAATTAAGGAGGAATTACAAAAACTAAAGATAGAAGTAGCACGAACCATGTCCTGGATTCATATCGGAGCAATCCAGATTATGATAAAAGCTACTTTCAAAGAAGGAATAGATTCACCCATTGATATTGCTATATGCGATAAAAGAATGGGGAACCTTCAAGATTCAGTACTGGAAACCATCTCAAGAAATATTTGAACAGGAAAGATTGTAGGAGTAATCTATCCGAGAATTGCCTACAACTTGACAGATCGAGA
Source organism: Primulina huaijiensis (assembly GCF_012295235.1). Taxonomy (NCBI): domain Eukaryota; kingdom Viridiplantae; phylum Streptophyta; class Magnoliopsida; order Lamiales; family Gesneriaceae; genus Primulina; species Primulina huaijiensis. The sequence goes on along the minus strand of NC_133323.1, from coordinate 9,983,860 downwards.
TTTTAGCCGAGCCTTGACATTGCACCAGAATTTGAAGGAAAAAAGGCTGATGAAAGAAGGCAATAGTTCATATTCTATTACTTATCAAATTTCATATGCTCTATCTAAAACACATCATTCAGAATTATTTATTAGAAATGAGTTTATTGAAATACCTGAGATATTTGGGAAAGTTGCTCAGGAAATTTAACCAAAAAGAGTTGAGTTTTCTTTAATACAGGAAACAGATATCCAAATACAAGACAAACCGATTCTACAAAGAAATTAAAGTCTTAGATTGAAATAAAAAAAAACTATATTTTCAGGGAGATATCATTAGAAGCTACAGGTGGGGAAAAACACATGTCTAAGAAACTCAACATGAGCCAAAAAGCTTTTCGGCCATAAGAAAGCTTAGAAGCTAGAAGGGTGAAAGAAGTTGAAATAGTATTTGATATTACGAAACAAAAGAATCAATTTTCTTGTAATACCATATACTATTTAGAACAACCTATGATAGGAACTTACCAAAGAATGATTAAGATCGGTGAATTGGAAGTTCATATCAAAGGAATTCCCAAGAAAGAACCAGATCGATTGGTTTTTGGACTAGAGTTTCTCGATGAACATAAACCTTGTAAACGTTTAGAGTATGGAATGGAGTTTATGGCGGAAGATAGGATGTAGAAAATCCAATGACCACAAGCCCATTCTCGATATACATTCCAGTAGGAATGTTGTATGAACAATATAAGGCATAATATTTTGCTCCTTATATTGATTCAGGTGCTGGAATCTGTACAGCAACAAGAGGAGTTTTTCCAGTTTCGCAGCAAGCGTGGTTATGAAGGAAAACTTCTGAGCCCAAAAATGAAGGATTCTAGACGGTTTGGAGAAACAATGCTCCAACTAAGAGCAGATAAAGAGCGCCAACCGGAAGAAATATAATGCCTTAAGATAGCTCTACATAAGAATGAGGTAGAGTTTGAATCTAAGGTATCCTTAGAAGATGTCAAGAAAAAGATAAAAGAAAATTACAATGAAGATCCCTTGGCATGGTGGGACAAAAATCAACTCAAAGCTTGCCTTAAAATTAAAGAAGAAAAAGAGTATGAATTTTTCTGGTCAAGTCTATCCCAATGAATATAATAGACCAAAGGAATATGCAGATTATAATCAAGGAACATCTGGACTTTGATTTAATCAAAGCAGGAATTTCACCATACAGTAACCAAGATTTCTTGTAAGAAATCATGGTGAAATAAAAAAGAACAAACCCAGACTGGTTATTAATTATCAAGAAATTAATAAGATTCTAAAGTTTGATGGGTATTTTATACCTAGTAGAGAACATCTGATTAGTTGCATGAACAATGCGAAGATATTCTCGAAATTTGATTGTAAGTCTGGATTTTATCAGATCCGGATGGAAGAAGAAAATAAGAAATTCACAGCTTTTTCCACACCACAAGGACACTGTATCTGGGAGGTATTACCAATGGGATTGGCTAATTCATCACAGATATTTCAAAGAAAAATGGATAATCTATTTAAAGATTATTTCAAATTTATGTTTGTCTATATTGACGATGTGTTGATCGCATCTAAAAATATGACAGAACATATTAAGCATTTAGAGATTTTCTCTGATATTTGTAAAAAGGAAGGACTGGTTCTGTCAGAAAAGAAAGCAGTCATTGCCACAAGAAAAATTGAATTCCTCGGAATAGAAATCGATGAGTCTGAAACAATTTTGCAAGATCATATAGTAGAAAATGTGCAAAATTTTCCAAACGAGTTAAAAGAAAAGAAACAACTTCAAAGTTTTCTAGGAGTTGTTAATTTTGCTGGGATGTTTATAAAAAAACCTAGCAAAACACAGGAAAGTGTTCAGTCCATTACTGAAAAAAGATGCAAAATTTATATGGATAAAAGAACATACATAGGGACTTAGTCAACTAAAGGAGATTTGTAAGAATCTTCCGAAAATGGCTATTCCTCAAGATGAAGATGATCTGGTATTATACACATATGCCAGTGATCATTGGTGGGCAGCAGTTTTAACAAAGCTCACATCAGAAGGAGAACAACCATACAGATATTGTAGTAGACTATTCTCAGATGCAGAAGCCATAAGATGACATATCAACGAAAATGAATTCTATGCAGTAAAGAAGGCTTTTTAAAAATGACCATTATTTTTACTTGCAAAGAAATTCACTTAAAAGTTGATAATACACAGATAAAGATTTCTTAAGGAATAGAATTGAGTCTAAACCTGAGAAGGCCAGATTATTAAGATGACAAGCATTATATCAGAATTACATTTTTGACATTGTGATAATAAAATCTCATGAAAATATTCTTGCAAATTCTTTAACAAGAGATGGACAACGGTGATATCGATGCCATCATCAAGATGCAGAGGCATTTAAGGGAACACCTTGAAATGCTTCGAAACGAGTTTAACAAGCTGGTCTTAAATGCAGAAGTTGCGGGAAGACTCCAACAAGCCGATAAGAGAATTGTCTCTGATCTAATAACCGGATGTTTACAGGCTTATACTCAGTTATGGTTTGTAATGCAAAAGTCTATCCTCCAAGGCATTGAGAAGCCACTGGTTTCCCAAATGGAGAGTTTTCGAGTACATGACTCTATACATGGAGCAGGGGATTCAAATACCCCTAGCACTAGTGTTAAGTCGGGATCATCTCCAGATGAGTCGACAGAAACAAAAATTGAGACTCCAGATCATTATCTCGAGTCCTCAAGTTAACCCTTTACCTCGAGGATTGAATAGGAAAAGATCAACCTTAGACCTAATACTGACAAGGGCAAATCTAAGGTTGATACTAATGAAACTACAATTTCTCCATTTCAGGTTTACCAACAAAACTGGGAGAAATTAAAAAGAGTAGGCATTAACCCAGCTACTATCAGGGTTGATGTTTCATGAAAATATCCTAGGGTATGAATGAAACCAAATTCATATCCAAAGGAAGTCAAAGCATGGTATGAATACGAAGCTCTTGCCTCAGTTTATATCACATCACCAAGCTTCTCAAAAATTTCAGGATTCTCAAAATGGATCCAAGAAGCAGTTCATGAAACTTGGGCAAACAACGATTATTTGTCCAGATGAGAAATTCTGGAGTTATATTTCTTCAGTACAGCCCCAGAACCAGCAGGAAAAGGCTCACACGAAGACTTTCATTTCATCAAGTTATGGAGGCCAGATACAAATGTTCAAAAATTTATCAAAGATCCTCCGTCAGAAGAAACACTCATTTTTGCTTCAATAATTGAAGATGACATTTCCACCAAAAGAGCATGGGGTCTATGGGTCCGTCTTACTGAGATGGAAAAAATCAAGTTTCCATTAAGTTTTATCATAATTCGGTAAACGGATCAGTCCTGTTAAAAACTATGACATGAAAAACAACAAGTTTTGCAGAAGATCTATTCGAAAAGAAAATAAATCTTCTGTGGAGTAACAAGCTGTCGGGGAGTAAAGAAACTCATCGGAAATTCTGTAATATGGCTCATGTGGGAAGATGGTCAGAACAGATCTGCCCAGAATGCCCAAACCAAAAGGAGTCAGAATTCGGCAAGGGCTTCAGAACTCGAACAGACAGGAAGCATCTTGTAGAAACAGGACCATGTGGTGAAGGACCACAATCACGTTTTCCTCGGAGATATCAAAAGTTTAAGATTCCTCGATAAAAATAAGTGGATATGCGAACCTAATCATTTTTTTGGGAATAACAAAAGTAAAAGATTCCCGACAAAATATACTGGGCATGTGAATAAACCACTTAATGAACAGGAAAACTAGGACTCAATTTTACCTACAAAAAACAGACAAATGAGAACCAGTAAAAATACACAAGGAAAAAGTCGGAACCTAAAGAAAATGTATTTCACATATCTGAATGTTTCTAAAAGACGCATCAAGGCAATAAGAAGGGAGCTGAAAAATTTCAAAGATTTCCAACAAAAGCTGGAGGAATCAGGAAATGAAATATCAGCTGATATCATACAAGTACATATCTACTGGTTATGCTAGCAGATAAAAACCGAAGAACTAACTGTTTCTAGATTAATGATCTAGAAGAATACAAATCAAGAAAAGTAGAAGGACCATCCAACCACTCCACCAGATAAGGCCAACCACAGTTGGAAGGCATTAAGTTATAGCAAGAGTTTGAAGTCCAAAATACAAATCTGCTAGGGACTTCTATAAATAAGAAGACAGAATGAACATGAAGACATCACTCAACCTCTTCGTTTTTGTGAGGCCCGGCCGCCCGGGGCCGAAGAGGGCGGGGGGTGATCGCCGGTACCATGAGGTTGCACGGACAATGAGCGGCTCCTGGCAGGCTTCTAGGCGGAGGGAACATGAATGAACCGATCTTACACCGGAAGGAGAGGGATTCCGAGACTGTTCAATGTAATGGACTGTACAGTTGAAGAGGGCTTAAAAGATTTGATATGTACTACTCATACCACGAAGGTGCATCTTCTTTTCGGTAGCTCATTACATAAGAACTCCAAAGTTAAGCGTGCTTGACTTGGAGCAATTGTGGAATGTGTGACCTCCTGGGAAGTTTCCTAGGGTACGTGTGAGTGAAGATATAAGCACGCTGGAAAGACTCGTCTTGATACAGTGAGGACAGTCGTCGAATCTGGGGCGTTACAGCTGGTATCAGAGCCGACCTCTCCTAGTACGGTGTGGTTCGGGGACGAACCAAGCGGAAGCTGGTGGGCATGTGAGGCCCGGGGCCGAAGAGGGAGGGGGTGATCGCCGGTGCCATGAGGTTGTACGGATAATGAGCGGCTCCGGGCAGGCTTCTAGGCGGAGGGAACATGAATGAACCGATCTTACACCGGAAGGAGGGGGATTCCGAGACTGTTCAATGTAATGGACTGTACAATTGAAGAGGCCTTAAAAGATTTGATATGTACTGCTCATACCACGAAGCTGCATCTTCTTTTCGGTAGCTTATCACATAAGAACTCCAAAGTTAAGCGTGCTTGACTTGGAGAAATTGTGGGATGGGTGACCTCCTGGGAAGTTTCTTAGGGTGCGTGTGAGTGAGGACATAAGTACGCTTGAAAGACTCGTCTTGGTACAGTGAGGACAGTCGTCGAATCTGGGGCGTTACAGTTTTTCTTCAAAATAATTTGTAATATTTTCACTTTCAAGTTTATGTGTGTTGTAAGTTCAGCTATTGTAAACAAATTTCTCCTCCTCTACAGGAGGTTACTATGTAGTAATATTTCGTATGTTTGAATAAAAGAACCAAAGCTTTTGCTCCTCTCATGTATTAGTTTCAAATTGAACTACTTTACTCTACACCCTTAGATAGGAAATGAAACAGGATTGTGATAAGTGCTGCTGAAGGAATCTGCCTCAGAAACCATCGATTGCGATTGTGTGGTTGGACTATGAGGAGCAGTCTGTAAAATTCGGTAGATACAACCCGACGGCATTCTGGTAAAAAATGTAAGCTATTTAATTTATTATACGGAAGCATGATGACCCTTTTATATATATAAAAAAAATCGATCATTTGAGCATGATATATAGGCTGGAAACCTTGCGTAGCCGTATGTCTTGGGGCTATATGCCTTTAAGAACATGCTCGATAGGTATAAAAATGTCACGTATCAAAATCATAGAATTAAAGGATGTTTTTGAAATTTTAGAAAAATGGAGAGTTTAAACAAAGAAATAAAGGAATGTGGAGTGAGGAGAAAGTTAAGAATGAAAATGGGGAGTGAATACAAATTTGCCCTTGAATTAAATGGAAAAAGTGGATTATCTTACATAAAGTTGTAAGATCCTTAACCCATCCATATCTTTTTTTATTCTAACTATAAATTATAGTGAAATGGTGGATTGATAATTGGACTTAATTCAATCTCAAAAACTAGCTCAAAAGAGGATAATTGTCTAATTGTACATATGTAACTCTCATATATTTTATGAAACCGTGAAAAAACTAACATACATCTCCCATGCCCATGATTGAACATCTGAGCATGAAGTTTACAAAACAACGAGTGACCCGATTATAAATAGTCCAACACATAACGATAGAATCTGGTATTTGATGTCATGTTAAGTTTAGTACTTAAACCTAATTCGACCCAAAAAGTTAACTCAATTGGAGGATTGTCCATATATGTAATTTTCGTAGATTTTATTAAATTGATGTGAAATAACAACAATAAGGAGGAGGCTGCGAGATGTCGAGACTTTTTGAAAATGGGGTCGAAAATCAACTAAACAAACAAACATAAAAATATTCAAAAGTGATTTATCACGAGCATATAATATACATTTTGATGAATACTGCTACGCAAATGGCAGCATTCAATAAAAGATTGCCTTTATTCAGGATATTCATTATGACATTGCTAGACCTAAGAATCCAACTCTCAAGCAAAATGCAATATTGATAAGTTCTGGATTACCCAAAACTTGTAGGTAAAATACTCTTATTAGCCAACCACATTCTGAACAAATTACCAATAGAAAGTAGCAAGATTAGTCAAGAAACTTGGTCTAATTACATTTACGTGTGCAAATGTGCAAGCAGTATCCAGTGTCACGTCAGCGTTGCTAAAGAAATAAAAATTTATTGAGATAATGCTAAAATTAACTAGTGAGAGAGCAAAATCACAATTTGGCGAACTTACGTAACCAATTTTGTATTTTTCCATTTTATTTCAATTATTATTTAAATTAAACATCTCGAGTTCCTACATTTTTTTCCCTCTATTTATTTACTCTAGCCAACAGTTTAACTTGACATATGACATATTGTGTAATATCAGGTGTAAAATATTGTCGGAAACGTAACCACTTCATGCTTTGAATTCGTTATATAGCCAATTTGACTTTGATTTTTAAATAGTCTCATACATAATTTATTAAGTTTAATATATATAGTTAGATGACCAACTAATATGTTCCTATAGTTACGGTCATGGATAATATTGTTACTGATTTAATTAATTTAATAATACTTAATATTATTAAATAAATCCATGACATCATTCTTTTTGACATTGCTCATCAAGATTTGGGAGAGTTGGTATTCAGTACCAATTTGACCAAATTCTTTCCTTCTACTCCCTACTTCATATTACTTCCCAAAATACCCTTTAAACTCATATTTTAAACAATTGATTTTTCTTTTTTAAGTAAAGGCCCATCATGCTTCCGTAAGAAAATTTAAATCTTTTACCTTTTGGACCAAAATGCCAGCGGGTTATATCCACCGTATTTTACGAACTGCTCCTCACAGTCCAACCACACGATCGCAACCGATGGTTACAGACGCAGATTCCTTCAGCAGCACTCAGCACAACCCTAATTCGTTTCCTACCTTAGGGTGTACAATAAAAGATAAAATTTTGAAAATAATACATGAGAGGGGCTGAGAGCAAATATGTTTTTTATTCAAACACAAACATTTATTTATTACATAGAAACCTCCTGTAGAGGAGGAGAAACTTGCTTAGCTACTTATAGTAGCAGAACTTGAACAACACATAAACTTGAAAGAGAAAATATTACAACTTATGATTGAAAGAAATGAGGAAAATGTTCGATGATCTTCACTTCCTTCTTTCTGCCTTATTTATAGAAGGCTTCTTCGGATTTGAAACTCGGACTTCAAATCTTGATAAGCCTTTACAGCTTGCCTTGGGACCATGTAGTGGTTGAATGGTCCTTCCACTTTGTCTTTTTCCTAGATTATTAATCTAGCAATCAACTTCTCATCTTCTTTTAATTCTCCGAGATACCAATAGAGATGAGTCTGGAATAGATCTGCTGTTATCTCATCACCCTTTTCTTTGTACATCTTAATTATTGATCTGAGAGCAGCAGCTTCACTCCGCTTGTAGTTTATCCTTCTTTTCAAAACTTTAAGATATACTCGATACATCTTTGAGTTTTGATTTTTCTGGTGTGTATTACTGGTTCCAAATTACCCGTATTTATATTGTAAATTTTTGGGTCCAGTTTCTTGTTTTGATTGGATTTCCTTTATCTTTAAAGATAAGGTATCCGATGTTCTTTGTCATTTTTCCACCGATTATTGGTGGTCCTGTCCTTCCACTTACATGGTGGATTTTCTTTTTGGTGAGTGGGTTTAGTCACATCTCCCCTTTAATTTTGTCGAGGAATCTTCGGCTTTTTGTATCCTCGAGGAAAATGTGAATGTGGTCCTTCCCCACTTGTCCTTGCTTCGGTAAAATGTTTCCGATCAGATCTCGGTTTGAAACCTTTACCGAATTCCGGTTCTTTCTGATTCTGGCATTCAAGGCAGATGTTTTCTGACCATCTTCCTATGTGTGCCATATTACAGAACTTTCGGCGAGTCTCTTTACTTGCCGGCATCTTGCTGTTCCATAGAAGATTTCTTTTCTTTTCGAATAGATCTTCTGCAAAGCTTGTAGTTTTTCCTGTCATAGTGTTTAACAGGAATGATCCATTTAAAGAATTTTGGTAAAACTTAAATGGAAACTTGACTTTGTCCATCTCTGTGAGACAGACCCAGATACCCCATGCTCTCCTGGTAGACATATCATCTTCATTAAATGAAGAGACTAAGGGGGTTTCATTTGTAGGAGGATCCTTTATAAATTTTTGAGAATTCATGTCTGGCCTCCTTAGCTTGATAAAATGAAAGGCTTCGTGTGAGCCTTTTCCTGCTGGTTCTGGTGCTGCACTGAAAAAGTATAGCTCCAAAACATCTCCTCTGGACAAATGATCATTATTTGCCCAAGTCTCATGAACAGCTTCCTGAATCCATTTTGGTAATGCTGATATCTCCGGGAAGCTGGGCGAAGTAGTATAAACTGAGGCAAGAGCCCCAAATTCATACCAGGCTTTGACCTCCTTTGGATATGAATTTTGTTTCATCCATACCCTAGGATATTTTCCTGCAATATCAACTCGAACCATGGCTGGGTTGATGCCAATTCTTGTGTTTAATTTCTCCCAATTCTGTTGGTAAACCTGGAATGGAGAAATTGCATTTTCATTAGTACCAACCTTAGTTTTGCCTTTGTCAGTACGAGGCCTAAGGTTGATCTCTCCCTCTTCGATCCCCGAGGTGAAGGGTTGACTTGAGGACTCGAGATAAGGATCTGGAGTCTCAATTTTTGTTTTAGCCGACTCATCTATAGATGATCCCGACTTAACACTTGTGCAAGGGGTATTTGAATCCCCCGCTACAGGTATAGAGTCCTGTACTCGAAAACTCTCCATTTGGGAAACCAATGGTTTCTCAATGCCTTGGAGGATAGGCCTTTGCATTACAGACCATAACTGAGTATATGCCTGTAAACATCCTGTAATTCGATCAGAGACAATTCTCTTATCGGCTTGTTGTAGCCTTCCCGCAACTTCTGCGTTTACGGCCAACTTGTTGAACTCGGTTTGAAGCATTTCAAGGTGTTCCCTCAAATGCCTCTGCATCTTGATAATAGCATCAATGTCAATGCTGTCCATCTCTTGTTAAAAAATCTGCAAGAATATTTTCATGAGATTTAATTATCATAATATCAAAAATATAATTTTGACATAATGCCTGCCATCTTAATAATCTGGCCTTCTCAGGTTTAGATTCAATTCTATTCCTTAAGAACGCTTTCACCTGTGTGTTATCAACTTTCAAAGTGAATTTCTTTGCAAGTAAAAATAATGGCCATTTTTCAAAAGCTCTTTTTACTGCATAAAATTCCTTTTCGTTGATATGCCATCTTATGGCTTCTGCATCTGAGAATAAACCGCTACAATATCTGCATGGTTGTTCTCCCTCTGGTGTGAGCTTAGTAAGAACTGCTGCCCACCAATGATCACTGGCATCGGTATACAATACCAGATTATCCTCATCTTGAGGAATAGCCATTTTTGGAAGATTCTTACAAATCTCCTTTAATTGGCATAGTCCTTTTGTGTGTTCATCTGTCCATATAAATCTAGCATCTTTTTTCAATAATGGACTAAAGACTTTCCTGTGTTTTGCTAGGTTTTTAATAAACATCCCAGCAAAATTAACAACTCCTAAAAAACTTTGAAGTTGCTTCTTGTCGTTGAGTCTTTCTGGAAAATTCTGCACTTTTTCCACTATGTGTTCTTGCAGAATAATTCCTGATTCATCGATTTCAATTCCGAGGAATTCAATCTTCCTTGTTGCAATGACTGCTTTCTTTTCAGATAAGACCAGTCCTTCTTTTTTACAGACATTGGAGAAAATCTCCAAATGCTTAACATGTTCATTCATATCTTTAGATGCTATTAAAACATCATCAATATAAACAAACATAAACTTAAAATAATCTTTAAAAAGATTATCCATTTTTCTTTGAAATATCTGGGGTGAATTAGCCAATCCCATTGGTAATACTTCCCAAATATAATGTCCCTGAGGTGTAGAGAAAGCTGTGAATTTCTTACTTTCTTCTTGCATCCTAATCTGGTAAAATCCAGACTTACAGTCGAACTTAGAGAATATCTTGGCGTTGCGTATGCAACTTATTAGATGTTCTCTACTAGGTATAAAATACCCATCAAACTCCAGAATCTTATTAATTTCTTGATAATTAATAACTAATCTGGGTTTTCCTCGTTTTATCTCACCATGATTCCTTACCAGAAAACCTGGACTACTATATGGTGACATTCCTGCTTTGATTAATCCAAGGTCCAAATGTTCCTTGATTATAATCTGCATATCCCTTTGGTCAATGATATTCATTGGGATAGGCTTGCAGCGGACAAATTCATACTCTTTGCCTTCCTTAATTTTAAGGCAAGCTTTGAGTTGATTTCTGTCCCACCATGCCAAGGGATCTTCATTATAATTTTCCTTGATCCTCTTCTTGACATCTTCCAGGGATACCTTAGATTCAAACTCTACTTCATTTTTATGTAGAGCTATCTTAAGGCATTCTATCTCTTCTGGTTGGAGTTCTTTATCTGCTCTTAACTGGAGCATTGTTTCTCCAAACCTTCTAGAATCTTTCATTTTTGGGTTCAGAAGTTGTCCTGAATCACCACGCTTGCTGCGAAACTGGATTGGCAATTTTCTGTAAAATGCCTCTCTTAGTCTCTGGACTATGATTTTGTGGTTACAAGGAGTTGTAAACACTAATTTTCTTGTCTCATTTTCTTGAGTATAGGATTTGAACATTTGTAGGAAATTGTTTCCTAGTAAAATGTCAGCTCCTGTATCATGAAAATAAATTGGTGGTGTCTTCACCTTATACCAAGGTGTTTGCCCAGCACCGCCAATCATTATTTCAGTCATCTTAATCCCTTTACATAAGATTAAGATTCTTCTGGAAAAATCTCTTCCAGCAATCTTTGGTAATTCTTCTTCCAAACTTGTTGGAAAAACTCCTCGTTTTGCTGTACAAATACCAGCACCTGAATCAATATAAGCAGCAAAATATTCTGCCTTATATTGTTCATATAACATTCCGACTGGAACGTATATGGAGAATGGACTTGTGGTCATTGGATTTTCCACATCTTATCTTCTGCCATAAACTCCATTCCATACTCTAGACGTTTCCAAGGTTTATGTTCCTCAAGAAACTCTAGTCCAAGAATCAGTTGATCTGATTCTTTTCCTGGACTTCCTGTGATATGAACTTCCAATTCTCCAACTTGGATCATTCCTTGGTAAGTTCCTATCATAGGTTGTTCTAAATAGTAGATGGTATTACAAGGAAATTGATTCCTTTGTTTCGTAATATCAAATACTATTTCGACTTCCTTCCACCCTTCTGGGCATCTAAGCTTTCCTATTGTTGAAAAACTTTTTAGCTCATGTTGGATTTCTTGAACAGGGGTTTTTCCCCATCTGTAGCTTGTAATCCTATCTCCTTGAAAAGATAGTCTTCTTGATTCCAATCTAAGACTTTGATTCCTTTGTAGAATCGGTTTGTCTTGTATTTGGATATCTGTTTCCTGTATTACCGGAAACTCAACTCGTTCTGGATAAATTGCCTGAGCAACTTTTCCAAATATTTCTGGTATCTCAATAAACTCATTTCTAATAAACAACTCTGAATGATGTGTATTAGATAAAGCATATGAGATTTGATAGGTAATAGAATATGGTCTATTACCTTCCTTCATTAGCCTTTTCTCCTTGAAATTTTGATGTAATGTCAAGGCTCGGCTAAAATCTCGATCTGCCAGGTTGTAAGCTATCCGTGGATAGATAACTCCTACAATCTTTCCTGCACAGAGATTTCCTGAGATAGTTCCCAGTACTGAATCTTGAAGGTTCCCCATTCTTTTATCGCATATAGCAATATCAATGGGTGAATCAATACCTTCTTTGAAAGTAGCTTTTATCATAATTTGGATTGCTCCAATATGAATCCAGGACATAGTCCTTGCTACTTCGATCTTGAGTTTTTGTAATTCCTCCTTTATTTCTTCAGAAGGAATTAATTGCATCTCCATTCTATTTCCCGTAAGTTCCATTGGGATTGCCATTTCCCTTCTGGAGACTTTATAGATTAGATGATGCTTTCTGTTTCTTAGGCCAAGATTTCCTAAGAACTTTTCTACCTGTCCTGCAGAGAATCCTTGGTATCTCTGTAGACTAGGATTTTCTTTCATGATTCTTTGAACCATGTTATTAGATATTGTTGTCTGGCTAAAGAACCCAGACAAATCCTCATGTGTTTCGTGTCGAAACACCTCGTTTTCAGTCAGATTCCGATTCAGTTCCATCGGATTCTCCCTGACTTAAAACTTCTTCTTCTTCATATATACTCTCATCTGAGGCAATGTCCTCAAATCGGTATACCTGAATAAGATCTTGGTAATAAACTGCTTCTTCAATATCCGGAGTTGGATCGAAGCGTTTAATACCTCTTTTTTCATTTTCTGGACAGTTAGTCGAGATATGTCCTCTTGCTCCACATGTCCAGCAATTACAGTCCTTAAAACTCTCATTAGCTCGTGTATGAGCCCTTCTGAAAGTTTTCTTTGTAGGTGTTCTTCCTGTGCTCCGAGATGTACTCGATGCCTGGGAGGATATCCTACTTCTTGATGGTCCGCTTCTTTGTCCAGATTTATAAGATCTGGCTTTTTGTCTAGACCATATTGTTCTTGGTTTCCAAGAACTCCTTCCCCCTCTAGCATAAGGATGAGTCCTAAAACTTTTCCTTTTATGCTTTTGTGGTTTACTTCCAATAATTGTTGGAAGATCATTTTCTTTACAACACAAAGGCGTACGTTTATTAATACCCCTTAATCGTTTGTAATTCTTTTGTAATGCTGCCAAATGGCACCATTCCGCCAATTTTCCTTTAAGGAAAGAAGCTCTTCGTGCCAATGTATCTGGATTTCCAGGTACATATTCCCTTATGAGCATTTCTCTCCATGGACTGGGCATTTTTGCGAAGAAAAGCTGCATAGCTGTATCTTCTTCGACTCCTGAATTCCATCTATATTTGGTGAATAACATAATGTATTCATCCACTGAACAGATGTCATGTAATTCAAGACTATACAGAGCTTGAGTATATTTCTTCCTCTTCTCTGTGTCTTGACCATTAAAATAGTCTACCCCTATAAATTGTGCTTTAAATAGGGTAGCCATTCTTCCAGCTATCTCGCTTAGAGATTCTCCAGCTAGGACCGACTCTTTAGTTTCCACCGAAGTCATGTCCCAAGCAATTTTCACTGATCCCATAAGACTCATTTCTAGGAGTTTAATGAATCCTTCTCTGTTGAGATCAAGTGTTCCTGCTGCAATTCTCATAGCAGATGTCCAGTCATCTATGAGTTCTTCTCTGTTTTTGAAATCTAATACAACAAGGTTAAGCATAACCCCGTAAGGATGTATAGGATCTAAAACAGTTTTCCCATAGGGGGTTTGGTGTAAGGGAATTTGATTTCTCCTTGTCCTTGTTCCCGCAGGGTGTGAACCTCCACCAGTATAGAAATCAGTCTGAGATTCTCTCATGTGTATATTTTGAGATCCCACACTTTCCCTTGGTAGTTCCTGTGAAGATGACCAGGTTATAGCAGGTGTTTCACCTCCTGCTGTATTCATCTTTAGATCTACAACTTTGAGATTTGCGAAAGCTTCCGCAAGTTCTTGTAGATCATCCAGACCAATCCTTTCTAAAGTTGTCATCAGATTAATTTCTTTTCTGAGACAGACTTAATTAGATTAATCATCTTCTCTTCTCCAGTCAAAGGTTTTGACACCACTCTGGCCTTTCCTTGTTGATGTAACAAAGGTTCAGTACCAAATGATGGTGGTAACCATCCTCCTGAAGATCTTTTACTAGAACTTGGTTGTTGTTCTAGTTTCTGAATTCTTGTTTGAATATCCTTTAATATTCCAAGAATTTCTTCTTGGTTTTCAAGGATTTTTTCAACTCGTTGTGGTACAAAATATAGCATATTACCATAGTTTTGTACTGTTTTCTGAATTTCTCTTAGATCTAAAGAGAGCTTAGAAGAATCTGGTATAATTTCCATAAACTTATTAGATTGAATCATCAGTTTACCTGAGGATGCTGATGCTTCCCTTTCTGTTTCTGATATCTAACAATAGTTAGATTCCCTTGTTTATATTCCAAAATATTGGAATAATTCTTGTTAATTATTTTTCTCGAACCTAAGTTCGGATTCATAATTTTCAAAATTCTCCTCCTCAAACATTTCGTTTCTTTGTAACAATAAATTTTGTGTTTGAAATAAAGCAACCTAAAGCTCTGATACCATTTAGGAAAGCGCGGGAATCAATTAATATTTAAAATAGGAAAAAGGGTAAGAGAGGTATATTTGTGACCTTTTCTCTCTCCAGGGAGTTGAACCAAACTTTGGTTTGGATTGGGGACTGTCTATCACTTTACCCTCAAGATTTCATGGGAAAATGTAATTAATGATGTCCAATTCTTTCTGTGCAAGTTAAAGAAACAAGATTTGACCAGCATTGAGAGGAAAATTATCTACATAATATATTAGAGAGAGCCAGAGGACCAAAATTTTACCCAAAACTAGTTCCAATTTCCTCCTCAAATCTCTCTTTTCCACCTCTTTTGCAATGTAATCGACAAAGGCATATGAGACGATTGGGGTGATTTTTCTTAAAACGTGTTGTCGCTATCTTTGTTGTGCTCTGAATAAATCTGAAAGATCAATGCAATAGTCTTTAAATAATATTGACCAGATAAATCATAATGAATAAACTCCGTGTGACAGACTCAAAGCTGAGATGACAGAGATAGATAGAGATTGAACCTTTGATCTTTTGGTATAAACTCATGATATCCTACCATCTAAACTACGTTGGGGAGAAAAGATTTGATATTGTGATATCACATACTTAACTCGTAAATGTCCAATATTTCAATATTATGAAGTCTTTATCAAATCAAATTCCATGAATATACGAATCCTTTTAGTACACGAAAAACAAGATGAACTAAACCGAACAAATCCATAAATGACTATTGGGACGAAAATAAGTATAATTTCTATTGATAGGGATATAACGATAATAAGTATGTCTCTTATGAGACGATCTTACGTATCTTTATTCATGAGACTGGTCGACTCGACCTATACTTATAATGAAAGTAATATTTTTGACATAAAAGTTTTATTTTTTTTTATGAGTTGTGTCAGATCGGAGATCCGTCTCACTACAATTTTTATGATAATGTTTTTAGTAAAAAAGAATAAATGTCTTTAAGAAGATAAAATCATTAAAAATGACAATTTTGCCTGAATGAACAAAATACTTTTGAAGCCGACAGATGAGGATTAGTTTCCGACAACATTTAATGAGCTAACTATACATGGTTCATACAAGTCCAAATCAATAATGTACCAAACACTACCTAAAATATGTACTTTTGCTGGATTCAACTTTTGTGATTGTTTAATTAAAATTTCATAAGTGGACAAATAACAAATCTTATCATTTGGATTCGGTATCTTTCCATCTCATTGGCATGGATTAAGAGAAATTAACGAGGAAGCCGCCTTTAAGCTTTTTTTAATTTTGATGTCCCCAATACAAGAACTGTCTCACAAAATTGACTTACATGAAACTGTTTCACAAGAGTTTTTATGATTTTACAATCGTAAAAAATTGACTTATGAGACTGTATGTATAATTTATTTTTGGTGCGAACAATATGTTTCATAGATTTTAGTATTCTTATTTATAATTATCTGAGCCCAATAAAATTATAGGCATATTGAATAGCAAACTCATAGGAATGAAAGCCCAAAGTGCATCAATTTTATCGCCACCAGAATATAAGTCTAGAAGGGAGGAGATATACTATATGGATTGCATCGGAGTGGAATTTGTATGTTTCAAGAAAATTGTGAAGAAACTATTAATCAGTTTATTCTAATATCAAGAATGTCTTGTGCGTTCGCATCGAAAAGTAGAGACTGAAGATTCTCACGTCATTAAAAAAAAAAAAAAAATCTTTTGTGGAAATTAAGATTGGTTAAGGCTTAGCGTTGTCGAATGAGTCGTATGAGACAACATATTTTTTTTTTTATCGAAATCTCAAAAATAGTGGGGACATGATGGCACGTCGTGATTATTATTGATCATAAGATTTCTTATATGTTTCATCGAACTTAGCTAACAGAAACAAATAAATTGATGGTACGGATTTCACCGTGTAACTTCCGAAATTATCACAATTAATTCGAAATTCTTACCATTTTTGTCACGTAACTCGATCATTTAAGGTCTTGCAAATTTTCAAGTCACCTATCTAATTCATAATTTTGTTCTTGTTTGCATTTTTAGTCATTTTTCACACCCACGTGATTCTATCATCCTTTTCAAGTTCTTACATTTTTTAGTGTGTGAATTGAATGATAGGAAACTTCTCTTTTTATTATTTAGTAGATTTGTACGTCTCACATATTTTTATCTATGAGATGAGTCAATCCAGCTCATATTTATAATAATAAGTAATTCTTTTTAATGAGTGATCCAAATAAGATATCTATATCACAAAATGGATTCATGAGACCGTCTCATAAAAGTTATTGTGTTATTATAAATCCTATTGGTAATAACTATTTAAATTAAATATGATAGAAATAAAATAATTAGGAAAAAATCATAGATAGTGTCGATTATATTATATTCTCTGTCTTATCCATTTCTTGAATAATTAGTAAAATAAAATATTATTTTTATTAATAGCAATGAAATCATAACAAGAGACGACGACTCAGTCTTCTAATTACAAGATATCGTTTTGCACTAAAATTTTCGAAGTACAAATTTTGATGCTATTTTCATTTAATTTCCCAATCATGCAACCGAAATGGCTTGCCAATGGGTTAGTATAAATGCTGTGGGACTCTGGTCGCCGGTTAGCTCGTGACTCAGATCTGGACATATGTTCGGATCTCAAGGAAATTCATCGCGAGCCCTTGTGGTGAAAAAACAGGATACCAACTCCTGGCCTAGGACTAATTAACTAATGAAGTCGACACCTTGTTAGTTCTTGAAAAGTAGGAAAATGGAGTTTTTTTTTATCAATCCAACACACATATGATCATTCACATGGTTAACGAGAACATGTATGCATGTAGGCATGAATCTTTTCTTGATTTCGTCAGCTTCCGTCGTAGTATGTATCATCACGACGATTGCAGTTTTGCGGTTCAAACGAAAATTTTGCAGCAGCTGATGGCAGGGAATGGAATGGAGACAAACACGAAAAAGTTTCCACCGTGCAAATGGATGGCTAATCGACTAGCTCAAGTATCAGCAGCGGGCGACTTGTTTCTACAGATCAACCTCAGTATATGACAGCGGATTTCACGATCTCGACTCAGTCCTGGTCACAAGTTTATCAGTCTTCACTTCAATCCAGTTTCGTACCGAGCATTGAAGGTTTCAAGGATTTATTCACCGTTGAAGCCGGTCCTTTTTCTCTGGTAAGTAACTTCAGTGCTAAGCTAACTGCTAGTGCTCTAAGTGGGAAAGGGAAATCGTTTGTGAAGGAATTCTGCGTGAACGTAGAAGAAAACCAACCATTCAACATAACTTTCTATGTTGATCAAAGTGTTCCATCTCAAGTCTCGCGAACCCTTTAGTTAACGGTATTCAGATAATCTCTACGCCTGTCCATCTTTCTTATTTGATGGAAATATTATTGTATAATATTAAAATAATAATAATTCACAATTAGATAAAGTAGGAAGTCAATTAAACAATTGTTGGAGTATCGTTTTTTCGATCTCAAGAAGTAGCGGAAGTTTAAAATTTTCAAACAAGTTTTCGTTTTGACAATCAAAATATTTTTAGGCGTTGAATGATTCAAATCACTGCATATAATGTTTAGAGTTATTTATATTTACGTTCTAAGACATTGGACACTAAACTATTCCGAACTTTAAGTGGAGATAGTCCTTTTGGTCGGCTTTCTTCAATCTCTAAGAATTAGGTCCACGATTGAGATTGCAATAGAAATCTAGACAACTTTGCATTGAGAGTTCAGAAGTGGGCGGCGATACGGCGGCTGCGACACGACGATCGACGATGGTGGAAGTGGAGGAGGATGACCTAGACCTTCAATGAGGGGTGATGAGTGCAATATAGCAGATTTGCGTTGAGAGTCAATCGCCAGAAGTGGGAGCCGATACGGCAGCGACACGGAGGTCGATGATGGTGGAAGTGGAGGAGGACGACCGATACCTTTAACAAGGGGTGATGACTGAATTCTATAGCGAGCGGAGAGAGAAAAAAATCAAGCATGTATATACAACATATATTGTCATATTTATAATTTTCGTGGATTAAGTTATAATCCTACAAAGAATATTAAGTTAGAATCATAATGGGACTCTTACTTCGGAGTTTTTACCTTGCCAAAAATCTCCACTATGTTTTATTATCTATCTATAACTCCTTCTAGTTAGAGTTGTATTAGGATTCTCAATCTTATTAATCAAATAATACATAGTTTAGTCATGATCTCATGTAGTATTTTCAACATTTGAAAATACATAACATAATAAATATTTATTATTTAGTTAATAAATTATAAACCCTTCTAGAATATTTCATGAAAATTTTACATAGTAGTCAAATTCACTTAATTAATATTTAATTAGCACATTTTTAAATTTAGTAATTAAATAATTATGACTCCATTATAATCTCGATCGACAATCAGAGAGTGCCGATGTGACGATGGTACAACTCTCGTTATTATAATGAAAATTGAAAATTTTGCAACGTCTTTTTTTGCAGCTATCTATTTTGTAACTTTTTCACTAAATTAGGCAATTATACTCTCCTTACAAAATTAGCAGTCAAGATAACTTCCAAAACTTGCAAATATTAAATACATTTACAAACTCTTTTATAAGTTAAAAGTTTGATGTAACGCCCGAGATTTTATCCTGTTAATTTGAAATGAATATTTGATTGATTGATATGGTTATAGACAGAGCATGTCGAGAGGGGCTTGGAATTGTTGAGTTGAGAATATGTGCAAGAATTATGTGTGAGACCTGAAGGTCTTGCGCATATGCGCGGCTGGTGGGCGCGCATATGCGCTAGCTGAGTGAGTCCAAGAGATGCTGAGACGAAGGTCTCGCGCATATGCGCGACAAGAGGCGCGCATATGCGCGAGATGTCCAGAGAAGTTGGCGCATATGCGCCGAGAAGGGGCGCGCATATGCGCCAGCAGATTACATTGTTATATGCCGAGACCGTAGGTCTCGCACATATGCGCCGGTTGAGGTCGCGCATATGCGCGAGACGTGCAGAATGAAAAATAAGCCAAGTGTCCTTGCCATGCATATTTAATGGGTTGTCTTCATTTCAGCATGCTATGAACGAAAGAGAGAGATAAGGAGAGATAAGGAAGACTCAGAAATTCCTTCAAACTTCATTCCTACTTAGACCTTTGATTGTGAAGAATCTAACCATCCGATTTTCGATCCGAGATTATATTTGAACTCCTTGCATCATAGGCTTCTAAAGGATGTAAGTTTTGTTATGTTCTTATTTGAGTTGGCAATATGATGTTGGGGAGAAATCAGATTTGATTCTATGATATGTTTTTATGATTATTATGAACTCATACTCGCAATCGGATTGAAGAACGGATATGATATGCGATCTTTTTATGTTCCAGCATGTCTTGACTTGGGTATATGCAGATTTCAGTATAGTAGATGTTACTATAATGAGAATTATGAGTTGTTGGTTATAGATTATTGATGTTGGATTGACCGGTATCGTGAGATTACGCCGTTATGCCGTTAAAATGTACCGAGATTTGATATTGAACCGTACTAGTATTGGTTAGAGTTGGAGATTGATCTTGTGATATTTGACATTGTCATTGCCAGATTTAGTATTGACAGGCCTTGAGTTCGAGACTTCGACAGAGGCAGATTGACAGAAAGAAAGGTATAATTCATGTTGATTCGGGGAGATATAACTCGAATTAGATCTGATTTGAGTTTCCCAAAATCACATACTAGATCGTTATCTTTTTATATGTAGATGCTTTGTTTATAGATTTATATTCAAGCATTTAAGATAGGAGAGTCATTGGCAGACTTGCCAAGCTAGACGTTCGGTGATATCGACGCATAGGAGCAGAATTGACTCCGATTGTAGACATTCGTTACAGACATGACCGAAGTCTAGGAATAAGACGTACCGTCACCCCGATTGCGAGGGTAGGTGGCAGACTGTGACATCTTATTCACACCGGGATCCCTAGAGTTAGAATCGAGTTAAGTCCAGACATGCGTTTGAGTTATGTTGCATTGATCTTGTTTCATAGACTATGGAACATATTGTTATTGAATTTTATTCCTGATGGCATGTTTTATGATTATGTATTGAATTGCATGACATGCATGTATACATGTTTTATACTGGGATTTGTTCTCACCGGAGTATCCGGCTGTGGTTGTGTCTGTATGTGTGCATGATCACACGTGGGACAGGATCAGGGTCGAGACAAAGATGAGAGATTGAGATAGCGTGGATATTACGGGCGTAGAAGAAGATTTCTAGTGTTTCTTACTAGACATGTACTGAATTTTTAAACACTAGTATGTTCATTGCAGACGAACCTGTGAATGTTAATGGTAGTTGAATAAGATGACAGTATTTTATATAATGTCTTGTGCTTGTTTATATACATTTGAATAAATGTTAAAAGCAAAATTTTGACCCACATTTTCTAGCAAAGATCCAATTAATCCCAAAGATAATCGAGTTAGAGCCCGGGTCCTCACATTTGATCTCCATCAATCTTAATAATCAAATTCAACTCCTTGAATTCGACTGTCTCAAAGAGAACACAAATTTCAACACTTGCGTGATCTTCAATAATTAAGAGATACAAAGAGCCATGAGTTCACATCTTCATATGATTCAGGACAACATTTGTCCTTATTAGGACTTACCTTTATTAGCCTCATTCTTTTCATCAATAACTTGATCAAGAACGTCAGAACTCAAGTCTCATTGCACTCATCGGATCATGTTTAGAGCGTCTAGTATCATAGCCTCATGATCCTCTAGGTATCACTAATAATACTTGCAAGAAACAGTAGGTTATGGTTAGTGTACAATGCTGTCTTTTCAACTCATATATCCTGATTGAATCCGCAACCATTAGTATACCAAGAGTTGCAAATGAATTCGATAACTATGTGTTGTATCTTTGAGTTATCATAATGACATTGTATGTGAAACTAAGAAAACACATTTCTATAATCAACATTTCTTACTCTGACCTAGGGGTGTAAGTGAGTCAAGCGAGCTACTCGGTCAAAACTCGAGTCGAGCTCAAGTAGCTCAAATATATTATTGAGTCGAGCTCGAGTTTTTAATATCTGTACTTGAGTCACGAGCTACTCGAGTAGTAGTTATATATAGTTATAGGTAATTTAGGTCGTACAAATATAAACTTTAAACCCTAAATTAACCTAAAAAAGCAAAAGAACGTCGAACAAGAGCTTCCTTATTCTTCACAGCGTTCAGACTTCAAAAGACAACCCCGTTCTTTTCCATGTCCGTGGCTCATCTTCTTCTTTACTGAACGCCTCTACAATCTACATACACATACTACGCCGTGTCTTGTCTTCTGCTCCACTTGAATCTAGGCCTAAAATTTATCCGGGGAAAATACCAACAAAAGAAAAATGAAAATTCTTGAGCTATTTCAATTAAAATTCATATCTTAATCCTCAGTTCTTTGATTTTTCAGATAATTATACTAGAAAAAATTATGCATGTTTTTATTTGGTTTTCTTGAAACTTAATATTTGAACGCCAATGTTCTCCAATTCTCAAATTGTGAATTTTAATTATTACATCCAGTCTATAGATTTTATACCAACTATAACCTAAGAAAACTCATCATACTAGGTCAAGTGGAGAAAAAATTCAGCACCATTTAATCTTCAAAGACTAGTATCTATTGTCATAGTTATATCACTTATTTGTTTAATTTCCTTTTTCTCAGAACGAGGAGCGTGTTTCTCTAGGATTTGCTTAATACTTTACAATTTCTTTGATTTTTCAATATATGCAAGTAGAAGGGACAACATATGGTTTTGTGCACAATTCAACCAAATTTCAATCATTCTAAGATAACAAGATTTACAATAAGAGTAAAGTTAAATTTTTTAGCTAATCCGCGGAACTATTGAAGTTTATATATGATTTGTAGGATATTTTATTCAATGTGAAGGATCTTCAACCCTTTTTATGGTTTCAATTAGTTCTTCTTGCCCACTCATGATGGATTCAAATTTGGCTCCTAATGTTTGTACACCTTCACCGTCTAATGATGATCTGAAAGGGTTGAAAATCGAGATAAAGAGCAAGAATCTCACGATCATGTGGAGGAGGTCCCTCCAGATCCATTTGCACCAAAAAAATTACTTAAAAATATGTTGTGTGAAAAGATTTTAGAGAAATTGTATGCATTGTAAGTCACGCTTGACCACTCTCAAAACAAACTGACAAGTAGCTTTCGAAGGCATTTAGATACTTGTGCAGTAAGAATAGCAAACCAAAGAAATGCACAACAAATGACTGTTAATTTATCAGTCAGCTAGTTGTTCATCATTTCAATATACTTTATTTTCTGCAAAGTTTGATATAGGAAGAATGAGAGAGGCATCTGTACATTGGATTTTAATGCGTGAACATTCATTCAATATTTTGGAAGAAGGATTTAACGTGATGTTAAAGTTAAGGATATAACGCCCCAGATCTGACGACTGTTCTCACTGTACCAAGACAAGTCTTTCCAGCGTGCTTATGTTCTCACTCACACGCACCCTAGGAAATTTCTCAGGGGGTCACCCATCCCAAAATTGCCCAAAGTCAAGCACGTTTAACTTTGTAGTTCTTATGTGATGAGCTACCGAAAAGAAGATGCACCTTCTTAATATGAGTAGTACATATCAAATCTTTTAAGCCTTCCTCAACTGCATAGTCCCATACCTGAACAGTTTCGGAATCCCTCTCCTTCCGTTATAAGATCGGTTCATTCATGTTCCCTCCGCCTAGAAGCCTGCCATGAGCCGTTTATTGTCCGTGCAACCTCATGGCACCGGCGATCACCCCCCGACCTCTTCGGCCCCGGGCCTCACATGCCCACCAGCTTCCGCTTGGTTCGTCCCCGAACCACACCGCACTAGGAGAGGTCGGCTCTGATACCAATTGCAAGACCGAGTGCTTACCGCTTTACCAAAAGCTATACCTGGTGGTAATGGTGCAACTCAAATCTTTTAACCGCACACCAGCTCAAGCACCACGGTTCGATCGCTCTACCAAGCAGGGACAATTATTGCACCCAACAATCTCCCTCCCAATAATTGCGCTCCTTGAAGTCAATGGGAATCGAACTCGTGACCTTGGCTCTGATACAAACTATAACACCCCAGATCTGACTACTGTCCTCACTGTACCAAGACAAGTCTTTCCACCGTGCTTATGTTCTCACTCACACGCACCCTAGGAAACTTTCCGGGGGTCACCCATCTCAAAATTGCCCCAAGTCAAGCACGCTTAACTTTGGAGTTCTTATGTGATGAGCTACCGAAAAGAAGATGCACGTTCTTAGTATGAGTAGTACATATCAAATCTTTTAAGCTCTCCTCAACTGGACAGTCCCATATCTGAACAGTTTCGGAATCCCTCTCCTTCCTGTATAAGATCGGTTCATTCATGTTCCTTCAGCCTAGAAGCCTGTCAGGAGTCGCTCATTGTCCGTGCAACCTCATGGCACTGGCGATTACCCCCTCCCTCTTCGAACCCGGGCCTCGCAAAGGATGCATGAGTGGAAAAGAATATCGCATACGACTGGAAAGGCTGATTGTGTGGTAGAGTACGAACAAGAAAAAAAAGAAGCTGAAGAATCAACTTATCAAGGTTGAAAAAGTTAGCTTGACTACATACATGTGAAAGTCCAAAAATCAGAAGATCGAGTACATGGTAGTGAAATAATATTGGATCACTTCTGTGGAAGTTGCAAAAATGAGTACTTAGCTTTGTACACATTCCTCTACCTCGTAGAGGTCTTCAAATATCTGATGTCATCTTCAAATGTGTGAAAGAACGGAGCATTCAAAGCAAAATCTTTTCTATTTCAGTTGAAAATGCTTCAAACAATGATTCGGGTATTTGTTTATTGAAAGATAATTTCTCAAAGCCAACAAGTTGTTATGTGAAGGAAAACTTTTTCATGTTAAGTGTTGTGCTCATGTTATAAATCTTACGTATGGAAGAATCATTCTTTTTTTCAGAAATAGCGCAATAATTGCGATTATCTGGAAAAAGATTAATTCATAAAGTAAATGTCATAATTGGATAAATCAATAAAATATTATTAGTCAATAAAGCCTAAAACACAAGTTGGCTCGCTGGACACCTACTCTAACAACTACATAAGTAAATAATCGAATAATAATTATTTATTGGCCAAGTCTAGTAAAACTCAAACATAAATTTAATGTTGAATCAGTAGAATAATAATTATTATAAAATATCAGTAAAGATTCAACAGAGGAAAAACTTCAGCTAATATCAATTATCAGTTGAGCAATATGGACCTACACTTTCGTCAACAAAAACATATACTCGAGGAAAAATAAATTATCAATATCGAGGCCTGTGAAACTCTTAATTTTCTTAAAACAGGTTGGCCATCTTGCACATGCACTTTGAGGATCAATGAGCGTCTGTTTTCTTGGATATACTATTTCCAAAATTATTAACAATTAACCACAAATTGGTACTTCAGTCGAACTATAACTCATATTTTAATGTTATTGCTTTGAATAAGATGAATTGAAGCAGAGAAACAACGTAGCAAACTTTGAAAGAATATAATATAAGTGAATTGTTTAGAAAGAAGTATTTGAATTGTGAAAATGAACTCTCTATTTATAGGCTTGAATGCGAGACGTTAACACCCCAACTAACTCACATTCAAGGGCACTTAAAGCCCACTCCCCCACTACCATGTATTGATAGACTTAATCACACCATTAAAATAATGATATTGGGGAGGTGAAAGGTGAATGATCTTCTCTAATTATAATTCGGGCCCTTGATTTGTACATTAGTTTAATTATAATCCTTCTTAATTCAAGCCTCAATTTTCATTCGGAAGTCCATTATTTTCAACAATACCCCAAATGAATAAAAATTGATGAACCAAGGAAACAAAAAGAATACTGATAACATTCAACAATTGAATTCTGCATAGTTGTATAGTTGTGTTCGTTTTGGCCATAAACACATGCCTGATTCTGTTAGAGGTTCTAGAATTGAGTCGTGCAATTTCTTAGAAGTGGCCCCACTTCTTTCTCACATTGGTGATTCTTAATCAAGAACAGCTCTCATTGTCCTGCTCAGCTTATCGACACATAAGAATCATTAAAGTTGTACGCTTATCCTCCTCAATCATTGTTTCACCCTAAGAATGGGAAAAAACACTACAAAAAAAAGGGCTAAAGACAACGGTGAAAAACTGTTGTCGTAGGTCTTGTAAAACTATTGTTAAGGCCCTGTGGTTAAAAGGTGCGCTGAAAGACAACGGTGGAAAACCGTTGTCGTAGGTCTGGCAAAACCATTGTTAAAGGCCCTGTGGTTAAAGAGTGCGCTCGAAGACAACGGTTTTTACCGTTGTCGTAGCTACGATTTACTAAAATTAGCGACGATGTTCATGCAAAATCGTCACTAATTAGCGACAATTTAGCAAACCATCGCTAAAATTAGTGACAGCGACAGCTTTTTATAATGTTCGTCGCTAATTTTAGCGACGGTTTTGCATGATTTCCGTCGCTAATTTTTTCAGTAAAATAAAAAAATTTACATTTAATAATTTATTATATATAAAAAAACCTTGCAATCTTACTGTGACGGCCTGTATTTTCGTATTCATAATTTTGCGGAATTATTAAAAATTTTCTCTATAAATAAATAAACTTGCAACGTATAAAAAATTTCGTAAAATAACCCAACGGTTTAACATAAACATAGCAGCGGAAACTGAATAATGATTTAAACAATAACTTAAAATATATAAAAGTTATAACAAGAGTTTGAACATAAAACTGAATAACTAAACGTGAGGTCTTTGGGTTCGTACTACCACTGATCCGAGCTAACTGACTGGTCCCCGCTCTCAGCCTCTGCATCGTTAGTACCTACATCAATCAAGTCTAGTGAGTCTAAAGACTCAGCATGCATATATCGTGAATAACAAGTAAATATATCATAAAATCGCATGCAACGTAAAAATATCGTATCGTAAAGCGTAACGTGAAAATCGTATCATGAGTAATTATAAATACGTGCATATCTGAAAATCATACGTAAAAGCTTTGCTCGATAGAGCTCTGTCATAACATATTATATCGTAATTTTTTTCTGTAGAGATAATGTTCTACGTAAGTGGCCCATAACATAACATGCACGTCTGATCAGACTAAACCACAGTATACTGGGCGGTAGAGATCATCACAGCCCTTGGACTGGATATCCGTACCATACATAATCGTAAACCGGTCGTAAGTCATCGGGTGAAGCAATCCCATAAGCGTAAGGTGGCCACAAGACATATCGCATATATCTCAAAAATAAACATTTTCTATTTTTATGCACGTAATATAATTATTATCCAGTTTTAATTTACCAATTGAGTTGGATCGTTTCCAGGCTCGCTCGACCTAATTCTAACATGAGACACATGCAAATAATCTCAACTTGACCAACACTTCATAATCGTACTAAAAACGAGACAATTACGCCCAACAAACTTAGTATCTAACCATGACTCCTTACTAACCTGAACCAACATCGAACCATCGTTTAGTCATGATTAAAATACACCTAAAATACTGGAAAAAATAACCCTAGGGCTGTAATACATGAAAAATGTGAATGGAGGCCAAAAATCGTGAAACGCTCTTTCGAGAGTCACTTTGGCACATTGCACCGTAAATTCTCGTACGACCTCTAAAATTAACCGAATCACAAACAGCCAAAAACATGACCTTCCTAACTCATTGAGGTACTGTCCAGTCCAAGGCCATAGGCTAAAAGCCAACCAAGAACTCGAAACAGCCCTCTGAACCAAAACTCAAAGCTGCTGTCCAGCAAATGCAGCAGCGGCTGCTGTGATTCCTTGGCTTCGTTTTCAAGGCTTTGGCCATTATGGGCTTGAACCACCAACTAGAGCCTCTTACCAACATTATAAGGAGTGGCTCAAACCATGGCTAAGGTCTAAAAGCCAACCACAATCCAAGCAACCACCCAAAACAACCCAAAGCTTCACCCGAGAACACATATGCTGTACCGTGGGGAGTGTTGCTTGTTCTTGCCGTCATGTATCTTTCCAGTGGCCATATGATCAACCATGGCATGATATAAACATCATGAGGTATTTTGTTAACCATGGCTAAGAGCTAGAAGCCAACCAAGATCCACCAAAACACCTAAGACAACACAAAGCTCAAACCGAGAACACAAGAAAATTCTGTACCATGCGATTGTTTGGATCGCTTGGCGTCAAATGAAGGATCCAATGGTTATGAGGTTAACCATGGTCCATGCTAGACATGCTAAGGTGTTGTATGAGTCATGGCTAAGGGCTAAAAGCCAACCACAACCCACCTAACACCCCAAAACCGAAACTCAACACACTCAACAATACCAGAATTTTAAAACCGAAGGGGCGCTATTCTTTGTTTGTTTTAAAAATCGATGGGGACATGAACCAAGCCATGAAAGGGCATCTTGGTCGCGTCCTAGACATGTCAAGGAGGTATTCTAACCATGGTTACGGGCCCAAAAGCCAACCAAGATTAGAACCTCCCTGTACACACCGAAAACCAGAATTTTGAGACACAAAATGCACCATGGACGAGTTGCTATCCATTCGTGTTGCTGGGTTGGGGGGGGGAGGTTTGGGGGGAAGGCTTTAATCAATGGACTAACACCTTTCTAGCACACCCTATATCATGTCTATAAGCAGCCTTGAGCCCCTGGAAATCGAGTCAACCGTGAAACCACAAAAACATCAAAACCGTGAGGTGCACAAGTGAAGAGTCGAAAAATCTGCATAATGTTTTTCTAAAGTTCTTGACATGATTTCGGTTTTGTCATAGATCAAGCACATGTAATGGTTTAAAAATAGATATATAACTTGATTAAAGAGCAAAGAAATAATATAGACATGCCTTAAGTTGTTTTTACAATAAACAACACAATACGTCGGATCGGGAGACACGGCAACGGAAATGAAGACACCTTGCTATTGTTGTTGTCTATGCCAAGAATGGGAGCTGCCAAATCTCCTAATTTTTGTGCTAGGGAGAATGAAGAAGGTGGTGAAGGGTTGTGGTCAAATAAGGTGGTGCATGGGGGAGTAAATGTTTCCAAGTTTGGGGGGGGGGGGGGAACATGCATGATGAATGGGTGGCCTTGGTTTTCTTGTTGGGGGAGTTAAATGGTGTCAAGTTGGGATTGTGTGGGGGGGAGATGACCGAGACTTGTCTTCCCAAATTGGTGTAGGATTTGTTTAAGTTCTGCTAAGTAGAATCCTATGTTAGATAAGCTTGATTAAAAAAGGTTAATTAAGCATAATCTTGATGAATTAAGAAGTCTACAATTAAATTGATGATTAATTAATTAAAGTAGACTTAAATCCACTTGATTTCATTAAAATAAATTATTTCTTAGCTTGGAATAAATTTAGGAATATTTTTGGATCATAAAATTCATCTCCGAATTCCTATTTCCGGTCTGGTCTCGCGTATATATCTAAAAAGCTAAAATTTGAAATACGCGATTTAAAAATCCTTAAAAATTTCGTAAATGATTTAAATGCAATTAAATCAACAATTTCTTAAAATAATAACCATTTAAAATTAAATAATAAAAATTATGCACATATATACGCATATTGGTTTTTAAGGTACTACAAGACTCCCCCCTTAAATAAAATTTCGTCCTCGAAATTAAAACTCACCGAATAAATCTGGAAAGCGACTCCGCATCTCTGACTCTGACTCCCAAGTAGCTTCCTCATCGGAATGATTAAGCCACTTGACATTCACTGATTTGATCTTGTTCCGAAGCTTCTTCTCTTTGCGGTCTAGGATCTGCACTGGTCTCTCTTCATAAGACAAGTTCGTAGAAAGTTGCAACGGCTCAAAGTTCAACACATGAGAAGGGTTCGCTAAATACTTCCTCAACATCGACACATGGAACACATTGTGTACTCCGGACAGATTCGGCGGAAGAGCAACACGATATGCTAATGTCCCAACTCTGTCGAGGATCTCAAATGGTCCGATGAACCTCGGACTAAGCTTCCCCTTCTTTCCGAATCTCATGACACCCTTCATCGGTGCTATCTTCACGAAAACATGGTCGCCAACGGTAAACTCTAGATCTCTCCTCCTCCGGTCGGCATAACTCTTCTGTCGACTCTGAGCAGTCCTCATCCTGTCACGGATTATGACTACTAGATCAGCAGTCTGCTGAACGATCTCTGGACCTAACTCTGATCTCTCGCCTACTTCATCCCAATGAATAGGCGATCTACACTTCCTTCCGTACAATGCTTCATAAGGAGCCATACCTATAGACGACTGAAAGCTGTTGCTATAGGTAAACTCCACTAATGGCAACTTCGATTCCCAGCTCCCTGAGAAATCGATGACACAAGCACGGAGAAGATCCTCCAAGATCTGAATAACTCTCTCTGATTGACCATCTGTCTGAGGGTGAAAAGCTGTGCTAAACAACAACTTCGTACCCATCGTTGAATGCAGACTCTTCCAAAATGAGGAAGTGAATCTCGGATCTCTGTCAGCAACAATAGAGACTGGGATACCGTGCAATCGGACTATCTCACGAATCGGCATACTGAATCATGGAGAAAGTCGTCTTAATAGGCAAGAAATGCGCTGACTTGGTAAGACAATCAACAATCACTCATATAGCATTCGAACCTCTAGCCGCCTTCGGTAAACCACCCACGAAATCCATGTTAATGTTCTCCCACTTCCACTCGGGAATGGGAAGTGGCTTGAGTAAGCCGGCAGGTCTCTGATGTTCAGCTTTCACAAGCTGACAATTCAAACACTCGGATAAAAATCTCCGGATCTCTCTCTTCATACCGGGCCACCAATATAACATCTGCAGATCCTTGTACATCTTTGTACTCCCAGGATGAATAGAGTACGTGGACATATGGGCCTCAACTAATATGTCTGTTCGAATAGAATCGCTGCTAGGAACCCATATCCTATCTCGATAACGAACAATGCCATCACTCACTGTGTACAAAACACTACGCACAAAACACTGCGCTTCGCCTCATCTCTCTGCCTCCACTTCGTCAACTGCTCATCAGATGACTGACCGATGCGAATACGGTCTAATAAAGAAGACTTAATCGTCAAGTTAGATAGACGGGGAACTCTACCACGAGTATAAATCTCTAGATCAAACCTCTGAATCTCACTCTGAAGAGGCCTCTGAACTGTCAAATGAGCCATCACTGCGACTTTTCGGCTCAAAGCATCCGCTACTACATTAGCTTTACCAGGATGGTAGCTAATATCACAGTCATAATCCTTGACTAACTCCAACCAACGCCTCTGACGCATATTCAACTCTTTCTGCGTAAAGAAGTACTTGAGGCTCTCGTGGTCGGTAAAGATCTGACACTTCTCTCCGTATAGATAATGCCTCCAAATCTTCAAGGAAAATACTACAGCAGCTAACTCAAGATCATGAGTAAGGTAGTTCTTCTCGTGGATCTTCAACTGACGAGAAGCATACGCTATTACTTTCCCATGCTGCATCAACACTGCGCCTAGACCGAGCTTCGAAGCATCGGTATACAATACAAAATCTCCGGGCCCAGAAGGCATGGACAAGATCGGCGCTGAAATAAGAGCTTGTTTCAAAGAATCGAAGCTCTTCTGGCACTCATCGTTCCACACGTACTTAGCATTCTTCTTAGTCAATGACGTGAGTGGAACTGTGATAGAGGAGAAACCCTGAATAAACTTCCGATAGTATCCTGCTAGACCAAGGAAACTACGGATCTCTGATGCATTGTGCGGCACCTCCCAATCTCTGACGGTCGCAACCTTCGCTGGGTCTACCTCAATGCCATTTCTAGATATGATGTGGCCTAGGAACGTCACTTTCTCCAACAAGAACTCGCACTTGCTGAACTTAGCGAACAGCTTGTGCCTCTGCAACGTATGCAATACTGCGGTCAGATGCCTGTTGTGATCCTCTTGACTCTTTGAGTAGACGAGAATGTCGTCTACGAATACAATAACGAAATGATCAAGATACGGCTGAAATACACGATTCATGAGATCCATGAAGATCGCCGACGCATTCTTCAAACCGAACGGCATCACAAGGAACTCGAAGTGCCCATAACGAGTCCTAAAAACAGTCTTAAAAGTATCGGCGTCTTTCACCCTCAACTGGTGATATCCGGATCGCAGATCTATCTTGGAGAATATTGAGGCTCACTGCAACTGATCAAACAAAACCACGATCCTCGGAAGTGGGTATTTATTATTCACTGTAACCCTGTTCAACACTCGGTAGTCAATGCAAAGCCTCATAGATCCGTCTTTCTTCTTCACGAATAAGACAGGCGCGCCCCATGGAGAGAAACTCGGGCGAATAAACTCCTTGTCAAGAAGCTCCTGAATCTGTTTCTTGAGCTCAACCATCTCTGACGGTGCTAATCTGTATGGCGCCTTAGAGATAGGCGCGGTACCTGGCATAAGATCGATCGAAAACTCTACCTCTTGTACTGGTGGTCTACCAGAGACGTCATCGGGAAAAAACGTCTGAAAAGTCCCTGAAAACTGGGACATCTGCAACTGACTGGATGGAGACCTCGGGAACAGATATAATGGTCGCAATGAATGCTCGACAACCCCTATGCATGAGCTTCCTAGCCTGAATACAAGATATCATGATAGGCAAATTAAAGTACCGGTCAGGCTCAAATAGGAACTGCTCCCTTCCAAGCGGTCGGACTAGAACAGATCTCTGCTGAAAATCAATAAGTACTCTGTTCTTGTGCAGCCACTCCATCCCAAGGATAATATCGAACTCTGGCATTGGCAGCACGATCAAATCTGCATAGACAAGATTTCCATGAAGCTCGAGGTCTATGTCTCATACTACGCTAGTCGCTGCCATCTCCTCGCCAGATGGAATAACCACAGAATATGCCACATCCAATCCAATCGTCTTGACCTCGATGGAATTCGCAAAGGTCTTAGATATGAATGAGTGGCCCCTGAATCAATCAAGGCGTTCGTAGAAGCTCCGCCTATAAATATTCTTCCTGAAAGGTTGGAACATCTATCTAAATCCAATAATTTACCAAAATTAATCCTATAGACATGCGAAGGTCAAAGTTTTTCTAACTTAGATTCCCAAAACGACCAGAATAGAACATGTAATCTTATCACAATTTCTAAGTTCAAATCTTATAACCCAATAATTCAAAGCAATTAATCCCAAAATGCTGAATTAAATATGCTAAAATTTTCCCAAATAAAAACTTAAAGATTTAAGATACCTGTCAAGAGCATAGTCCCTGGGTTCGCCTCCGCTGCATGGAGTGCAAACCCTCTGCCCTGAGTAGGCAATGTCCCCTGAGGACACTCCTTTAGCAAATGGCCTGTACCGCCACACTTGAAACACTTCCCAAAGCCATACATGCAAGTTCCGGTATGGTGGCGTGTGCACCAGGCACAGACCGGGTACTCCTGCCTCCTCGAGACCACACGTCCCTGCTGCTGTTGCTCTCTGCTCCTCGATGGGCCATGGAAAGGCTTCTTATGCTGCTGCTGCTGCTTCTGAAGAGGGCGGTGAGGCACCTGAAATGGCCGCTTACCCTGGCGGTCATTCTCGATATCTCTCTGATCTTGCTCTGCAGTAAGAGCTCTAGAGACAATGACCTCATATGTCGTAGGGCCAACAACCCTAACATCACGGCGCAAGATCGGCCGCAATCCATCCGTGAAGTGCCTAAGTCTGGCACCTTTGTCGTTCGCGATCAGGGGTACAAAGTGACAACCCCTCTCGAACTTACGGATAAACTCCGTAACAGTCATGTCACCCTGTCTCAGGGTCATAAAATCCCTGGTAAACCTCGAACGCACGTCATCAGTAAAATACTTAGAGAAGAACACCTCTCTAAAGCGCGTCCAACTGAGAGTAGCTAGATCCAGAGCTATAGATGCGCCCTCCCACCATAGACGGGCGTCTCCTCCAAAAAGATAGGTCGCACAGCAGACCCTGTCAACATCCTCCAGCTCCATAAATCTAAAAGTAACCTCTAGGGACTTAATCCATCCCTCAGCAACCATGGGATCAGACGTTCCAGTGAACTCCTTCAGGTTCATCCTCATGAACCGCTCACAAATAGCCTCGGGTCTAGG
This sequence comes from Primulina huaijiensis, assembly GCF_012295235.1. Classification (NCBI taxonomy): domain Eukaryota; kingdom Viridiplantae; phylum Streptophyta; class Magnoliopsida; order Lamiales; family Gesneriaceae; genus Primulina; species Primulina huaijiensis. The sequence goes on along the minus strand of NC_133323.1, from coordinate 9,949,830 downwards.
CGGCCTAGCCACCGCTGCAGCATTGTTCCCCGCGAACTGTGCGAAGAACTGAGTCATACCCGCCATCATCTGGGTATGCATATCAGTTGGTGGATGAGGTGGCGGTAGACCTCTATCCTCATAACGGTTCTGAGTCTCATCAGCCTCGCTTTCAGCACCCCTCGGGCGGTCAATAACTCGTCTAGGAGGCATAATGTACCATGTAAAATCCTTACGTAACCAACATACAATATTTCTACTATTTTCTTGAAATTTAAATATATATTTGCTAAAACATAATCTTAACATAAAAATATTTTTCATGAGAACATGCTGATAAAATATTTCATGAGAACATGCTGGTAAACTTTCATGCTAAAAAAATGTAATACGTGAAATTAGGACTTACAGACTGAAGACGTGACTTCGTGAGCTTCTCGAGATCAATAGTAAGTACAACCCTTTACAGGAAACATCGCTTCGATACCAACTGTGACGGCCCGTATTTTCGTATTCATAATTTTGCGGAATTATTAAAAATTTTCTCTTTAAATAAATAAACTTGCAACATATAAAAACTTTCGTAAAATAACCCAACGGTTTAACATAAACATAGCAGCGGAAACTGAATAATGTTTTCAACAATAACTTAAAATATATAAAAGTTATAACAAGAGTTTGAACATAAAACTGAATAACTAAACGTGAGGTCCTCGGGTTCGTACTACCGTCGATCCGAGCTAACTCACTGGTCCCCGCCCTCAGCCTCTGCATCGTCAGTACCTACATCAATCAAGTCTAGTGAGTCTAAAGACTCAGCATGCATATATCGTGAATAACAAGTAAATATATCATAAAATCGCATGCAACGTAAAAATATCGTATCGTAAAGCGTAACGTGAAAATCGTATCATGAGTAATTATAAATACGTGCATATCTGAAAATCATATGTAAAAGCTTTGCTCGATAGAGCTCTGTCATAACATATTATATCGTAATTTTTTTCTGTAGAGATAATGTTCTACGCAAGTGGCCCATAACATAACATGCACGTCTGAATAGACTAAACCACAGTATACTGGGCGGTAGAGATCATCACAGCCCTTGGACTGGATATCTGTACCATACATAATCGTAAACCGGTCGTAAGTCATCGGGTGAAGCAATCCCATAAGCGTAAGGTGGCCACAAGACATATCGCATATATCTCAAAAATAAACATTTTCTATTTTTATGCACATTATATAATTATTATCCTGTTTTAATTTACCAATTGAGTTGGATTGTTTCCAGGCTCGCTGCGACCTAATTCTAACACAAGACACATGCAAATAATCTCAACTTGACTAACACTTCATAATACTAAAAACGAGACAATTACGCCCAACAAACTTAGTATCTAACCATGACTCCGTACAAACCCGAACCATCATTTAGTCATGATTAAAATACACCTAAAATACTGTAAAACATAACCCTAGGGCTGTAATACACGAAAAATGTGAATGGAGGCCAAAAATCGTAAAAAGCTCTTTCCAGAGTCACTTTGGCACATTGCACCGTAAATTCTCGTACGACCTCTAAACTTAACCGAATCACAAACGGTCAAAAACATGACCTTCCTAACTCATTCAGGTACTGTCCAGTCCAAGGCCATAGGCCAAAAGCCAACTAAGAACTCGAAACAGCCCTCTAAACCGAAGCTCAAAGCTGCTGTCCAGAAAATGCAGCAGCGGCTGATGTGATTCCTTGGCTTTTTTTTCAAGGCTTTGGCCATTGGGGGCTTGAACCACTGACCAGAGCCTCTTACCAACATTCTAAGGAGTGGCTTAGACCATGTCTAAGGGCTAAAAGCCAACCACAATCCAAGCAACCACCCAAAACAATCCAAAGCTTCACCCGAGAACACATATGCTGTACAGTGGGGAGTGATACTTGTTCTTGCTGTCATGTATCATTCCAGTGGCCATATGATCGACCATGGCATGATCTAAACATCATGAGGTATTGTGTTAACCATGGCTAAGGGCTAGAAGCCAACCAAGATCCACCCAAACACCTAGGACAACACAAAGCTCAAACCGAGAACACAAGAAAATTCTGTACCATGTGATTGTTTGGATCGCTTGCTGTCAAATGAAGGATTCGATGGTTGTGAGGTTAACCATGGTCCATGCTAGAAATGCTAAGGTGTTGTATGAGTCATGGCTAAGGTCTAGAAGCCAACCACAACCTACCTAACACCCCAAAACCGAAACTCAACACACTCAACAATACCAGAATTTTAAAACCGAAGGGGCGCTGTTCTTTGTTTGTTTTAAAAATCGATGGGGACATGAACCCAGCCATGAAAGGGCATCTTGGTCACATCCTAGACATGGCAAGGAGGGATTCTAACCATGGTTACAGGCCCAAAAGCCAACCAAGATTCGAACCTCTCTGTACAAACCGAAAACCAGAATATTGAGACACAAAATGCACCATGGACGAGTTGCTGTCCATTCGTGTTGCTGTGGGGGAGGGGGGAAAGGCTTTAACCAATGGACTAACACCTTCCTAGCACACCCTATATCATGTCTATAAGCAGCCTTGATCCACTGGAAATCGAGGCAACCCTGAAACCACAAAAAACATCAAAACGGTGAGGTGCACAAGTGAAGAGTCGAAAAATCTGCACAATGTTTTTCGAAAGTTTTTGACATGATTTCGGTTTTGTCATAGATCAAGCACATGTAATAGTTTAAAAATAGATATATAACTTGATTGAAGAGCAAAGAAATAATATAGACATGCCTTAAGTTGTTTTTACAATAAACAACACAATACGTCGGATCGGGAGACACGGCAACGGAAATGAAGACACCTTTCTATTGTTGTTGTCTTGGCCAAGAATGGGAGCCGCCAAATTTCCTAATTTTCGTGCTAGGGAGAATGAAGAAGGTGGTGAAGGGTTGTGGTCAAATAAGATGGTGCATGGGGGAGTAAATGATGCCAAGTTGCGGTGTGGGTGGCCTTTGTTTTCTTGTTGGGGGAGTTAAATGATGTCAAGTTGCGATTGTGTGGAGTGGAGATGACCAAGACTTGTCTTCCCAAATTGGTGTAGGATTTGTTTAAGTTTCACTAAGTAGAATCCTATGTTAGATAAGCTTGATTAAAAAGGTTAATTAAGCATAATCTTGATGAATTAAGAAGCCTACAATTAAATTGGTGATTAATTAATTAAAGTAGACTTAAATCCACTTGATTTCATTAAAATAAATTATTTCTTAGCTTGGAATAAATTTAGGAATATTTTTGGATCATAAAATTCATCTCCGATTTCCTATCTCCAGTCCGGTCTCGCGTATATATCTAAAAAGCTAAAATTTGAAATACGCGATTTAAAAATACTTAAAAATTACGTAAATGATTTAAATGCAATTAAATGAACAATTTCTTAAAATAATAACCATTTAAAATTAAATAATAAAAATTATGCACATATATACGCATATTGGTTTTTCGGGTACTACACTTACTATGCTAACAATATTCCTGAACTTAACTAACACTTAAAAATTTATCAAAAATTAAAGCGAAAAAATTTACCCTAAATCGAAACTAAAATGGTGGAAGAGAGAAAAATTTTAAGTGTTGTGAAGTGGTGTGGAGGAAAATTGTAACGACCATGGGCTATCCCGATCTTGGGTTCCCTCAGAGGCCTTGTCTCGTCTTGGGTTCCCACTGGGACATTTTCTCTATCGGGCTTTCCCATGCGTCATTACTCATAGGACTCATCACGTCAGGTTGATGGAGTGATACCTCCTCAAGTCTCGAACCCATGACCTCCTGGAATAAGTACAAAGTTTAAAGAGACTTGGAACCAGTTGAGCACTTTAAACTATATACTTATGCTAGGAGGTCATGGGTTTGAGACTTGGGAAGTTACCACTCCACCAATCTGGTGTGGAGAGTCCTATGAGTAATGATGCATGGGAAAGCCCGTGAGGGAAAAGGCCCCAGTGGAAACCCAAGACGGGACAAGGCACCCGAGGGAGCCCAAGATCGGGATAGCTCATGGTCGTTACAATAAAAAGGCGCCTTTTTTTGTAACGATCATAGGCCATTAGGCTGAATCAACACGGGCCTCGGCCCATACCATGCACCACTACTGATCATGGGTCGTTATGATGGTTCAGCATGCATGCACCGCCACTCATAGAATATCCCGCTCCTAGAAAGTGGTTCCTTTCATCTTCCCCAACACTTGAACCCAGGACCTCCAGGCATAAATACCTAGATTGGAGAAGGCGAAAGGAACCACTTTCCAGGAGTGGGATATTCTATGAGTGGCGGTGCATGGGCATGGGCTGAGGCTCATGCTGGACCATTCTAACGACCAATGATCAGTAGTGATGCATGGGTATGGGCCGAGGCCTATGTTGGTTTATCCTAATGGCCCATGATCGTTACAGAAATTGTCCGAAAACGCGGATATTTATAGACAATTTGCAACGATTTTTGGGTAACCGTCGCTAATTCATAAACCGTCGCTATTAGCGACAGTTAAAAAAACACCGTCGCTATTAGCGACGAATAGCGACGGTTAAGCAAAAACCGTCGCTTATGAAACCGTCGATAGTTTAAAATTTACGACAGTTTTGCTTTAAACTGTCGCTATATATAGCGACGATTATACATAACTGTCGCTAAATTTAGCGACGATTTTACTTAAACCGTCGTAATTTTTAAATTACCGACGATTTTACTTTAGTGACTGTTTTGCAAAACCGTTGCAAAATTAAATATTAACTACAAATTTTATATTAAAAAAAATTCGAAGAACCGTTGTCTTTTACCATATAAAACAATAAGAAAAACAACGTTTTACAAAAATCGTTATCGTAGAATAAAAAACCAGCTGAAAGACAACGGTTTAAACAAACGTTGTCTTTGACCCTTTACAAAACACATATAGACAATGATTTTTAAAAACCATCGTCGTAGCCATAAAAAACACGCTCATAAAAAATGGTTTTTAGAAATCGTTGTCGTAGATATATCAAAGACAACAGTTTTAAAGAGACTGTTGTCTATGAGCGGATTTTTTATGCTATGACAACGATTTTTGTTGAAACCATTGTTAAAAGTAAAAACACAACGGTTTTAATAAAAACCGTTGTCTTTGATGTGTTGTTGAATGTGTATTTTCTTGTAGTGAAGGATAACCGCACATTGATTGAGCAAGTAAGTTCAATTAGTTTGTCCAATTGAACATTTTTCTTGGGATCTCTAGTCTTTGTAGGTTGACTTTTACTTCGCACCAAATTATTCTATAAGGCTTAAGTATCATTCCCATTGATAATTCAACAATCAACTCTTTGTTTAACCTTTGGGTTGGTGGATCCTTTAGAATATCCTTGACTTTACATAATCAATAGAGATAACTTCAGCTAAGAACAATTGTCTTACGGTATTGTGTTTACGAAGTACTTGCAATTATAAATATTTCTTTGTACTTTACCGATCGCAGACTGACTAAAAAATGAAGACATATAACCGGCACAGTCTTCGCCCATCCTTGAATATCTACCAAAAATAGATTCAGCCAATCAGATTCTTCAGCACATTTGTCGATGGCTATAGTTCAGATGATGTTGTGGATCTTGCTACTATTGTCTGCTTAGAAGATTTCTAATCAATGGCTGCAAGTCCTAAAGTGAATACAAATCCACTTGTAGACTTTGTGTAAAGGCCCGTATTTCGTACTTGAAAATTTGCGGAAAAATTTAAAATTTTCTCTTTAATTAAATAAAAAGCCTCATTCATAAAATAAACTGGTAAAAATGGTTCAACTTTTAAAGTAGCAGCGGAAGTAAATATTTGTTTTAAAGTAACAACTAAAATAATTTCAACAAAATAAAAACTGAGTTTGGAATAAAAATAGTAAGTGCTGAAAATGAGGTCCTCGGGTTCCTACTTCTGCCGACCCACGGTGGCTCACTGGTCCCCGCCCTCGGTCCCGACCTCATCAGTAGGGATGTCAATGGGTCCGGGTTTTACCCAAACCCACAATGGACCCACCCCATATGGGGCGGGTTTGGGCATACTAAATAGGTCATGGGGTGGGTCTCGAATCTAATTTTTCAGACCCATCTGGGTATGGAGCGGGTCATGGGTCCTATAATACCCGCCCCATACCCTCCCCATATATGTGGATATAAATTGATATGCTCGCGAAGATGGTTGTGGGGGTGAGGTGGAAGGTAAATCAATTACAGTTTTATTTTGTTATTGTACTTTCATTTTAATTTTGTTACTATATTTTTTCTCTTTAAATTACATTTTTTTACGGTTTTAAATTATAATTTTATTTTTTCAATGTATTTTCTCTATTTAATTTTGTAGGTAATTCTTCAAGTAATTTACCAACTTATCCTACCATTCTTGATGAAGAGGAAGATGATCATGAAGAATGTGTCTAAAATATTGCTTACTCGCTGATTTTACATTGATCTGTTTAAGTTCTGATGAGTTATTTTTGGGGATGACAAGACTTTTTTTGGAGAGCTAGTAACTTTTTTTTTTTTTTAATGTAATTCATTACGTCGTGAAAATACTTTGTTTGTTTTTTTTAAGTGTGGTCGAAGACATGAATTAGTTTTCTATTGTGTTTTATTTAGAGATTCGTTTGTTTCATAATTCAGTCATGTGATAAGAAAATTACAGTTTTCATTTAAAAAAAATTCGGGTCTAACGGGTCTCGCGGGTCTACCCGACCCCATTTCGTAGTTGGGGTAGGGTGGGTCCGAAGAATATTTAACCGGGGTGGGGCGGGTAATGGGTCAAAGTTTTCTTTATGGGACGGGTCTTGGGTTTAGCCATACCCGCCCCATACCCGTCCCATTGACATCTCTACTCATCAGTACCTACAACAGTCAAGTCTAGTGAGTCTAAAGACTCAGCATGCATATATCGTAAATAACAAGTACATATATCATAAAATTTCGTGCCATGTAAAGATATCATGTGGTAAAATGTAACGTGGAAATATCGTGTCATAAAGCGTATCATGAAAATCGTGTCATGAATAATTATAAATGCGTGCATAATTGAACTGAAAGTCGTAAATGAAATGTTTGCTCCGTAGAGCCCTGTCATGAAATAGCATGTAATAATTTTCTGTTGAGATTAAGTTCAACGCAAGTGGCCCATGAACTGAACTGAATCGCCTGATCAGACTAAACCACAGTATACTAGGCGGTAGAGATCATCACAGCCCTTGGACTGGATATCCGTACCAATAAATGAACATGAACCGGTTAGTGACCACCGGGTGAGGTAATAATCTCATGATAGTCTGCAATCCCATGATAGTGAGGTGACCACAAGCAATATCGCATAAATCTCAAAAATGAGTATTTTATATTTTTATGCACGTAATATAATTAAATAACATAATTAAACATCCTGTATTAATTTACCAAATGGGTTGGATCGTTCCCAGGCTCGCTGCGACCTAATTCTAACATGAAAATATGCGAATGATTTTTCCCTTGAAAATAACTTAGTCATTGAACCCAAACACGGGGCCAACTAGACCAACAACTTAATTTCTACCCATGACTCCGTACCAACTCGAACCAACATGAAACCATCGTTTAGTCATGGTCAAAATTACGCCTAACATGATGAAATGACGCTCCTAAAAATTGAAACTCACGAAATTTGGTGAATGGAGGCCAAAACATGAAACGATCTTTCGAGAGTCACTTTGGCACATTGCACCGTAAATTCTCGTACGACCTCTAAACTTAACCAAATCAAGAACGGCCAAAAACATGACCTTTCTAACTTAATAAGGTACTGTCCAGTCCAAGGCCATAGGCTCAAAGCCAACCAAGAACTCAAAACACACCTCTGAACCGAAGACACAGTTGCTGTCCAGAAAATTACAGCAGCAGCGGCCGTGCTTCCGTGCTTTGTTTGTGAGACTATTGGCCATTGGGGCTTGAATTACTGACCAGAGCCTCTTACCAACATCCTAAGGTGTGGCTTGAACCATGGCTAAGGGCCCTAGTCCAGCCACAATCAAAACAAACACCCAAGACAATCCCGAGCTCCACCCGAGAACACAAATGGCACGCGTAGGGGTGTTGCTTGTTCTTGCTGTCACGGACCATTCATGTGGTCATTTGATTGACCATGGCATGATCTAGACATTTAGAGGTATGGTGTGAACCATGTCTAAGGGCAAGAATCCAACCAAGCTCCACCCAACACCCTAAATTCGAAACCCAAACTCACACACAAAAATCAGAACTTGAAAACCGAAGGGACACTTGTGTTGTTTCTTTTAAAATCCGATGGGACAATGAACCAAGCCATGAAAGACCATCTTGGTCATGTCTTAGACATGATAAGGAAGGGTTCAAACCATGGTTATAGGCCCGGAAGCCAACCAATATTTGAACCTCACCCTAAACAACCAAACTGAAATTTCGAGACTCAAACTCGCAACTATGGGGAGTTGCTGTCAAGCCTTGATTCCTGAGTTCATGGGGCTGAAAACAACAAACCAACATGATCCTTACCCACTCTAGTACGTGCCTAGATGCAGCCTTGAGCGCCTGGAACCGAGCCAAACCCTGAAACAACAAAAGCAATCCAACCCGTGACGCACAAGTTAGAGCCGAAAAATCTTCTGCACAGATTTTTTTGAAACATGCTGTCATGATTTTGGTTTTGCCATTAAAATCATGAACATGTGATGTTTTAAAATGCCTATATGAATTGATTGAAGAGAAATGAAGGATATAAACATGCCTTGGATTTGTTTTGAAAGAAAACAAACGATTACGACGAACACGGCGCGACGGAGACGGAGTTCTCTTTTCTTACTTGTTTTCTCTCTTATTTTTCCTTGAGCTTCCCACGATTTTTTCTCTGAAAATGCTCTGAAATTTTCAGTGGAGTGGTGAGGGAAATGTCTAGGAAATGAATGGGAAGGTTGCAAAATAGATGGAAGGTTAAATGGCAAGATCAAATCTTTTCTATCCTAGAGTTTGAGGGATAAGGAAATGATTTGATATTATTTGATTGAGGGATGATTTGATAGGGGTGATGGCCGATTCTTGCTAGATAAATGGAGGGAATATTGCTTAATTCTTTAATTATTGGTGATTAAAAAAGTGGGGGAATTATCTTTCAAGAAGAGATAAGGAAATGAATTAAAAAGGGTGAGTTGACAAACTTAATCAAACCTACCAAGGAGGTGGCCGAAATTATCTTTCAAAATAGGGTAGAAAAATTGCTTAATTATTAATTATTGGTGAATTAACTTGAAAGGATTAATCTACCAAGAGAAGGATAAGGAAAGGGATCAATAATGGAGAGTTGCCAAATATTTAAATCCTTTAAAGTAGGTGGCCGATTTTTTTAAGATAATGGGCGGGAAAAATATTGTTTAAATATTGTATTTTAAATCTTTAGAGTTTTATCTACCCATTAGGTATTTTAGTGAATCAAATAAATTAATTTAGGGAGATTATTTTCTTGCATGCATGGCTAAATCTTTAATTTAAATTCACTAACATGTTAAGTTACAATTTCTTAAATAAAATAAGCCTAGATTAACTTATCTCAATTGGTCACATATTTTATTTTAGGCTTTTAATTAAATTATTGGACATAAAAGAATTTATTTACTACTTATATCTAATTAATTAAATTCTTAAACTTTTTTTTACATTAAAATAAATTATTATTTATCTTAAATAAGTTCTAGGAATATTTTCTTATCATTAAATTTTTATCTTAAAACTCCAACTCCGATCCGGCCTCGCTTATTTAACTGAAAAGATAAAACTAAACTTATGCGATTAAAAATGAATAATCATGACCAAACAACTTTAAAATGCCTTAAATAATAAAAAAAATCATTTTTAATTTAAAATACTAGAAATTATGCATGGCTTATACGTAGTCTGATTTAACGGGTCCTACACTTTGATTCTTTCACACCAGATATCCAATTTACATAACTGTATTCTTTAATAACGGCATAATATTTGTTATAATACAACCCATTGTCACGAGTATACCTAAAATATATCAACAATCTCACGATTGTTTTTCAGTGTCATCTCCTGGATTACTTGTGAACATGCTTAATTTTCTTGCTTCATAGGCTATGTCTAGTCTTGTACAACTCATTAAGTATATCGAACTTCCAATGACTCGAGAGTATTCTAATTGAGAGACATTGTTTGGTAGATGTTTAATCGTATCTATCGGAGTTATAGCAAATGCAAAATCTCACATGTTGAATTTCTCAATAATTTTTTTCAAAATAATGTGATCGGCTTATAATAAGCCTTTATGATGTTCTATAGATTATAATTCCAAGAATTACATCAACTAAGATCATATCTTTCAAGTAGAATCTTGAATTCAACAATTTTTTAATTGATTTAATCATCTTATCATTACTCCTCATGATAAGAATTTCATCTGCGTAAAGATATAAAATGACATAGACATTTTCAGTGTCTTTAAAGTATATGTATTTGTCGCATTTACTGACTTTGAATCCATTTTATATCATGGCTTTATTTAATTTTTTGTTTCAATGTTTTGGTGTTTGTTTCAACCCATACATAGATTTCATCAATTGACAAACCTTGTTTTTTTTCACATGAGCAGAAAATTTCTCAGGTTGTTCTATGTAAATTTCCTCTTGTAAACCTCTATTTAAAAATATTGTTTTTACATCCATTTGGTGTACTTGGAGATTCTGTAATCCAATCAGTTGCCACTGACATCCAACTGAATTTTGAAACTGATCAACCAGCTGATACAGTTGAAGACTAGAGCTTATTAGAACAACTAGCCTCAGAGGCTATGTTGGAAAATATTGAAGAAATGTTCTGCCAGCTGCCATGACTGACCAACAAAATAAAGCTGCAACGGCCTAGTTGTACTCCGAACCAGAAGATGATTTACAAGTACCAACTGATGTGCAATCCAGCTCCACTGCTGCTTAGCCCTCTACCTCAGTTCAAGACCCTCAGACAGAAGCAGTTGAATAAATTGCCACATAAATAAATCAAACTGAGACTGAATCAAAAAAATTAGCCATGGTCATTTTCATTGAAGAAGATAAAGGCAAAACTCTAGCTACATCTGAAGTCTTATCTCCTGAAATACATATGGCTATTTACCTCATGCTTGAAGAAATTCAGTCCGATTTGCACAATCTCATCTCAACTGTCTCCGATATGAAGTCAATCCAGCTGCGGCATACACTTAAAATCAATTCTATGAAGGAGAATACAATGAAGAACCTCCAGCAGGTTACAAAAGATATCATTTCACTATTTCTCCTTCTAGATCAGCTGAAGAAGGACAGAGTGACAGTTCCATCTCTCTTTCAAACTCAAGACATGCTTGTTCAAAGAATTGACTTCGTACAAACAAGTATGACAAAGTGCATGGATTTGATGCAGGATCAGATGTTAAATGACATATTACAAGTCATCTTTGAAGTTCGTCTTCTCACACACTGAGGGAAATGTGCTTCTAATCTAAGTTGATAACACTTTGAAGTGTTAACTCTTATATGAGTCGATTGCTTTTTGTAAGCTTATATGAGCTGAGCGTGCCCTTCTTCTTAACAAACTTCTGTTTTTCTATATTTTTGTTGATGGTCTTGATATGTATTTATAGAAGCTACGAGACCGTTCATCAAGACTCATCAAATTCGTCCGTTGCAATTGAATCTGTTCCTCGATATTTGTGTCTTGTCATTTCTGACATTCATTCTAGAACGCCTTAACTTTAAGCTCTGCTGCAACGTTCATTATTGTCTTTTGATTGGAAAATTTCTTTCCTTAATGCGCACAGCTGGATTCCACTTAGATAAGCTTGTCATGTTCTGCAAATTGGTCGATTCCTAACTGATGTTATGAACTGATCTTGAACTAGTTTGGTGAATTCAGTTGGCTCGTCAGCTGAACTAATTTCACTGCTTCAGTTGAACTTATCAGCTGGGCTATTCATCAGCTGGCCGGACTTCTGAAGTCTTCTGTTCAACTACCTATCAGCTGGACAATCAGTTTAACTGGTTCAGTTAGAGCAATCAGTTGACATTTTCAGTTTGCGTCTCGATAGCTTCAGTTTTGGTTCAATAACTTTCTGCGAACTTAAGTAAATTTTTTAGAAACAAAATAACAAGTTTTGTTAACATCAAAATCAAGATTGCGAACATGAAATGTTTTAACAATCTCCTCGTTTTTTATGATCACAAAACTTGAGCGATTAAAGCGATTCTGTAGAGCCCAAAATCAGTACATGTAAAACACATGCATTTATTTAAATTGTTACTTATTTATTTAATCTTAAAATGATTTTTAGCGACACATGATTTATGAAATTGAATTATTTTGAATTATTACAAGTTTATGTGATGCGCGTTAAAATGTTTTCTTGAGTTTCATATTTCAGGCGATTATTCAATGCGGGATCGGGGAAAAGAGACCGGTGACGATTTGGACGATTTGTAAAATGTGGTATTTTATTTCAAGTTAATAATTTGATATTTTAAATGATTTATGAAGTTTTAAGCAATTTAAAGACTAATTTAATTATTAGGTGACTTTTAAGATATTAAAGTTTCAAAGTTTATCACTTGAATATTTTATTCTAAATTATGAGATTTTTAGTAAAGTTAATAGTGGGTTAGTAGTCTTAATTAGCAAGTTAATTATTAATTAAACCCATTAATTCCCACTAACCCACTAACCCATTAACTCACACACACATGCACGTATACACACACACACTTGGGTTTTGCGCACATACACATCTCTTGCACCCTTTCATTTATTTTTGGAGAGAATTTGTAGGGTTCTTAGTTCTTTGTCCAGCTGCCACCCTCTCTTTCAAATTATTTCAGCAACCACACGTTGATTTTAGCAGCAAAATCGTGCTTCAAGTTGCTCGGATCACTTCCCGCACCGCGTCGCTTCGTTATTCGCCGTATCGTGAGTTTTAAAGATCAAAGGCATGTATATTCTCTCGTTTTTGCATCGATCTTGTCATAATAATTATTTTGATGTATATTATATGAAAAACATGTGTATGTTATGCAAAAGTTTGAGAAAAAATGTTTGAAACGATTTTGGATCTAAAAAAAAAACGAGTCTGCTGTCTATTCGAATACTGTGAATTTTCGGTCGATTTTCTGGAAAAATTTTAAACATATAAAACATATGACTTTTTGATAACATTAATTTTACAGTAAATTAGTAATTTTCTTATAAAAAACGAGGAAGATATGATTTTTATCGTAAAACCGCACAAGTTGTGAAATTTTTGTGTCACAAAATCCGTCAGCCTCTGTTATTTCAAATTTTGCGACCTATAGGTTGGTTTTATGGACATGTTTTCAACATACGATTTGTAGTACTCTGTGTTATCTTCGATTTGACACTAAATTCGTAATTTTATGATATGAAATGAGAGAGATATGATTTTTATCGTAAACCCGCTCAAGCTTTAAAAATTTGTGCATGTTCTTCACGTTTTCTCAAGTTTTTGTTGCAGGCTTCGTTGGGATCTCCTGAATCTTTGCTGCTTTGGTTAGAGCAACTTTTCCAAAGTGTTGCAACGAAGCCCTCGACACTTTTTTAAGTATGTTCGATGTACAAAAGAAAATTTTTATGTTTTTGAGGTATTCGAACTGTCTTGTGACCAACTATGAACAGGTTTGGAAGTCGGTGAACGTGGCCAAAGACCTCTCCACCCCGGTAAAGCAAGACCTGGTTTAGATCAGGATTGGAAAGCGGTAAAGCATGACCAGGGACAAATCCACCCGGTAAAGTATGACCAGAGATCTCATGTATGTGGCATGAAATGTTAAATTGGTTATGAGAATTGATTTCGGATCAAGAAAAACCTAGAAGAAAATTGGTTGCATGCTCTACTATAGTGGGAATTCAGAGATGACATTTGAAATGATAGAAATTGAGCATAAAATACAAACCTTACTAATAACAAGGAATTAGTTAAATCCAAATAAGAATTTTAAGGCTTGAAATTGAGAAAACGAAAATAAGGGCATGCATTGTATTTTCAAAAATCTATGGGGACCAAATTGCAAAATTCGAACTTAAGGGGCTTAATTGCACATAGCCAAAATTCTAGGGGCTAATCTGAATTTTTTAGGAGTCCAAGGACTGAAATTAAGATAAACCAAAAATTCTAGGATGAATATGGATTTTTCAAAAATTCAGAGACTAAATTGCAAATTTTAAAATTCTAGGGGTTGTTTTGAAAATCTTAGGTAATTAGGGGTTGTTTCATAATTTCCGAAATCCGAAGGGTTAAATCAATAAATTCCGAAAGTATAGGGCCCAAATTGTAGAATTCAAAATTCTTGAGGGTTAAAAATTATATATGCAAAAACTTGAGTTAAAGTGCAATTTTCAAAATTGAAGGATTTAAAACGCAAATTTTTTCAAACATGCTAGGGTCCAAGCATTTAATTTTCAAAAATTTTGGAAAAATAATGATAGAAATTCCTTAAATTTCAACACGAATAGATTTGACGGCGTATTCATCGCAGGAAGGATATTCATTCTAGGTGTTGCTACCTATGCATTGCTGGATTCGAAAGCTACACTCTCATTCATATCCGAGACATTCATCAAGCGACTAAATATTATACTCGAGGATATGGGATTGGGCTTCAAAGTTTATATTCCTTCCGATGATCAAATGATCACTTCGAGCATTATGAAGAATCTGGAGCTTCGTTTGCAAAAAGATGTCGTACGGGCAGATCCTATCTTACTCCAAATGCTTGAATTCGACATCACTCTGGGCATGGATTGGCTATCATTAAATGGAGCTTCGATAAATTTTCGACAGAGGTCAGTGTCTATTAGACCGTCCAGCGAGAAGGCAGTGAAAAACAAGCAAATGCCGCACATTATATTCTGCATGTGTGCAAAAAAACTTATGAAGCGAGGCTACTAAGCTTTTCTAGCTAGCATGTGTTACGTCATCACTGTTCCTGAAAGTCAGATGCTAGAGGATATTGAGATTGTCAGAGACTTTCCTACTGTCTTTCCTGAGGACGTTTTGGGCATTCCACCGGACCGAGAAGTGGAATTTGCTATCGAGTTTATTCCGAGCACTGTGCTAATTTCTAAGGCACCCTTTAGTCTAGCACCCGCCGAGCTGAAAGAGCTAAAAGACCAAATTCAAGAATTGCTGGAGAAGGATTTTATTCCCCCTACTTGTTTCCCGTGGGACGAACCGATATTATTTGTGAAGAAAAAAGATGGAAGTATGCGACTTTGTATAGATTATTGAGAGCTGAATAGGGTCACCATCAAGAATAAGTATCCCTTACCTAGAATCGAAGACTTATTTGCCCAATTGCAATGAGCATCTATTTTCTCGAAGATAGATCTTCGTTCGGGATACTATCAGCTGAAGGTAAAGGAGTCCGATATTCATAAGAGGGCTTTTACGACTCGATAAGAGCACTATGAGTTTATGGTCATGCCATTTGGGTTGACCAATGCGCCGACAATCTTCATGGATCTCATGAATCGCGTATTTCAGTCGTATCTGAATCAATTCGTCATAGTATTTATAGATTACATTTTGATTTACTCAAAGAGCCGAGAAGAGCATAGTCATCACTTGAGTAACGACGCTACAAATACTGAAAGATAGAAATTTATTCGCTAAGTTCTAGAGATGGAATTGAAGTTGATCCAAGCAAAGTCGAGGAAGTCAAAGAATGGCCAGCACCGAAGAGCGTAACCGAGATCTATAGTTTCTTGGGTCAGCTAGCTACTACCGAAATTCCATTCAAGGTTTCTCTACTATTGCGGTACCCTTGACCGCTTTGATGAAGAAGAATGAAAAATTTATTTGGGTATCCGAATGCCGAGAGAGTTTTGAGAAGTTGAAGCGAGCTTTGACTTTAGCGTCAGTTTTGTCGATGTCATTGGGGCAAGGAGAGTATGTTCTCTACACGGATGCTTTGAAACTTGGTTTGGGCGCAGTATTGATGCACAACGACCGAGTTATAGCTTATGCGTCTAGACAGTTGAAAGTTCATGAGAAGAATTACCCGACTCATGACCTCGAGCTTGCAGCGGTAGCATTTGCATTGAAGATTTAGAGACATTATTTATATGGGGAGAAGTGCAAGATTTTCACTGACCATAAAAGCTTGAAGTACTTCTTCACCCAAAAAGAGTTGAATATGGGGCAACAAAGATGGTTAGAGTTGGTAAAAGACTATGACTGCGATATTAGCTACCATCCGGGAAAAGCTAATGTAGTAGCGGACGCATTGAGTCGAAAGACAACAGTTATTACTCAATTATCACTTCAGAGACCATTGCAATCCGAGATTCAGCAATTCGAGATTGCAGTATATGCAAGGGGCGAGACCCCCAATCTTGCTACTATGACAGTTCAGTCGACTCTGAGTGATAGAATTCGAGAAGGCCAGTCTTCTGATGATCAATTACAAAAATGGATACTGAGATATGAAGCTAAGGGACGGAAACTGTATTATGAGGAGGATGGCATAGTTCGATACCGAGATCGACTATGGGTTCCTAGTGGCGATTCACTGCGAGAGGTTATTATGAAGGAAGCTCACAATACCCCGTACTCCATTCATCCTGGAAGCACGAAGATGTACAAGGATCTAAAGTTGTTGTATTGGTGGCCGGGCATGAAACGAGACATCTTGTGTTCTGTGTCCGAGTGTTTGACATGTCAGCAAGTTAAGGCTCAGCATCAGAGGCCGGCCGGAAAGCTTAAGCAACTTCATATTCCCGTGTGAAAATGAGAAAATATTACTATGGATTTTGTTGTGGGACTGCCGAGGACTATCAAGGGATACAATGTCATGACGCAGTATGCAGAGCTGTATATTCGAGATATAGTCCGACTGAATGAGATTCCAGTGTCTATCGTTTCTGACTGAGATCCGAGGTTCACCTCATCTTTCTTGAAGAGTCTACATGCAGCGATGGGGACAAAGTTGTTATTCAGTACAACATTCCATACTTAAACCGATGGCCAGTCTGAAAGGGTGATTCAAATTTTGGAGGTTCTACTCCGAGCTTGTGTGATTGATTTCCAAGAAAGTCGGGAACCGAAGTTATCTCTAGTGGAATTCACCTATAACAATAGCTATCAATCGTCTATAGAAATGGCTCTTTATGGAAAGAAGTGTATATCATCTGTACAATGGGACGAGGTTGGTGAAAGAGGGGAATTTGGTCCGGACTTGATCAAACAAACAGCGGAGCAAGTAGTCAAAATCCAAGATAGAATGAAGACTGCACAAAGTCGACATAAGAGCTACACCGACAAGTGACGAAGAGAGCTAGAGTTTGTCGTAGGAGACCTCGTATTTGTAAAAATAGCACCTGAGAAGGGTGTTACGAGATTTGGCAAGAAAGGCAAGCTTAGTCCGAGGTTCATAGGACCATTTGAGATTTTGGAGATGATTGGAACACTAGCCTATATAGTGGTGTTGCCACCGATGCTAGCTGGAGTACACAATGTGTTCCATATTTCGATGCTGCAAAAGTACATGTCAAACCCTTCACATATACTAAATTATGAGCCCCTGCAGTTGACTCCGAATATGTCATATGAGAAAAGACCTATAAAAATTCTAGATAGGCAAAAAAGAACACTCCGAGACAAAGTTATTCAATTTGTCAAAGTCAAGTGGCTAAATCACTCGGAGGAAGAGGCTACTTAGGAAATTGAGAGGGACATAAGGAGTCGCTACCCGGAGTTACTCTGTAAGTTTTAATTTCGAGAAAGGGAGAGAGGAATTGTAAGGTCCAAAATACGATAACGTAATCCAACTGCATGCAAATCTAGAGAAAATGAAAAATGATAATTAAATGGTTTTAATGACATGAATTAACTATGGTGTGTATGTTTACATGTGTAAAATGTACATTCTACATGAATGCATTAAAATTATGTTTTAAAGGTTATTCGAGACGCGATCGAGGAACAGAGATCAAGGACCATATAAGGAAAAATATTTTTATTAAATAATTATTTTTAATTGTTTAATGTGTGGTGTATTTTAAAGAAAATTTTCGAAAATGAGGTATTTTGATGTGTTTTTACACGTCAAGTCGTATTTTAAACTGGTATTCAATTTTCAATGAAAATGGGGACTTTTTGAGGACTCGGCTATTATTTTCACAAACTTTCCTAAACTAAATATTTTAAATATTAACTAATGGGCTTAATGAACCTAAGCTTATATAATGTGTTTTAATTAAAACAAAAGGCCCTAAAATCCTTCCCAAACCCCATAACCACTCGCCCCCTTCATTTATATAATACAAGGACTCTTCCATCAGCTAATCAACACACACCACACAAATTTGGAGAAGGAAACTCACGATTTTTTAAAGAAAAATTCAGCAAGTCCCTCTCCGTCGACATCCTTCGTATCGCAAGTTGTTTTTCGTGTGTGAAATGTTCAAAGACACGCTTTAATCTCCTTTTTTCATCTATCACACCATATTATGTTGTTGATGTATATTTTCATGAAAAATATATTGTCTTGTTATTATTTTTGTTTTATTGTCATGCCATGCCAAAAACTCTTTTTTTTATGATTCAAAACTCATGCTAAGGATACTTAGCTGGGCTATCATGGTAGGGACACCAAAAAGGATGAATCTTAGAGGGTTTAATGGCCTAGACAAGGTGGCATAAGGGCTGCACCAACAGGGACGAAGGCTTGAACGAAAATAGAGTCCTTAACGGCTAGGTCTCTTCGGCTAGGAGTCCTTGATGGCCACGGCTTCTAGCTGCTGTTATGGAGTGACCGGGAGACCTAAAGGGGCTGTAGGATGGTTGAAGGGGGCTCCATGATGCTAGGTTCGAAGGGCTAAGTGATCGCGTGAGGAGAAGAGGGGATCCGCGCATGCTTTGGGACGGGTTTGATGGGCTGTGGGTTTTAGGCTTCTCAAGATCGGTCCATTAGAGTCCATAGAGGTCCATTAGGGTCCTAGGGTGGTCAACTTGGGGCTGGTCATGGAGGTTAAGGGTTAGGGCCGAGGGTTGCATGGGTAGATGGCTTGGGTTTTCAAGTTAGGGCAAAGAAATTCCAGTAGCTGGTTTATGCTTTTCCAATGGTTTAATGGGCTTGAATTGAGTTTTATATGGTTTAGTTAGGTGTTAATAAGCTTTGGTTCAAGTTTGGTTAAGTTTCGAGTCCATACGAGTCAAAACCGAGATGTAAGTCTAAGTTTAAAAACGAATTAAGAAATTAGTCGAGAAGCTAAAGTTTATGTCTAAGAAATATTTATGGGAATATTTTGAGGTGTTATGTTAAGGTTGGAATGATTTTTGGCATTATCACGTTGCAGAAACTCAAGAATTTCTTGAATTTGGCTACCAAGGGAGGTATGAAGATGATCAAGTTGTGCGCCCATATGATTTTTAACTTGAGTAATCTGCATGACAGATCAATATTCATGTTGGAAGCTTGACCCTTCAACTTGAGCTAGTCAGAACTAATAATGTTGTAAATTTTTCCCAATGAAGCTAATGTCCTTCAGAATCTGTGACTTGAAGTTGTCAAATGTCTTTGTATGTGAAAAATGCTTGATCTCTAAGTTATTGATGGACTTAAAGATATCCTGCAACTGATTCAGTACTTGATGTGGCATAGATTCTTCATCAGTCTCAGAAACTTGGTTGGCTGGAGCTGTTGAAGGATAGATCTTACATATATCGAGAGGATTTGACTGAGGAATGGGAGCTTTATGAATGACAATCTCCCCACCTATTACACATGCACGAGGAGAATCCTCAAGAATTTCTTATGTTGGTTTGGTGGATAGAGTTGAGAAAGATGAAGCTTGAACCATGTTTTCTTGATCTTATAATTCATCATTTTTTTACCCGCAACTCAGTTTCAAAATGGAATACCTTATTCCTCAGTGAGCAAAGTATCTGTAAGCGTAGGAGAAGAAGGTCCATATTCGACTTGGAAAAATAAAATTGTGACAGAGACTTGACCACTTCATCCATAGAGATCAGGGGCATCTATGAAAAGTCACCAATCTTATCTTCTGTTGGTCGTGGAGGAGATTGTGGGGACTCGGAAGTTAATTCATTTTTTAATCATTCTTTGGGAATAATTCAATCAATTAAGATAAACAGGGTCTAAATTTTTTTTTTATGCGGAACGTAATGGAATCATTCTAATATACATATCAGTATAAAAGTACAAATCTTGTACAACGTTCAACAAAGTGAAACTAGGGTTCAACTATTATATATCAAGTGTTGAACCTATCTACTTCTGAATCCGGATCACCACGCTAACTTGTCCCCTCTCTCATCCTCTTCTTGACCCTGATCCTGTCCCACCTGTTGTCATGCACACATACAAACAAGACAACAGCCGGATAACTCCGGTGAGAACATGATCCCAGTATAAACAATGAATCAATACAATACATAAAATCATATGTAAAAGCAAAAACCATGTATCAAAGAACATGAATCATAATTTATGTCACATTAGTGAATACAGATAAAACTCTTTGACTCGTCATTTCAGACTTGACTCATCTCTACTCTAGGGATCCCGGTTCTTGGATATTACAATATACCGAATCTCCGCGATAGGAATCGATCCCTTCCTAAGCAACATCGATATAAATCAAATATCCATAGACTTGGCATATCCGCCATAGACTTAGCATAACCGCCAATGCCTATTCTGACAATGTGCAATGGGCCAGTGACTACTCTGTCATAATCTGGCACCTCTGTAAGTGACTCTCACTCAATAGCTATCTGCTATTCTCTGCTTTTCTATAAATCAATAGACTAAGCATACTCATTCAAACAATATAAAGGTATGAAACCAATAACATACAAGTATGTGATTTAGGGAAACTCAAGTCCAATCTGACTTAAGTCAATCTCCTGGTTAATATTGATTTATACCTTTCTTTCTGTCAATCTGACTCTGTCGAAGTCTATAACTCAAAGCCTGTCAATACTCAATCTGGCAATGACAATATCGAGGAGTATAATATCAATACACCACTCAAATCAATACTGGATATAATCAGAACTAAATCAAATTCTGGTTTCAATGACATAACTGCACAATCTCAATATATCCAGCAATACAATTGTCAACTGATATCAATCTCAACTCATAATCAATCACAATACAAATCTGATATCACATCTCAATCAAATCCATTCTAAAAATCATAACAATTTCATACAGTATCTGTTCCTCGATCTGACTTCAATTATATACTGATCAGTATATCCAGAACACATAATATCAAGCATATCAACATTCCTTCCATAGCTTATTTTCAAATCATACTAAAACATAAGAAAACTTACGTCCAGTTGAAGTCCTTGTCGATAGGATCACAGTACTGAACTCGGATCAAAATTCTGACGGGCGGATCTTGCACAATCACAAATCTAAAATATGAAAAGGCGTAAGGATTACCCTAAACCCTTTCTCGTTTCCTTTCTTCAGCTTTCTGAAGGAGAAAGAAGCACGTACATATCAAATGCATGTCCAAGCAACGTGGCACATTCTTCTTGAATTTCAGTAAGCGCTCGGGCGGTCAAAGACTACCGCTCGGGCGCGGAAGATTCTGTCCGAGCTCTAAATTCGTTCTACTCTGGCGCTCGGGCGGTAACTTTTAGCCGCTCGGGTGCCAGACGTTCAGTCTGAATTCTTCTTTTGTGATGCATTGGCGCTCGGGCGGTCATTTTCTACCACTCGGACGCCACAGGTTATGTACAAAAGAGTAGTCTTTTGGTGTACCGACGCCCGGCTACCCCACTCGAGCTCCGACAATCTCAATACTATTAATTAATCCACTTCTGAGTACAGTAATTACATCTCGGGCATTACAGAGATGATGTAAGGCGCCCGTATTTCGTATTCGTAATTTTTGCGGAATTATTTAAAATTTTTCTCTTTAAATAAATAACATACATCCTTCATAAAATAAACTGACAAATAGATTTAACTTTAAAAATAACATCAGAAGTAATTATTTTGTTTCAAAACAACAATTCAAAAAAATAATAAATATCCAACATATAAAAAAATGAGTTTGAACATGAAAATGTGAATAAACTGAAACATGAAGTCCTCGGGTTCCTACTACTGCCAACCCAAGCTAGCTCACATGTCCCCGCCCTCAGTCCCGACCTCATCAGTACCTACAACAATCAAGTCTAGTGAGTCTAAAGACTCAACATGCATATATCATGAATAACAAGTAAATATATAATAAAATCGCATGCAACGTAAAAATATCGTATCGTAAAGCGTAAGGTGAAAATCATGTCATGAGTAATTATAAATACGTGCATATCTGAAAATCGTACGTAAAAGATTTGCTCGATACAGCCCTGTCATAAAATATCATATCGTAATTTTTCTGGTAGAGATAATGTTTCTACGCGAGGGACCTATAACATAACTTGCACGTCTGATCAGACTAAACCACAGTATACTGGGCGGTAGAGATCATCACAGCCCTTGGACTGGATATCCGTACCCATACATAATCGTAAACCGGTCGTAAGTCACCAAGTGAAGCGATTCCACAAGCGTAAGGTGGCCACAAGACATATCGCATATATCTCAAAAATAAACATTTTATCTTTTATGCACGTAATATAATTATAACCATGTTTTACCAGATGATTTGGATCGTTCTCAGGCTTGCTGCGACCTAGTTCTAACATGAGAAACATGCAAATAATCTTGACTTGACAAAGACTTCGTAACCGAACCAAAAACGAGATAACTACGCCCAACAAACTTAGTATTCAACCATGGCTTCGTACCAACCCAAACTAACATTGAACCATCGTTTAGCCATAATTAAAATACACCTAAAATGATGAAAAATATATCCCTAGGGCTGTAATACACGAAAAATGTGAATGGAGGCCAAAATCGTGAAGCGCTCTTTCGAGAGTCGCTTTGGCACATTGCACCGTAAATTCTCGTTCGACCTCTAAACTTAACCAAATCACAAACGGCCAAAAACATGATCTTCTTAACTCATTGAGGTACTGTCCATTCCAATCCCATAGGCTAAAAGCCAACCAAGAACTCGAACATGACCTCTGAACCGAAGCCAAAGTTGTTGTCATAACACAGTGGCAGCAGCTGCGCTTCCTTGCTTGGTTTGTGAAACAATGGCCATTGGAGCTTGAACTACCAACCAAAGTCTCTTACCAACATCCTAAGGTGTGGCTTGAACCATGGCTAAGGGCACTTGGCCAATCACAAATCAAGCAAACACTAGGACAACTCGAAGCTCAAACCGAGAGCACCGAAGAAAATTCTGTGTTGTGATGTATCGAAATGTTTGTTGTCTTGCATCGTTCCAATTGCTATATGATCCACCATGGCTTGATCTAGACTTGATGAAGTGTTGTATGAACCAAGGCTAAGGGCTAAAATCAAACCAAGATCCAGCCAAACACCTAGAAGCCGAAACTCATCACCCAAAACAAGAAAAATGAACCGAGGGACATGTGTTTTGTTGTTATGAAAACTTGATGGATCCGTCAACCAAGCCTTGAAAGGCTGACTTGGTCACGTCCTAGACATGCTAAGGAAGGGTTTTAACCATGGCTACATTCCTTAGAACAGCCATGGTTCGAACACACACCTTAGACAACCCAAACACAAACATCAAGCCTCAACTTGCAACTATGGGAAAGTTGCTGTCAAGTCTTGATTCCTGAGTGCATGTCCTTGAACCAATGTACCAACTTGACTCCAACACACCCTAGTACATGCCTAGATGCAGCCTTGAGTGCCTGGAATCGATCCAACCTCCTGAAACCACAAAAACGATCAAACCGTGAGGCAACAAGTGAAAGCCAAAAAATACTGCACAGATTTTTGAAAAGTTGCTGTCATATTTTCGTGTTTTTCATGATTCATGAACATAGCATGTTTTTTAAAAATATGTATAGGACTTGATTGAAGAGAAAATGAATAATATAAGCATGCCTGAAATTCGGTTTTAAGAAGAAAACAAACACTACGACGAACATGGCGCGGCGGAGACGGAGTCCCTTTTCTTTCTTGTTATTGTTGCTGAAAGTCACGATTATTTGCTGCTAAATTCTCTGAAATTTTTGCATGTAAGGAGGGGAAGGAGATGCTAAGGAATGAAGGGAAGGCTACTAGGAAAATAAAGGAGTCAAGAATGCACTAGAAGGAAGTTTCAATTTAAGGAATGGAATGGCACAAGGAAATGATTTTCTACCATTCTATGTGGCTTGAGAACTAGGAATAGATTGGCTAATTTAGTGGTTTAATTAGGTGCAATAAAAGTGCTTAATTATTAATTGTTGGTGATTAAAATGGAGGAATTAATCATACCAAGAAAGGTTAAGGAAAGATATCAAAAATGGAGAGTTGCTAAACATGATTAAATTGATTCTAAGGGGGCCGAAAATTTGCTTAATAAATGGAGGTAAAATATTGCTTAATTATTGAATTTTAAATCCTTTAAATTTTAAACACTTATTATGTATTTTAGTGAAATAATAAATTAATTTAGGATATAAATTTTTTTGCATGCATGGCTAAGTCTTAAAATAAATTTACTAACATGTTAGGGTATAATTTCTTGAATATATTAGGCCTAGATTAATTTATCTCAATTGGTTACATATGTTAATTTAGGCTTTTAATTAATTATTGGACCTAAAAGAACTTTTTTACTAACTTAATTAAATAAATCCTTAAACATTCTTTTACATTAAAATAAATTATTTTTTGGCTTAAATTAAATTTAAGAATATTTTTTTATTATTAATTTTATCTCAATACTCCAACTCCAGTCCGGCCTCGCTTATTTATCCGAAAAGATAAAAACTAAACTTCTGCGTAAAATAAATAATCATGACTCAACAAATTTTAAAATCAATTAAACCCTCATGCATGTTTGAAAATAATTTTAATTTAAATAATAGTAATTATGCATGGCTTATACGTAATCTCATTTTTGGGTTCTACAGATGATGGTAATGAATTAGCGTCTGGTTCAGAGGTTGAGAATATAGGCTCTGCCTAAATATTAGTGGAAGCATCTTGAGTCTGAATCTCTTCCTCAAATTGTTTTTTAGTGTCCAAAGTTTATGGGAATTCAGCTTGAGTCAGTTCAACATCTGGCTGGTCCCCAGCTTGATGTTCTCTTTGGACAGAGGCAGCATGAGAATTGTCTTTCTCTATCGTAGGAAGTTCATATTCTTGCCTCTTGACCTTTATAGCCATTGAAATGGATATTACATCCATTTCAAGTTGACTTATCACCGCAGTGTCATCTGAAGTCTTCCTTATAACACTTCCCCTAAGCTCCATATCAATGAAGTCCCATTGTTGCAAGGCTTCAGAAATCAAATTTATTTTTGCCCAATTCAAAATTTTCTTCTCAAGTTCATCCACAGCCTTGAGCTTGTGTTCCTTCCAGATGGTGTCAAAATGAATAGTGGTTCGATAATCCACCTAGGTATCAAACATGTCCATTCTCTCCTTCGCAATCTCATCAAATCTTTTCAAGACTAGGTTGATGGCGGTTTGAGAATTCGTAACTTTCATCGACTCAACAAATATTTGCTTCCCCTTAGGCTTAGGTTCGATGGTTGGCAAGCTAGAGTGGTAGCCACCTCTTCTCTTTATATGATCATCACTCCACTCACACTGGAGATGAGAACGTCTAGAATTGGTGTCGGTCTTATTGGTTCTAATATGTATTTTATCAATGCGGTCTTCTTGGCCTTTGGTTTCATAGCCTTCTGCTTAGGATCAACCATTTTCTTGGCCACACTGAACATTTGAGTTAGAGGGATATTCGCCATGTCATTCCCAGAGTTAGAATCTGAATAGAGAGCGGTTTTCTTATTGGTATCTCGGGTTGTTATCTTGGCCAGCTTGACTTTATTCATTTTCGCAGCTTCTTTTTATTCAACCTTCTCAATCTTAGCAACCAAAATCTCGGCTCCAATTGGCTCATTCTTCTTCTGGTAATCTTCAACTGCGGTCCACTTGATCAATTTGGCTGAGTGGAGCTTAGGAACATCCACAAGAGTAACACCATGTTGTTTCATTAGATAGAAGAAGTGAATAGCACACCCATGAGATTGAGGTCCTCCCTTGACCATCGCATATAATGTGTTGATCAAGATGTCTGACCAATTCACATTTATCTTAGATTCTATGGTGTCCATCATCATAAACTTGTCGATTGTCACTTTGTCAAATTCTTCGGGCTTTGCTTGTAATGATTTTTTTACCTGATCAACAAGTATACTGTAAAGGCCCGTATTTCGTACTTGAAAATTTGCGGAAAAATTTAAAATTTTCTCTTTAATTAAATAAAAAGCCTCATTCATAAAATAAACTGGTAAAAATTGTTCAACTTTTAAAGTAGCAGCGGAGGTAAAAATGCATTCTGCGGTGTAACTTTCGCTGGGTCTACCTCAATACCGCTGCTAGAAACAATGTGTCCTAAGAATGCCACCTTCTCTAACCAGAATTCATATTTACTAAACTTCGTGAATAGCTTATGCTTCTGCAAGGTCTGCAAAACTGTGGTCAGATGTTTGCCGCGCTCCTCGTGATTCTTCGAGTAGACGAGAATGTCATCTATGAATACTATCACAAACTGATCGAGATACGGCTGAAATACGTGATTCATGAGATCCATGAAGATCGTGGGCGCATTCGTCAAACCGAATGGCATCACAAGGAACTCGAAGTGGCCGTAACGAGTCCTGAAAACAGTCTTAAGAACATCGACTTCTTTCACCCTCAACTGGTGATAACCGGAACGCAAATCAATCTTGGAGAATACCGAAGCTCCCTGCAACTGATCAAATAAATCTTCAATTTGCGGCAGTGGGTACTTGTTCTTCACTGTGACCCTGTTCAACTCCCGGTAGTCAATACAAAGCCTCATCGAACCATCCTTCTTCTTCACAAACAAAATTGGCGCGCCCCATAGTGAAAAACTCGGGCGAATGAACTCCTTGTCAAGAAGTTCCTGGATCTGCTTCTTCAGTTATGCCATCTCTGTCGGTGCTAATCGGTACGGCGCTTTCGAGATTGGTACTGTACCTGGCATAAGCTCAATAGAAAACTCCACCTCGCGCTCGGGTGGCATACCAGAGACGTCATCAGGAAACACGTCTAGAAAATCCCTAACAATTGGGATATCGGAGGCTGACTGACCGGGTGCCTCGGGGACGGATACAAAAGTTGCTAAAAATGCCCGACACCCTCTATGCATGAGCTTTCTAGCCTGGACACAAGGTATAATGCGCGGTAAAAGAAAGTACCTGTCTGGCTCGAATAAGAACTGTGTCATCCCAGGCGGTCGGACTAGAACAGATCTCCGCTGAAAGTCGATCAAAACTCTGTTCCTTAGTAGCCAGTCCATCCCCATAATGATGTCAAACTCTGGCATCGGTAAGACAATCAGATCCGCATAAACGAGATTGCCATGAAGCTCGAGATCTATGTCTCGGATCACATTGGTAGCTGCCATCTCTTCACCAGAAGGCAATACTACTGAATAGGCTACATCTAGCCCAATGGTTTTGACCTTGAGAAAATTAGCAAAGACCTCCGAAATAAACGAGTGAGTAGCCCCTGAATCTATCAAGGCTTTCGTAGCTGAGCCAGCTACAAAAATTCTCCCTGAAAGGTTGGAACATCAAGCTGAACCCAATAATCACAAGAACTAACTTATAGACATGCAAAGGACAAAGTTTTTCTAACTTAAATTCCCAAAAATAATACTAAGTAGAACATGCAATCCTAACGAAATTCTAAGTTCAAAATATTAATCTCAATTCCCAAAACATTGAAATCTAATTATTAACTTTAAGCGTTAAGTTAACTGTCATAAGCATGGTCTCCGGGTTCGTCTCTGTCGCATGAAGGGCAAAAAATCTGCCTTGGGTAGGCAGATTCTTCTGAGGGCACTGCTGCAGCAAGTGGTCTGGGCTACCACACTTATAACACTTCCCTAAGCCATACATACATGCTCCAGGATGGCGGCGTGTGCACTTGGGACAGAGTGGGTGCTCAAAGGTCATCGGGTTTGCGCGTCCCTGCTGCAGCTGCTGCGGTCCTCTGTTTCTAGGCGGGCCGTGATGAGGCCTCTTATGCTGCTGCCGCTGCTGCTGCAAAGGCGGAGGGCAGTGTGGTACTGGAACTGGTCGCTTATGCTGGCGATCCCTCTCAATGTCAATCTGATCTTGCTCTGCAGCCAGAGCTCTGGAAACAGCGACTTCAAAGGTAGTAGGGCCAGCCACCCTAACATCACGGCGCAAGAACGGCCGTAGTCCGTCTAGAAAGTGCCTCAGCTTGGCACTCGCAGCATTCGCAATCAGAGGCACAAAATGGCAGCCCCTCTCAAACTTACGGATGAACTCCGTAACCGTCAGATCTCCCTGCCTCAGGTTCATGAACTCCCTGGTCAATCTAGAACGAACTTTGTCAGTAAAATATTTGGAGTAAAATACCTCCGTGAAGCGCGTCCAGCTCAAAGTAGCCAAGTTCAGGCCTACTGATGTTCCTTCCCACCATAAACGGGCATCTCCATCGAATAAATAGGTGGCGCAACGAACTCTGTCCGCATCCCCAAGCTCCATAAACTCAAAGATAACCTCGAGGGACTTGATCCAGCTCTCGGCAATCATGGGATCTGTCGTCCCTGAAAATTCCTTCAGACGCATCTTCATAAACCTCTCATAAGTAGCCTCGGGCCCTGTCTGCCTGGCTGCCACAACATTGTTCCCCGCAAACTGTGCGAAGAACTGAGTCATCCCAGCTAGCATCTGGGCATTCATGTCTGGTGGAAGGGGTGGAGGTCCATTTCTCTCCTGCCTCTGATTCTCACCGTCCCCGTGACGAGGCTCATCATCTCTCGCGCGCTCAAGGATACGTCTAGGAGGCATACTGTTCCATACATAATCCATACGTAACTAACATGCATAATCTCCATTATTTCTTTAAATTTAAATAAATACTGCATAATTAAAGTCTTGACGTAAAACATTTCATGAAAACATGCTGTTAAAAAATTTCATGCTCTAAACAAAATGCATAAATGTAAAACTTACAGACCGAAGACGTGACTTCGTGAGCTTCTCGAGGTCAGTAGTACAACCCTTTACAAGAACATAGGCTCTGATACCAACTTTAAAGGCCCGTATTTCGTACTTGAAAATTTGCGGAAAAATTTAAAATTTTCTCTTTAATTAAATAAAAAGCCTCATTCATAAAATAAACTGGTAAAAATGGTTCAACTTTTAAAGTAGCAGCAGAAGTAAATATTTGTTTTAAAGTAACAACTAATATAATTTCAACAAAATAAAAACTGAGTTTGGAATAAAAATAGTAAGTGCTGAAAATGAGGTCATCGGGTTCCTACTACTGCCGACCCACGATGGATCACTGGTCCCTGCCCTCGGTCCCGACCTCATCAGTACCAACAACAATCAAGTCTAGTGAGTCTAAAGAGTCAGCATGCATATATCGTAAATAACAATTACATATATCATAAAAGTTCATGCCATGTAAAGATATCATGTCGTAAAATGTAACGTGGGAATATCGTGCCATAAAGCGTATAATTAAAATCGTGTCATGAATAATTATAAATAGTTGCATAACTGAACTGAAAATCGTAAGTGAAATGTTTGCTCCGTGGAGCCCTGTCATGAAATAACATGTAATAATTTTCTGTTGAGATTATGTTCTACGCAAGTGGCCCATGAACTGAACTAAATCGCCTGATCAGACTAAACAACAGTATACTGGGCGGTAGAGATCATCCCAGCCCTCGGACTGGATATCCGTACCAATAAATGAACATGAACCGGTTAGTGACCACCGGGTGAGGTAATAATCTCATGATAAGCTGCAATCCCATGATAGTGATGTGGCCACAAGCAATATCACATAAATCTCAAAAATGAGTATTTTATATTTTTATGCACGTAATATAATTAAATAACATAATTAAACATCCTGTATTAATTTACTAAATGGGTTGGATCGTTCCCAGGCTCGCTGCGACCTAATTCTAACATGAAAATATGCAAATGATTTTTCCCTTGAAAATAACTTAGTCATTGAACCAAAACACGGGGCCAACTAGACCAGCAACTTAATTTCTAACCATGACTCTGTACCAACCCGAACCAACATCGAACCATCGTTTAGTCATGGTCAAAATACGCCTAACATGATGAAATGACACTCCTAAAAATTGAAACTCACGAAATTTGGTGAATGGAGGCCAAAACATGAAACGCTCTTTCGAGAGTCATTTTGGCACATAGTACCGTAAATTCTCGTACGACCTCTAAACTTAACCAAATCACAAACGGCCAAAAACATCACCTTCCTAACTCAATAAGGTACTGTCCAGTCCAAGGCAATAGGCTGAAAGCCAACCAAGAACTCGAAACACACCTCTGAACCGAAGACACAGTTGCTGTCCAGAAAATTACAGCAGCAGCGGCCGTGCTTCCGTGCTTTGTTTGTGAGACTATTGGCCATTGGGGCTTGAACCACCAACCAGAGACTCTTACCAACATCCTAAGGTGTGGCTTGAATCATGGCTAAGGGCACTAGGTCAGCCACAATCCAAGCAAACACCCAAGACAATCCCGAGCTCCACCCGAGCACACACATGGCACGCGTGGGGGTGTTGCTTGTTTTGCTGTCAAATGAAGGATCTAATGGTTATGAGGTTAACCATGGTCCATGCTAGACATGCTAAGGTGTTGTATGAGTCATGGCTAAGGGCTAGAAGCCAACCACAACCCACCTAACACCCCAAAACCGAAACTCAACACACTCAACAAAAACAGGAATTTTAAAACCGAAGGGACACTTGGGTTTTTTCTTTTAAAATCCGGTGGGACCGTGAACCAAGCCATGAAAGGTCATCTTGGTCATGTCCTAGACATGATAAGGAAGGGTTCAAACCATGGTTACAGGCCCGAAAGCCAACCAACATTCGAACCTCACCCCCCCTAAACAACCAAACTGAAATTTCGAGACTCAAACTGGCAACTATGGGGAGTTGCTGTCAAGCCTTGATTCCTGAGTGCATGGGGCTGAAACAAAAGAACCAAAATGATCCTAACCCACTCTAGTACGTGCCTAGATGCAGCCTTGAGTGCCTGGAACCGAGCCAAACCCTGAAACAACAAAAACAAGCCAACCCGTGATGCACAACGAAGGGCCGAAAATATTCTGCACAGATTTTTTTGAAACATGCTGTCATGATTTCGGTTTTGCCATTAAAATCATGAACATGTGATGTTTTAAAATGTCTATATGACTTGATTGAAGAGAAATGAAGGATATAAACATGCCTTGAATTTGTTTTGAAAGAAAACAAACGGTTACGACGAACACGGCGCGACGGAGACGGAGTTCTCTTTTCTTACTTGTTTTATCTCTTATTTTTCCTTGAGCTTCCCATGATTTTTTTCTCTGAATTTCACTCTGAATTTTCGAAAATGAGGAGAGGGAAATGGCTAGGAGGTGAATGAGGAAGTCTACAAATTGAATGGGAATTGATTGGCAACTTTAAAACCTTTCTATCCTAGTTGCTTGTGAGATATGAAATGATGTGTGATATTATTTGATTGAGGGAGATTTTAGGGGGATATTTGAGGGTTAGTGGCCGATTCTTGCTTATCAAGAATAAAGGAGAAAATTGCTTAATGGTTAATTATTGATGATTTAAAATGAGGGGATTAACCATGCAATGAAAGGATTAAGGAAAGATATCAATAGAGAATTACTAAAATTTATCAAATCCTCCAAGTGTGGTGGCCGATTTTATCTTTCAAAATAGGGTAGGAAATTGCTTAATTATTTAATTATTGAAGATTTAGTTTGAAAGGATTAATCATACCAAGAGATGATTAAGGAATGATATCAATGAAAATGAGTTGTCAAACTTTTAAATCATTTGAAGTGGGGTGGCCGAAATCTATGATTAAAATGAGGTAAAATATTGCTTAAATCTTGTATTTTAAATATTTAAAGTTTTATCTACTCATTAGGTATTTTAATGAATTAAATAAATTAGTTTAGGATGGTAATTATCTTACATGCATGGCTAATTCTTTTAAATTAAATTACTAACATGTCAAGTTATAATTTATTAAATAAAATAAGCCTAGGTTAACTTATCTCAATTGGTCACGTATTTTATTTTAGGCTTTTAATTAAATTATTGGACATAAAAGAATTTATTTACTACTCATCTCTAATTAATTAATTAAATTCTTGAACTTTGTTTTACATTAAAATAAATTATTTTTTGGCTTAAATTAAATTTAGGAATATTTTCTTATCATTAAATTTTATCTTAAAACTCCAACTCCAGTCCGGCCTCACTTATTTAACTGAAAAGATAAAACTAAACTTATGCGATTTAAAATAAATAATCATGACTACCAAATTTAAAAATGCTTTAAATAATAAAGAAATCATTTTTAAGTTAAAATACTAGAAATTATGCATGGCTTATACGTAGTTTGATTTAACGGGTTCTACATATACAATATTTCACTTTGAAATCTTTTTTCAAATAGGTGGGGTATGGCAGTGGCACACTGGAGAATGAGAACTTTCTCATCTAGTGTGCATAAATCCCTTTCAAAATATTTTCAAAGTTATCCCTTTTTCGGCTGCTGGAAGATTGAAAGTCTCAGAAAACAGGCGTTTGGAGATGGTGATGTTAAATCCTTCAATTTCACAAAGAACGTTCTCATGCTCCATCTTGGCATTCTCAAAAAATTCATTGAGCACTGTCTCTGAGACTTTGGTGCTGCATTACAAGAACTTGGGAAGGTCAGAAGCTTCCAGTATCTTGAACACGATGACCATAGACGTGTCTGTCATTGCCAAGATAGACTCGAAGCAGATAGTCATGATGTTGTTGGAGTTGCTTGTCATTGTCGAAGATTTGAGAACAACTTAACTTGATCTGAAGAGCGGTTAGATAACAAGAGTGAAAATAGAGTATATACGGTCTGATTTGAAAGACATGACGGTCGACGTGTTTGATAGACATGATCGTCCACATGTTTGTATGTAAGAGGTTGAAATGTGAAAAGTCAAAATGTGACTTTTGGTAGTTCATATATCTGAGTAATAATAAAAACAATTGAAAAGAGAATAATAGCAGATAGAACAATAAATTAATAATTTAAATTATGAAATTTTAAATATATAGAACCGTTCAAAAAGATTAATTTTTTTAAGAGAGCAGTCAAAGCATGTGATGAAGTCAAGTTTCCACAAACTCTATTAGAAATAATCAAAGTTGTGTACCTGCTTGACATATTGTTTCATCAACTTGACTTTAATTCCCTCTAATTTATGCATTAATTTAAATCTACTAAGACAAAAATATTACAAAGGTAAGAAAAATTAGTATCGGGTAGTGGCTTAGTGAAGATGTTAGCGACTTGTTGATTTGTGAAGATGTACTATAGCCAGATGTCCTTTTTCATTACATGGTATTGGATGAAGTCACTACTAAAAAAAAGGCAAAATACAACGGTTTTTAGGTCAAATAAAACCGTTGTTAAAAGTCATGTGGTTAAAGGGTGTGCTCAAAGACGACGGTGAAAAACCGTTGTCGTAGACGTCTAAAGACGACGGTGAAAAACCGTTGTCGTAGGTATATAAAACCGTTGTTAAAGGTCCTGTGGTTAAAGCATTCGCTAAAAGACAACGGTTTTGGAGTGATGTGGTAGTTACAATTTGCGACGGTTTTTTAAAAATCGTCGCAAATTAATGCGCGACGGACATCATCGTTAACTGTCGCTACAATTAGCGACGGTTGTAATTTAGCGACGGTTTAATACACCGTCGCTAAATTTAGCGACGGTGTTTATAAACTTCGTCGCTAATTTTAGCGACTGTTTTGTATGCTTTCCGTCGCTAATATTTTCAGTAAAATAAAAAAAAAATTCAGTTCTAATATTTTAATAAATATACAAAAAAAACTCACAATCTAATATGCTAATTATATTCTTGATTTTAAAAATTTATTAAACTTTAAAGAGAAAATCGAAACAAAAATTGTGTAAGGGAGAAAAATTTTAAGTGTTGTGAAGTGGTATGGTAAAAATGGACCAAGGGTGGGGATATTTATAGACAGTTTGCGACAGTTTTGACTTTAACCGTCGCAAATAGCGATGGTTATTTTTCTAACTGTCGTCGATTTAAATTTAGCGACGCTTTAACAAGAACTGTCGCTATATTTAGCGACGGTTCTTAATAACTGTGGGGACCCGGACGCTAATCATCTTCTTAATCGTCATTGAGATAATTGGATCAAATTAATTAATTAATCTGGGTCTAAATGTTTTTTTATACAGTGCAGAACGTAATGGAATTCATCTAATATACATATCAGTATAAGAGTACAAGTCTTGTACAACATACAACCATTTAAAACTAAGGTTCAACAACTAATTATCAAGTGTTCAAACCCTATTTACATCAATGTCCGTAGTCTCCACTCTAATCACGATCTCTCCTCATCTCCTCGACCCTGATCATGTCCCACCTGTTGCCATGCACACATACAAACACGACAACAGCCGGATAATCCCGATGAAAAATACATCCCAGTATAAATCAACAAAACATGCAATCATATAATCTATAGAAACGCATGAAATAGATATCAAGAACATATATCAAATCTGAACACATGAATCAATATAAACCTGTAAATAAACTCGTGACTCCACATCTCAGAATAGACTCATTCCTAGTCTAGGATCCCGGTTTTCCAGACGTTGGCATACTATATCGAATCTCAGCAATAAAAGTAACTCCACTCCTAAGCAAACATCGATATAAACCAAACATCCAGTGTCTTGACCTATCCGTCAAAGACTTTGGCACATCCGCCAATTACTCCTCTGTGACAATGTGCAATGGGCCAGTGACTACTCTATCACAATCTGGCACTTCTGTCACAAGACCAATCGTCTAAATCATGCGTTCTATAAATCAATAGGACAAGCATATCAATGCAATAAATTCAAATAACTGAAAACAATAGCAAATAAGTAAGTGGTTTAGGGAAACTCAAGTTCTAACTCACTTCAGTCATTCTTCCCGGTTTAACATTGATTTATACCTTTCTTTCGTAATCTTGGTCTGAAGAATTGGAAGTTCTGAATTCAAGAGTGTCTCTGTCAATCTGAAATGACATATCGAGAATAATAATATCAACATTCCATTCCTAATTCAATACTGAATCTGATCAATTTGAATCTAATTCAAAATCAACGGCATAACGGCACAATCCCGATATCCCCGTCAATACAATATCAACATATATCAATTACAATCATAACCCATATCCACTACAATCTTTAATCAATCAATAATCCAAATCTGTTCAATTTCAATCGATAGAATCAAAAAATCATAACAATTCCAAAATCAAATTGTTCTTCGATCTGACTTCGATTCTACGATGTCTAATATTCCCAGAACACATAAGAATGATCAAATAATAATTCCTCCAAAATCATAATTTCAAATCATGCTAGAACATAATAAAACTTACGTCCTTGTGTAGCTCTTGACGAGAGGATCTCAGAACTGTGCTCGGATTAAAAATCAGATCGCCGGTACTTGAAAAATCAAATTTCTGACACATGAAGAAGCTTGAGGGTTTAGGCTATGGTTCTCTCAATTCTCGTTGCTGGAAATCTGAATTGGATGGATGGGTTTACACGTTTAAGTGCATGGCAAGACATGTGTCCCACTCAACTTCCAATATTAGAACTTTAGCCCCTGAATTCTTCACTAGTTGCAATTCAGACCTCAATAACTCCTTTTAATTCCATTTCAATCATAATTATTTACAAAAATCGTGGAATCTAATTCATCATTCCAAAATTCATAAATTAAATATTCTCGGATGAAAATGATAAAATCTCGAGCTTTACAATAACCGTCGCTAATACAGCGACAGATATGTATAAACTGTCGCTAATTATAGATCTGCGACGGTATTACCAAAACCGGCGCTAAATTTAGCGACACTTCTTACAAAACAGTTGCTATATTTACATCGGCGACGGTTTTGCTTAAAACCGTCGCTAAATGTCGTGACGGTTATACTTTAACCGTCGCAAGAGTTAAATTAGTGACGGTATATTATAACCGTCACTAATTTTAGCAACAGATTTTACTTAAACGGTGGCAAAATGTAATATTGACAACAAATTTATAGAAAAACCAGTTGAAAGACGACGGTTTTTTACAAACCGTTGCCGTAGCTTGAAGAAGTGTCGACAGTTTAAAAACCATTGTCGTAGCTCAAAAAAAACGCTCATAGACAACGGTTTTTGTTAAAACCGTTGTTAAAAGTAAAAAGACAACGGATTTTATTAAAACTGTTGTGTTTGATGTGTTGTTAAAACCGATTTTTCTTGTAGTGAGTTATGTATAATATCAATATGATTGGTATGAGAAAGTAAAACAAGAATGTAGGTTATTGCTATGACACTGGTATTATGAAAAAAGAGAGAAATTCAATGGCTTGAACATCATAGTCTCTTAGTTATTGTTGAGTCCATAATAACGATGCACATCAACTCCATGCATCTGATATGAAGCTTCAATTGATGATGTACAATCGAAGTTTGATTCTTACTGAACTAAGATATAAGTATGTCTCCAAGAAATGACATGATTCACTGGTGCTCTTACTATCGATTTTGTAACTTGCATAATCTTCATCTGAATAACCAACAAGGTTAAAACAAAAGTCTTTGGAATACCAAAGAACCACAAAAGTAGTACCCTTAATGTTAGGATCGGTTTGGGGGAAAATCGTTGAGCTACAATATCTCGTTCTTGAAATATTGAACACCGATTAATTAAATCGAGTTTGGTGTTCAAACCAAACGGAAGACGCTCTAAATAATCCTTCATAGAAACCGATTAAATATATTTTAAAGCATTTAAAATATATGCTAGTTGAATGGGAAAAAAAATTTAGTTGGAGCATTTTATCAAATACTTTGTATGCAATATTTTGTTATTTGAAGCACACATAAAATGCTTCAGGAATGCATTTTTAAAATAATGAAAATGATAAGTAAATACAGTAAACAAATAGACACGAATTTGTTTATGGATGTTCGGATACTTCAAATGCTCTATGTCACCCCTTCTTTCCCTTGGGAAGGATCCACTAGAAGACTTTGATTTATACAACACTTTGAACCCACTCCAGAAGGACAGCACCCAACTAGAACTCCTAGCACTCAAGATTGCAGGCAGCACCTCACAATCGGTATATTGTTTAATGCCTCATATGCAAAGACTACAAACACATTGTTTTACGTCTTTGTTTGAAGACTCACTCAACTAATATTTGAAATTCAACTCTCTTGTATATGTGTGAGTGATTGTGTGTTAGGAATTTATCATTTACAGTGTACATCTCGAATGTATCCTCACACAAGGGCTTGTGCTCTCAACTAGCTGATTTTTTCATGCTAACTTCTCATGCTTTGAATCCACTTCAAAAGCTCTTGTTTGATCTTCAAGATGTTGTATTTATAGGCTCCAACAATGATATATACGTTAGATACAAGAATATGACCGTTTGGAAAGTTTCTGTACTGTTTCTGAAATTGCAACGGTCAAATTCGCCTTGCTGGATGTTTTCTCGAGTGGTCAATTCTTCAACTTGTTCAGTTCAGATGGTTCGGTTCATTTCAACTAGTTCTGTTCAGTTCAGCTGGTCTGGTTCAGTTCAGCTGGTTCAGTTTCAGCTGGTGTGCTGAAATCAGCCTAGCTGATTTAAGTTGTGCAGAAATAGTAGTTTCATCGTCATTTATCAGCATCTTAAGATTCGATTCAGACTTTGACTTTTGAAGATTATTTGTAGATCATCATCTTCTCTTTCCGACGCATACTGAATCTTTTCATTCCAATAAAAGAGCTGAGAGATATGTCCAAAATACCGTAACTGGTCAAACCCAACTTATTGTTGTTTTCGTGCAATCAGTTCGATAATTCAGCGATCAGTTAGACAATGATAACATCCGATTTTGCCCAACCAACGTGAAATAAGACTTGTTTCAAATTAAAATTTTAGATCATTATAGTTGGCGGATTGTCATTTGAATCAACGAGTTGAGAGAAATCATCAAAATACCGAAACTTGCCAGAAATTTAGTTTGTGCATAATTCAGTTTCAGTTTGATTCTTGTGTTAATAAATTCACACTTGAGTAAATATGTTAGAAACACAATAACAAGTTTTGTTAACATCAAAATCAAAATCCCCCCCTTTTTATGATCACAAAAATCCCCCCTTTTTATGATCACAAAACTTTGATGAAAAATCGATTCAACTAACATATTTCTCTCCTTTTTTGTGTGAATTAAAAAAAATCATATTTTCAAATCATTTTAAGCACAAAATTTTCCCCCCCTCAATATTTTAAAAAAATCTCTCCATTAAAATTATAATGTGTTCTCCTCCTTTAACTTTGAAAGTTTGAAATTTATAAAAATAGAGGAGTGACTAACCAATTTTCTCCATGGCTCATTTTCTGCTACAGCACTTATGCTTTGCCTTCAACAAATAAACTGCTTTTTCTCGTGCATAAATAGGCTACATATTTTATACCGCTGTAAACCTCTACAAGTCTAGTTTGCAACGCAAAAAGCGGTTTGTCATTTGGACACTCGAGCAAGGAGATATGTCATTTTTCCTACGATCGCTGCAAGCTGAACGAAAATTCAGTTTTGCATCTATAAGTTTAAAAAATCTAAAATTTTCGAATTTTAAACATCAAAATCAGTTTCAATGTTTTTTTAAGAACAACCCGCTCTGATACCACTTGTTAAAATCGGTTTGGGGGGAAATCGTTGAGCTACAATAGCTCGGTTCTTGAAATATTGAACAACGATGAATGAACAACGATGAATTAAATCAAGTTTGGTGTTCAAACCAAACAGAAGACACTCGAAATAATCTTTCGTAGAAATCGATTAAATATTTTGTAAAGCATTTAAAATATATACAAGTTGAATGGGAAAAAAATATTTTAGTTGAAGCATTTTATCAAACACTTTGTATGCAATATTTTTTGTATTTAAAGAACACATAAAATGCTTCAAAAATGCATCTTTAAAATAATGAAAATGATAAGTAAATGCAATAAACAAATAGACACGAATTTTTTTTATGGATATTCGGAGACTTCAAACGCTCCTACGTCACCCCTTCTTCCCCTTGGAAAAGATTCACTAGAAGACTTTGATTTATACAACACCTTGTACAAACCCACTCCAGAAGGACAGCACCCAACTAGAACTCCTAGCACTCAAGATTGCAGACATCACTTCACAATCAGCATGTTGTTTAATGTCTCGGATGTAAAGACTACAAACACATTGTTTTACGTCTTTGTGTGAAGACTCACTCAACTAATATTTTAAGTTCAACTTTCATGTATATGTGTGAGTGATTGTGTGTGAGGAATTTATTCTTTGCAGTGTATATCTCAAATGTATCCTCATACAAGGGCTTGTACTCCCAATTAGCTGATTTCTTAATGTAACTGCCATGCTTTGAATTCTCTTCAAAAGCTCTTGTTTGATCTTCAAGATGTTGTATTTATAGGCTCCAACAATGATATATACGTTAGATACAAGAATATGACCGTTCGGAAAGTTTCTATACTGTTTCTGAACTTGCAACGGTCAAATTCGCCTTGCTGGACATTTTCTCGAGTGGTCAACTGGTTCAGTTCAACTGGTTGTGCAAAACTAGTAACTTCATCATCATTTATCAGCATCTTAAGTTTCGATTCAGACTTTAACTTCTGAAGATTATTTGTAGATCATCATCTTATTTTTTCAACGCATACTANTATGCATTTGTTTCCACTCATATGAGCTCATCGACCAAATTGTACAAAGATGAAGGATATATTTCAGTGGACATAACAATTTATAGATGATTAATTGGTTCACTGTTATATTTGACCACTAGCCGGTCAGATATCACATTTGTGGTTTGTTAGCGTGAACTCATTCAGGTAATCCTAAAAAATCTCATTATATTGCATCTAAATGCATTCTTAAATATATTAAGTGTTGGAACATTTCATGTTTGCAATCTTGATTTTGATGTTAACAAAATTTGTTATTGTGTTTCTAACATATTTACTCAAGTGTGAAGTTATTAACACAAGAAGAAAACTGAAACTGAATTCTGTACAAACTGAATTTCTGGCAAGTTTCAGTATTTTGATGATCTCTCAACTGGATGATTCAAATGACAATCCTCCAACTTGTCTGATCAGAAACCTCTATTTGGAACAGGTTGTAANAAATTTTCTTATTAAATAATTTGTTATAAATATAATTCATAAAATAATTTAACGATCACCACGCATACTAAAATAAAATTAATATTAGAACTCCACCATTTTAAATACAACCATAAAATTTAAGTTAAAACCTTCACCATAATTTAAAAATCCGACATAATATAAAAAGCCTCGACCTACTAGTCACCAATACTAACACGTAAAATTTAAGAAAATAGTTTTAAACGTGCAATAATTAAAACGCTAGTGAACTAAAAGGTCTTCGAGTTTGCACTGTCAGTGGCTCGAGCCTGCTCACTGGTCACCACCTCCAACCTCCTCAACTACATCATCTGCATCGATCAAATTTAGTGAGTCTAATGACTCAGCATACATAAACCGTGAATAACAAGTCATACGTGATAAAATTCATGCAATTTTAACATAACTCGTACATAGCATAATATAAGCATAATACATATAATGTGACTTTTCTGCATAAAAATTTTCATAAAATCATATTTTCATGCTCGTCATAGTAATTGTAAATAATTTTGCGTAGAGTTATGTTCAATGTAAGTGGTCCATAACGTAAATCGTTTGATCAAACTAAACCATAGTACTGGGCCGACAGGGATCGACACAGTACTTGGACTGGATGTCCACACCCTAACATAACATAATTCACCGGAAGAGGTTGGAGAGGTCCCCGGACACGTAATTTGGCCACAAGACGAATCTAATACCTCGAAAATAATTATTTTGCACGTCATACATAATTACAAACTTCGTGAACCTCGTTGGATCGTCCTTGGACATGCTGCCCTAACATACTAAAATTTATACCCAAAATAGCCTCTATGTGCATTTGGACACATACGACTCCCGAATTAAATAGAACCACTTAGGATGTACCAATCGACTCGGGACTCAACCCACGCGTAAAATATATCCTAACTACTGCCCAAGGCCCTAAACTAGCACTGAACCACAAGCAAACCATGTACCATGCTTAACGAACAATATAGATACAAGCTGCCCAAAGGTGACGTTATGGCACTTTGCGTTCCGTACGATTTCCAATCGATTTTATCTCGAATGAAACCCGAACCAAGCCATAGACTCGACCCTTAGACACCAAATAAGACTCTGGTCTAGCCCGTTCCAGCGCATAAACACACCAGACCTTAACTTGAACCCATGATCGCTCCTATGCGTACGGCTATGAGCATTTCATCTCCTGCTGCACCAGCAGTGTCTTTCACTATCATGGGCCACCTAAAGACAACTCAACACGTCTCATAACATGACCATACATAGCAGCAACCCTAGGTTCTGTCCAACGACGCCTATGAACGAAAAATCGAGAAAAACTTTGAAGTTCATGCATAATATAGATCGAAACGAGTTTTAATCAAGTTCTAGCATACATATAATCAAACCAATGACTTTTCATGCATATTTATATCAAAATATAGTATATAAACATGATCAATGCAAAAAGGACATGTTTAGATATGTCTTTGTGTTAAAACGCATGAAATGTCGACAAACGAACGCATGGGAAAATAGAGGCCGAACGGAGACGGATTGCTGCGTTTATTGGCTTGAAAAGTGGCTAAACAAATCAAGGAATGCTGTGTGATGAACTCCTAAGGTTGCTGATGGAAGGAAAAATAAATAAAAATTCCAAATATAAGCCTTGA
The DNA here is from genome assembly GCF_012295235.1 of Primulina huaijiensis. NCBI lineage: Eukaryota > Viridiplantae > Streptophyta > Magnoliopsida > Lamiales > Gesneriaceae > Primulina > Primulina huaijiensis. Next base: position 9,907,642 of record NC_133323.1, on the reverse strand, counting down.
ACTCTCGGTCAATTGTGTGTGAGTTTAGTGTGTGTTTTTTATGTTTGTATGTGTCGTGTGATGGGTTATGATTTATGGTAGGATTCTTACTCTTATATTTAAATAAATATTATCTAGGTCTTTAGTTTAATTAAAACAACATTTAAAATAACTAATTAAGCCATCACAATTTAAATTACTAACTAAGCACTCCAACTTTGAAATTAAGGGTCATCAAATTTTAAATACTACCTAGTTTAATTAATTAATTCATAAAAATAATTATTAAAATATTTTATTTTGAGTGGACATATTTAAATCTCTTATTTTCAAATTTGCTAATTAAAAATTCTTAGCCTTTCTACTTCACTCAATAAATTATTTTTATCCCCTAAATGCTAAAATTTAAAAATCTTTTAAAATACTAAATTTCTTGACTTAAAATAAAAATTATAACTTTAAATTTTAACACCTTAATCGTATTCAGTTTCCTTTTCCAATTCGGCATCGAATATTCGTCTGAAAGATAAAACTTGAGAACATAAATAAATAAATAAATATACTTTTTAAAATAATTTAACATATAACATGCATCACATGAATATTAATTAAAAATTTAAATTATTTCAATCATTCATGAGGTTTACGTGTACTGGTTTTTTGGGCACTACAGATGAAGATGACATTGTCTAGTTGCTTGATTTACAAACCAAGAAAGAAAGTTAGTCCTCCCATCATGCTCATTCAAACTTTTCTTGCATCGACTTGGAGAATTTATCACAAATCTTGGGGTTAGTGGTACCAAAGATAATGACATTAAGATAGATTTGTACTAATAAAGAATGATCACCTTAAGTAAATTTGAACAGAGTTTCATCAACATTTCAAATAACAAATTCATGATCTAGAAAGAATTTATACAATGTATCACATCATGCACAAGGGGCTTGCTTCAATTCATACACTGCTTTATCAAGTTTATACACATAACTAGGATGAATGTTATTAACAAAGCCAGGTGGTTGTTCAAAATATAGTTCTTCATTAAGCAAACCGTTAATAAATGCATATTTGACATCCATTTGATAACCATAAAGTTCTTATTTGCAGCAAATGCAACGATCATTCTAATGGGCTCAAGTTTATCTACAAGAGCAAAAGATTCATCAAAACGCATACCATCTTCCTGTCTATATCCTTGAGCAACAAGTTTAGTTTTATTCCTTACAACTGATCCAGTCTCATCGAATCTATTTCTAAAACACCATCTAGTTCCAATAATATGTTGATTAGAAAGTCGGGGAATTAGGTGACATACTTTGTTTATGTTAGATTGATTAAGTTTATCTTCCATTGCATCTATCCAATTTGAATCACCTAAGGCATCTTCTATTTTCTTAGGTTCAATTTTATAAAGAACAGTAGCATGCATGAATTCATCTATCATTTGTTTCTAGTTCTAAGAGGTGAGGTAGGGGTTACCGATGACAAGCTCGAGTGGATGATTCTTATTCCATTGGAGGAACGGTCCATGGGATTTGAATCTTGATGTTCAACCACAGGATCTCATCTGCAACAATTTCCTCTTGAGGTATCTCTGGCCGGTAATTAGTCATCGGCTCAACATCTTCAGCGATTTGATTCTCTGCAGTTTGTTCATGTCTGGCTGGAGTTTCTTCAGGAGTGTTTCATTCGTTTTTCTTAGATCTATCTCGTAATCATTTTTCGAATCAAGACTAGTTGCATATATTATGTTGCTCAAATCATGTTTATACTATTTTCATTATCATAACAAATATAATATTTATCGAATATAATATGCACAGATTCTTTACAATAGAGTTATATAATTATAAACTCTATATGCTTTTATACTATTTTCATTATCATGACAAATAGAATATTTATCAAATAAAATATGACAAGATTCTTTTCAATAGTTAGAGTTATATAATTATATCTCTATGTGCTATACTAACATATGAACAACCTAAGACCACACTAGCATCAAACTTAGCATCAAAATATGTAATATGAGTTTTACCATTTTTATGAATGAAACACTTACAATCAAATATTCGAAAGTATGAGATTTCATGTTGTTTGATATTCCAAGATTCTTGTTGATCATTTATTTGTTCTATGTATAGCATGCAATGTTTACATCCTTTACCCAAAATAATTGACAGATATCAGATTTAGATAGAATGGTTCGAGTCGCTTATTTGATAGTTCTATTTTTTCTCTCGACAACACCATTTTGCTGAGGGTACCTTGTGGCTGAAAACTCACGCTTGATTCATTTATCGTCTATATATGTTGTAAGGATTATATTGGTAAACTCAGTTTCTCTGTCACTCCTTATCATATCCATCACTGAAGTTCTTTAATTCCAAAGATGCTTTAAGATCTTGATAAGCAGGGCACCGGTCTGATCATTAAAACTCAAGAATATGACCCACGTATATTTTGAGAAATCAAAAATTATTAATAGGGTACACTTTTTTCTCCTTAAGCTCATTACGGTTATTGAACCAAATATGTCTATATGAATACGTTCTTGAATATTGATATGACCTTCTTTCCTAACTGGCATGAAAAACAAACCTTATCATTGGAAAAGTAAATCTTAATCAAACCAGAAACCAATTCTTGTTTTCTCATACTGACAATAGATTTGAAATTTAAGTGATTATGTAGTTTATGCTACAATTAATTCTTATTACCATGCAAAACAATAAAACACACATAGGAGCATCAATTTTATCATCATTCCAACTAATTTTATAAGTTTTTTGTTCTCTTAGTCTGGTAAGAATGACATCTCCGAATTGTGGATTTAACTGTACATGTGTATTTGTGAAAATCAGGAGAATATCCATTGTCACATAATGGTTTATACTAATCAATTTGTAGCATAAGCTTTCAAATAGTAAAAGATATTTAATATTTATCTCCTGTCATCATTACCCTTCGAGTTTTCCCCAATATTATTCTTTGTCTTTTGTAGTAAATAACTTCATATAGCGGCTTGACATTACCAAATATATGTCTAAAACATCTACTGTCCAGATATCAGATTGATTCTTTGATAAGTTTCTTCTTAAAGGCCTGCAATCATCAAATAAACCTTTTGGTACAAAAATCTAGTTGGGTATTGAACGGATTAACCCTTTCGGGACCATACTTGAATTAGCATAATAGTATTACTAATGCGTGTATCGAAAAAAGTGTGAGCTTGTGAAAACCTTGTGATATTATGTGTTGTGTTCTCTCTCTCTCACTATATGTTGTTTAAGCCGTTCATTTTTCATATTTAATATGTATCTCTTTTGAATTAGCCTGGAATTTTGGTAACGACTAAGTTTCTTTTTCATAGAGTAATATCCGGTTGGATTTCGAGAGCCCAATTTGAGCTGGTATAAATAGCTTGACTTTTTCTGCTTTTTAACAATGTCCTGTTAGATTTAGAACTATCTGGTTCAACATAGCCTAAACCTTTATCCTTGGCCTTGTTCTCAAATTTACAGTTCGTCTAGGTTGGACTTCTAGCTGATCATGTTCATATATCGTGTTGGACCTAAAATTTTTATAATTTTATACTTGTCTTTGTCCAAACACGATTGAGTACATGCCTTAGAAGAATTATATTCATTGTTGCCAAACACTAAACCAATCTTGTCTCCGGCTGGTTTTACAACTCATGAACCATCTCAGTGGAAGCATAAAAATAGTTCCACAAATTGACTAATTGTGTCAATCGTTTATTCTCATTGATAGTTACTGGGAACACTCTTCGCATGTCATCATTCTCAGCCGCTAGTAGATTAGGTTTCACCATCAGACCGTCAAGTTCCTTTCGTTACGAGAAGACAAGAGTTTCTTGACTTATCTATCAGGCTTTTGTTTTTTACTTTGACTTCCTCGAATGATTGCGAAAGTATTTTATACTCGTCTACTATATTATGCTTGACAAGATCTTGATCGTGCAAATTCATCAGAATCAAAGTCAAATGTCATATCATCATTGACAATCTCCAGTTTAGCATCTGTGGTCTCTGGCTCAACATTCTTCACAAAACACTGGATCTTCTCTTCATCTCAAACTAGATTAAATCTCTCAGCATGAAGTTCTAAATTTGAGTGATTTTTCTATCTTTCGCAACAAGCACATTTTGATGATTCTTCTTATTAAATTATTTCTTCTCATCTCTCGATCTCCTATTCTCATAAGACTTCTTATTATCTTTCTTTGGACAATTATAATCTGTAATAAAATGACCCTTCTTCCCACAATTATATATAGCATATATCAGTTTTTCTTATGTTATATTTTAACATCAGCTTTGTTTAGTTCTAGCATATATTACAACTATGATCAGTCAGTTTCAATTATGGTATTTTTAAGTTTTTTTCTTAAACTAATTATATACGATATATCATATTGGATCGAAATCCACTTGTTGAGTGTCTGTCTAAGTATTCACTCCTTACTTCACATCCTAATATAATATTGAAGAGGAACTTGAACAGGAAGAACAGACCCAAATTTGAGGGCGGTAAATAAAATATTTTTTGGAGAGTTGATTTTGTTGTGTTTTTTCTTCCGCTGATGTATTAGGTTCGAATAGTTTGTCTAAAAATTTTGCTTTAAACTTAAGATGTAAGAACATGTTTCGTTGTATATTAATATATAGATTTGGTTAATTATGTATTACGATGCTTGTTTTCAAATTTCATTTGAAAGCAACACCGATATCACGTCTAGAGTTTGGGGCATGACACTACATTGAATAATTTCTACATCATAATACGCGTTTTGTTACTCTGTGTCAAAACATCATATAAAATTGTTGTAAACTCTTGCTCACATATATTAATATTACAAATCAATATCATAGTAAAAATATTTATGTTGTCTTATTATTGCCCACATCCTTGCCAGAATGGTTTTAATTTCAATTTTTTTAACATGACTCATACGGATCCTAAGTTTTAACAAGTATTATAAATGAGTCATTTGAATTATTTTTTACCATGAATATGACACTATGATTCTTTGTGGAGCAATAAATACACATGCTAAAAATTCGATCGAAACATAGTGTATGAGTTGTCGTACGATTTTAAATATTTAAATGGTAGAATTATCATCCGTCCATTATATTTTTTTTTAAATGTAGGGGTGGATAACGAGACGGGTCAACATATAACCGGTCCTGAACCATCCTGTTAAGAACCGGTTCGGAAGTGGTTTCTTGGAACTCGGCCCAAATCCATTAACAAAACGGTTTGAGACTGTTCAGGTTCGGACAGGACCAACGTTAGAAAATTTTAATTGCAAATAGTGTAATTCTCGGAGGTGGAAAGTTGGGGAAAGACTAAAGAGAGTGATTGCAATATTGTGTTTGTATTATTGTATGTTTTAAGTGTTTTAGGATATTTAAGTTGTATATTTTTTATCAGCTATAATTTTTAGTAAATAAATGATATTATAAATTTAGAGCCTCTCCACAGAATTAGCCCAACAATTAAAATTATATTAATTAAACTTAGTGAACACTATCTCTAATTATGTCAAGTTTATAAAAAAAATTACATCCAATGTGTATTCAGCAAATACAATGACGACCAGCCATCAAAATTTTAAAACAATCAAATGGAAATTTGTTCAAAATTAGTACATTTGAAGATTACAAGTTTTATCACATTTTTGCAAAATACTATAATTTCAGTACTCTGGCGAGGCAGTGGTGGTTCCGGTGGAGGTGGTGGTGACTGGTGACTGAGATTGAACATGGCCTTCATCGGGTCTACCTTTGTTGTCAAAGTCTAATGCTTCGCTGTGATGTCTTTGTTTTGGGGATGCTGAGGTTTCCCGAAAAGGCGGAGGTAGTGATGCTGATCTAGGGGCATAGGCTCCGGTGGAGGTGGCGCCACCGGATGCCTCGGTGGTTGTGGCCATTTTATCATATTCCGGTGATACCCATATACCTCCAACCACCACATATTGAGGGGGGTTGATGGTGGTGCTTCGAAACGAAAGGCTTGGCCTTCTAATGTGCAATCTATATTTCTGTAGTAGTCAGCAAGAAAATATTCGTTAAATTTATATTTGTAGGAGGATTAATCTCATATTGGTCTAATTGCAGACGTGACCAAAATAATCACTTGGTTCATTTTGGCGTCTTGGCCGGAGAAGTCCTATAACTTTTCAAATCTATATATATATA
>NC_133323.1:9742152-9900876 GCF_012295235.1 Primulina huaijiensis | reverse complement strand
GCAACTGCATAATTCAAGCAATTATAAAATCTATATAAATTCAAACATTTATTATATATTTGAATTTGAATTTGAATTTGAATTGAATAAAAATTATGATTGTTTAAAAAATTATATAAAATACTTATTTTTTCCATTTATTAATTTATTTTTATAGTGCACGCATACCATCTGGACCACCTAATTGTTTAAGGGCTTGCAAGAATCTTCGATGTAGCTCAGGTGACCATGATCTTCTTGGCTTTCTTCGAGAGTGCCCTTCTTTCTCTTCCTTCTTCTTTCCATCGCCACGGCTGGTTTCTGCCGTGGAACTAGCGGAAGCCGGCGGCACTCGTGCGGATACAGTTGGAGCCATGGCATCGCAACTTTTCTCTTTCTTGAATGGATGGAATGCACCCGTACTTCCATCTCTCTTCACCTCCTAAAATATCGGGAAAAGAAAAAAAGAAAAAGATCAAATTTAAATTTTTATCCAAATTAAATTAAGTGAAACCCATGGAAATTTAGCAAATATGTCTTGTAAATTGGCTTATTCAAAATTTTGGTTCCATAAAGTGAATAAATTAGTTTTTACCAAGTATTAAAAGTTAAAAAAAATAATTTATATTATATTAAGATTGAATTTTAACTATTCAAAAAACTAAAACTCAAAATAGACCGACGTAGATAACAAATTTGCGGATCACGTCTCTCGAAAACCAAATTTTAAAGAAAAAATTTAGTTAAAATTACCAATTTGACGGGTGGATCCGGAGTTTGATTCCATAGCTGAACAGATCTAAGCCAGTCTAATTTCTTGGAATTTATGTCATTTTTTGGCTTCTGAGATTCTTCTTCTTTGCCAACGGAATCACTGGAAACCCTCTTTAAAGGAATAAATTCCTCCAAAACTGGTAACTCACTCGATGTCTGTTCGGAACATGAAGACTGCACATTGAAATTATAATTGCCTTCTGTCCCTGATAATTGCTGCTTGCATGCCGCAATTGCTGCCGATTTCCAAATTTCCAAATCCACAAAACCATTAAAAAGTTATGGAAAAAAGCAGCAAAAATGAATGGATCCAAGAGAAAAATGATACACCATATTAGCAAACCTTGAGTAACAAGCTCGAGACAAAGTGGTAGTTCACGCTGGAAAACTTGAATCTTGCAACGTTCTTCCTCTAGAGCATGGATGTAACCTTGGAATCTCTGGTTTTTCTCCATAAAATCATGGTGATTAAGGCTATTAATCAACATTTGGATTAATTTTTTTATTCTCTTGAGTCAAAATTGTTATACTTTTCACTTTATTCCCTCTTTTCAAATACCAAGTTTATGGGATGATTAAGCCAAGAAAAATGGAGTTTAAGCTCATTTTTTTATAATAAGAATAGGTTTTTGTCACAGCATAGAGATATCCAGAAGAAGAGAATAAAAGAATCTGAGTAGGAATCACCAAATGGAATAAACTTTTGTTCACTTGAAAAAGATAATTTAACAACATGCTATATATACATGTAGATGTAACATCAATGAGCTTAAGTATATATATAAAAAAATATAATTATGTATGAATGTAATTAGTCTTTGGTCGTTATTTATGTATTACTTTGTTATTAGACTTTATAGTGAGAGAAAAGAGAGATCACTAATTGATATATATATATTGTATATATATATATATTGTATATCAGTTTTGTTGTCTAGTACGTCATGCAACCGTGTCAATTTCTGTGTTCATCAAGATGTGAAACTTACTAATGAAATATACGAATTTGATATGATTTATCAAATTCAATAGATAAGCGTCACCTAATTGATAGATACAAAGGTAGATAAAGTTGATAAACAACGTAACAAAATTAATGTTATATATATATATAGACACACATAACCTTAGGAGAAAACGATGGGGTGCGTGAGAGAACCGAGGCGAGACGGGCCGTCGCGTACAAAGAATCTATGGAAGTGTGTGTTTGTGTGTGAAAGAGGGGAGGGGGGTTTGAATATTCGAGGGGTGATTCTTGAAATGGGGCTGCCATTATTTATATTTTGGATTAAATAATATCAATAATTTGATCTCTCCTCCAAAAGATTCTGGAATATTATAATGGCGATGTTTGCGTAACGGTTTTGTATTGTGTGAATTTAGACTAAAATATCTTTGAAAAAATTGTATTAATTTCTTATTAAATTTATATTTTTAATGTTTTTTTTGGTTGTTTTGCAAGTAATTGATTTCGCATAGTTTGATTAGAGTAGCTTTGTAAAACAAAATTTAATTTCTCAAGACTCACATTTGAAAATATATGTTATATTTTTTGATCAAATATTTCAAAACATATTTTTCATCACAATTTAATTTGTTTATTAGGACATAGTTATAAGAACTTTTCAGTTCATCAATTTTCAAAAATCATGTTCAATACAAGACAGCTTTAAAATGCCTAATGCATTATTGATCAAAGTCTTTAAATGTATAATATACTGTGTAAAAAGTTATATATAGTAAAGAAAAGTTCAAAACAAAATAGATGTCATATTTTTTGTGTACCATAATTATCAATGTTTAGAGAGCAATCGAAACGCACGAATGAACTATAAAATTTAAATATTTAAGTTGCAAAATTTTAGTTATATCTATTGTATTCCATGAATCTACTTCTTGGGCTTTTATATCATTTTGTTATAATAATAGGCCGAGTGTAACTATTAAAAGTGATTTTGCAATTAATTTTGCATATGTTAGATCTATATTTTTCTTTTTCTTTTTTCGGTGATTATTAGAAGTTTCATTTTTTTAGTATATACTGGTATCTACTTTTAGATTTATCTTTCCCTTTTTTGATGGTCATTATAAGTTCCATTTCTATATTGCATACTAGTATTTAATTTACTGGAGTACATGTCATATATATGTTGATAGGATCAGTTATGGTACACTACAACAAAAATCTACTGTTTCTGAACTTGCAAGACAACGGTTTTAACAAAAACCGTTGTCTTTTTACTTTTAACAACGGTTTTAACAAACACCGTTGTCGTAGAATAAAAAAATCCGCTCAAAGACAACAGTTTCTTTAAAACTACGACAACGGTTTTTAAAAACTGTTGTCTATGAGCGTTTTTTTTTTGCCTACGACAACGTTTTTAAAAANTTTCTACAAATTTTGTTGTCAATATTAGATTTCGCGACGGCCTAAGTAAAATCTGTCGCTAAATTTAGCTACGGTTATACTATACCGTCGCTAATTTAAATATTGCGACGGTTTATGTATATCCGTCGCTAAACTTTGCGAAGGTTTTAAGTAAAACTGTCGCCGATGTAGATATAGCGACGGTTTTCCAAAAACGGAGCGACGGTTTTATTAAACCGTCGCCGATCTATAAGTAGCGACGGTTTATATTTAACCGTCGCTAAATAAAGCGACAGTTCTTATAAAAGCGTCGCTAATTTTAAATCGGCGACAGTTGAAAAAATAATTGTCGCTAATTGCGACGGGTTAATCAAAACCGTCGCAAACTGTCTATAAATATCTCAACCCTCAGTCCATTTTCTACCCTACCACTTCACAACACTTAAAATTTTTCTCACTTACACAATTTTCATTTCGTTTTTCTCTTTAAAGATTAATAAATTTTTACCACTTCACAACACTTAAAATTTTTCTCCCTTACACAATTTTAATTTCGTTTTTTTTTAAAGTTTAATAAATTTTTAAAATCAAGAATATAATATTTTCGACTGAAATTTTTTTTTATTTTACTGACAAAAATAGCGACGGAAAGCATAAAACACCGTCGCTAATATTAGCGACGAAATTGAATTAATATCGTCGCTAAATTTAGCGACGGTGTATAAAACCGTCGCTCTTTAGCGACTATTTTAATTACGACCGTCGCTAATTTTAGCGACGGGTAACGATGATTTCCGTCGCAAATTTATTTGCGACGGTTGTTTAAAAACCGTCGCAAATTGTAATTACAACAACACTTTAAAACCGTTGTCTTTTAGCGAATTCTTTAACCACATGACCTTTAACAACGGTTTTTCACCGTCATCTTTAGACGTCTACGACAACGGTTTTTCACCGTTGTCTTTGAGCACACCCTTTAACCACAGGGCTTCTAACAACGGTTTTAAAAGGCCTACAACAACGGGGAAAAACCGTTGTCGTAGGCCTTTTTTCTTGTAGTGGTAGTTGAAGTGTTTAGAAGGAGTGTTGAATAAACATTTAGGATTTTTGTATTCTTTTCTATTATGTGAATTAGTTCTTTGAGGAACTGATCCTAGAATCTTGTTTATCGATATAGATCAGTCAACTAATAGTAGTACGGAATAAGAATGATGGATGTTCAGAGAAATTTGTAGTTTGATTGCTTTGTGTGTTCACTCGCAGTCACTAGCCTTTTTCAACTGATTCGATCATCCATATACATTTTTCGATCTCAACGGTCGTATTGAATGCATTTAATGAACATTTAATGACAAATATCTATTGAATCGTCGTGTAGTTACTTTATCTGACAGTAGTATACGAGCTATTCAGATTGTTATGTTCTGATTCAATTGTTCTGCTTTGGTACGACCTATCAGTCTATCTGCTGATACTTTAACTGATGACGTGGCCAACTGATTAGAAGTCAATGTATCATCCGATCAGTTTAGCTGGGCATTATCAATTGTACGAATACTTCAGTTGATAATTTTTTTCCAGTTCAGCTAGAAGGAGGTCTTCAGTTACGATTACACAACTTCTCGATAAATTAGATTCTTCAATTCTCTTCTTGATTAATTTGTTAAACTCTGAAACTTATAATATTTCAACATATGTATTTATCTTTTTTGATATAATAAATATTTATATAAAATAAGAATACATTAAATATTTTTATTTTATTTTATTTATTTGAAACAGTTTTTATATTTTATTTTTAGGACCTAGCCGAACTCAATTCATATGGGAAACTAAACAATCATTCGTAACTAATTTCTCGAGCATAACTTATATTCTAAGATTAACCGATCTCAAAACGAAATTGATGTAATATAACTGCTCAAGGGCCATTGATTCAAGGATCACTGAACAATTCATCTTACTGAATCAGTCAGACATTTTGATGAACATTATCTGAAGATTTCTATATTATTCTTTTGAATACAGAGAAAATCTTCATTACAGATTTTATCCGTTAGAATGTCAGAGTTCATGCGCACATTGAATCATACTATTTGTCAGAAAGGATGATAACATAGCACAACAACCTCTCTACATGGAAACCGGCCACTATCAGATTCAAAAAGGCGAACGTTTGATTTGAAGCCTATAAATAAATCAGTTGGATGAATTTTCAATCTCTCCTAAAATTTTGAATTATGTGCACATTATTGTGAGTATCAAGTTTTGAAAGTCTAACTGATCAAAGTATTTTTCGGCACAAACTTAATTTATTATATTTGATCATTGGAGGATCAATTCGTGCTAGTGTATTTCCTTGAGAAATATTTCTAATTGAAAATAAGAATTTTACTATCATTTTGTTTAAGTTGTGATATTTTTAGTTTCAGTAGGTCAGGAATAAGCCCTGCTGAAATGAGTTGTTGCAAATCACTTGTAATTACAAAAGTCTTCTAGTGGAATCCTTCATGAGTGGAAGAAAGTGTGACATTTGACTCATTCAATTCTCTGAACATCCAAAGACAATTTCTTTCATTTCAATTTCTGCAATTTCGTTTTACTAGCCTAACTGTTATTTTATTTAGTCATTTTTTGTGTTAAAATAGTTTCAGTAATTTTTTTCCGCACAATACTCAACTACAAGTTTATTGATACCCAACCGACGATAATTATAATTAAGTGTTGCTAACCCAACAAAATTTATTGAGATTTTTTATTCACCCATCAAAACCAATCTCACGATCCTAACACTATTCGTTCATATTGGTTGCTAAATTCTTCGTAATTTAGAGGTAAATATTGTAACCTTACTTGTTCAAAAGACCGAGACAAGACAACCGTTTCTTTGTTTCATCCAATCTAGGATCGAAATTCAATTGAACCTTCAAAGAACTCGTCTTTGACAATCCGAGTGAAGAACAATCGACAAACACCACAAAGTATTAAACTTTGATAAGTTTGATTTGAGAAACACACGAAGGTGTATACAAATCCAAGCTTTGAAATTTGAGATAAAACTTACTAAATATGATTAAAACTCAAGAATAATTCTTCAAAGTTTATAAAATTTCGTCCATATATGTTTACAAATAATAAAATAAATGAAAATATAATTACCTAAACAATTAGGACTCTAACTAGGAAAATAGGATTTCTTCACGCAGATGGCGCACTGGGGCGGTAATGTTTGGCCGCCCTAGCGCGGAAGCTTCTGGTCTTTTGACGCTGGGGCGGTAATATTTGGCCTATTCATGATTTAGCAATTGAATAACATTGAAATATCTTCCAACTTCATTGCTATGCATGCCGAATTCTTTGAAGCTTCGAATCGCAAGATTTAGCACATCATGCCCGACCAGATTCATATCACTGAGTCTCAGCAATGCCATTCAAATGAAAATTGATCTAATTATGCAAGCTATCAATGAGCATACTGAACTGAAGTTGGAACAATATGATGAATGGCTGAACTTCCGGACAGTCACTCTTTCCAAGAAGCTGAAGAAGAAGAAAGTCATGGAGAAGTTCATCTCTTTCGAATCAGCTGTCAAAGGCACTACAGTCGCCCAATCCATGGCAAGGAGATCATATTTCTTTGATCTTATGAGAATCAAGAGGTTGGCTGTGGTGACAGATGAACTGAAATCAAAATATGATCCTGCTAGTACTACTGCTTATGAAGACAGAGCAGTGTTTCAACAACTGGACTCTGATCTCATCTCTCTTTAAATGAAAGTGAAAATTTGGGAGATGGGCCAGCAATTACATGTTCCAGTGCGTGTCAGTGGTTCAAAATTAGCTGAGGAACAAATTCCAACTGAGTCAGCTGCGGAGGACTTTCCAACTAAAACATCAAAGGAGTAGTTGATGGCTCCAGTTGAAAAAGTGTCAGATGTGGTTCAACCAGTTGAACCAGTTTCAGAAGTCCCTCCTTCACTCTCCACCAATGAACAAACCTCCTTATCTACAGCATTGATTATCCTACCGATCTGAACCAGCAGTGCAGCCATCTACATATTCTGAAGAAGATCTGACATTGGCAAATATAGATGATCTGCTGCAATCAATCGCTGCGGATATTCAAATGGAATTAAAAGACAATTCATCTGCTGATGATGTTGTTGAACCCACTGAAGATCGAGTTATGATATCAACAACAGAGGCAGAAGTACAAACTGAAGTTGTTCAGTTACCAAATGAACAAATAATCACTCTCTCGGTCCAAGAACCAACAGCTGCAACTGCCTTGCCATCAATCAACCAACTGCTTCCTGAGACTTTCTTTATGTCTCAAGCCACTCTTCAGATATTTGCTGCTCAAAAGACTGCCAAGGTATCAAGCTCTTCAACTAATCAACAGGATCACCCTCCCAGCCATTCAGTTCAAGAAGCAACAGTAGAAGAACTTACAGCTGATATTGACCAAGATATTGCTCCAGGTTAGCTTGCTGTTGTGGAATTCTCTCAGAAGGGAAAGGGGAAAGAAAAAGTACCTATTGAAGCATTATCCCCTGAATTGCCACTAGGATCTGATATAATGTTGGACACCATCGTTTCAGAACTGAATAATCTTGGTTCACATATTATCCAGATCAAATCTACTCAGCTGTTGTATTCTTTAAGTCTAGACACCTTAAAAGAACATACAATGAAGGACTTGAAGAAGCTGACCAACGATGGAGTTTCTCTTTTTTATTCAGTCGAAAAGATTAAAAGAGAATCAATTACAATTCCTACTCTGCTCTCCTCTCAAGAACAATTCAGCAACCGGATTGATTTTGTTCATACCAATCTATCTAAGAAGATTGACATAATGCAGAATCAGCTAGCTGAGGCATCTGCTCAAGTTAGTTCAGCATTCCTCCTCTTCAAAAAATGGCAGGTGTTGACAAAAAAGCGGAAGAACAGAAGACAGAGGCAGCAGGAACAAGCAGCAAGAAGAAAACTGAATAAGACAAGCCAACCGATAAAGGACCACCTGAGAAGAAGTCGAAGAAATAATTTCGAAGTGTCCTAATTCAATTATTAGTCTAGAGGCTTATTTTTTTTGTTTCGGAATGTTTGTACTAATATGTACGTACCTCTTTCAAAATCTAAATAAAAAAAATACTTTATCTACAATCATTTTTGTTTTCTATCATCAATTCACGAAATCTAAGTTTTACCAAACACCGAAAAGGGTGAAATTGTTAGAATATTATAAAGTTTTAGAGTTTGACAAATTAATCTGCAAGAGAACTGAAGAAACTAACTGATAGAACAATTGTGAAATCATAAATGAAGACTTCGTTTGAACTAAACTGAAAAATCTTATCAACTGAAGTATTCGTAACTGATAGGACATAAGTTAACCAGCTGAACTGATCGGCTGAGCAGTTGACTTCTAATCAGTTGGTCACATCATCAATTGAAGTATCAGCAGACAGACTACCATGTGGTACCAAAGCAGAACAGTTGTATCATAACAGAACAGTCTGGATTCATCGTACTACTGTCATATAAAATAACTACACGACGATTCAATGGATATTTATCATTAAATGGTCATTAAATGTATTCAATGCGACCGTTGATATCGAAGACTATATATAACTGATCGAATCAGCTGAAAAAAGTTGGTAACTAAAAACAATTGAACTCACATTAAGCAATCAAACTACAACCTTCAATCAATTGCGATACACTTCACGAGTATATTCTTAATTTACAGATCACACACTCAAGCTCTACTTTCTTTATATTTATCAGTAGCATTCAGCTACTAATTAGAGCACCTTTAAGTTTATTATTTGAAACGTTTGCTTAATTGTTTTATTAAAAAGTACTAGAATTTTTTTTTTATTTTACAACACAAGACATGATACGGCCGACCCTTTTAATCCATGAAAATATTTTTTATAAAATATTTTGCACCATATTCAATAAAACAACCAAATAGTATTTGAAAATCCAAAGGTAATAGTCAAATCATGAAATCGTAAAATGTTTTACCAACCTAGAAGCAATAAACGTGAAAAGTATCATCCTCTCAAAAGCATAAATAAATAGTCTTAAAAATATTTTAACGTTATTCGTAATCATAAATCATAAGTCATGAGTGCGGAAAAGTAGAAGCGCTGGTCCTCGGGTTATGTGCACCTTCTGTCCAGCAAAGTCAACCATCAAGACCTCCAAAACATATTCATAATCAATAGCACCTGCATCCACCACACCTAGTGAGTCTAAAGACTCAACACACCCTAATCTTGATAGCAAGTACTACATATACAGATCACACGCAACAGCGCAAAATACTTGTACTTAAAATATCGTTTTCATGAAGATGCATAAACTTCAAACATGATATTTTAGTAAACATTTTCGTGATGCATAAACTTTAAATAAAAACATTTTCATAATGTTTCATCAACTTTAAACATAAACATTTTTATGACATGCATAGCGTAAACCTCAACTTTTCCTTTTTCCTCATTTCATAACATAAATCATTTTATCATGATCATAAACATTTTTCTTTTTTCCTTTTCCTTTATTGAATTCAGATCGTTAATTGTGACTTTCCTCAATCCTCAAAAAGTCGGTGGATCCATCTACATGTAACCATAGTACTGGGCAGCGGGGGACATCAGCGACACTCTCACCAGTCAACTGAGCTCTGGCCTATCCTCATCGAATGGAAATACGATCATCGGGCTCCCTCAGGGGCCTTTCTCATAAATGGGCTCTCTCTGGGGCCTTTTCCCTAACGATATTCTCATTCTTATCCTCATATCCTCAATGGTGTCACTGGAAATACGATCGTCGGGCTCCCAGTGGGACCATAACCCTCACGATATCTCCAACATAACATTATTATAGTCACAATTACTTCACTTCCTTCAACGTTTTACATTTCTATCACTTTATAAAAATCATGCATAACATATCATATTTACTTTTGAAACCAAGTATTAAACATGTCTTTTAAATGTCAACCTTAAATCATAAAAATCCATGTACATTTAAAAATCATAATTTAAGATGTAAAAATTCATAAACATTTGAAATAATCACAATAGCTTACAAAACAGATTCCAGAGCACTGCCACGACGTTTACTAATTTTTAGGTGTAAAAAGACCGTTTTACCCCTGGACGTATAATTTTACGTTTTTGACTTTTTCTTAATTTCTTTAACTCTAACATGTCCCAATTAATTATTTAAGCCTACATGAATTTTCTCATATTTTTATTTAGCTTAAATCTATGACTTTTAAATTATTCTTTAAACATAACGTATTAATGCATTTAATCCCGAATTAAACCAAAACTTGATATAAAATTCCCAAATTTAAAACTTAGTCTTTTAATTATTATTTGAGCTCAAATATAATTTTTCATAATTTTATAAAGCTTAAAACTAGACTTTTCAATTAATTAGTTAATTAGCGTTTCGTGCGGCGATTAAATCCCGGATAAATCCAGAACTCGTTATTTTGATCCCAAATATTAAACATAGCATTTTTATTATTTATTCTACCCTTTCAAGTCATGAGACACACCCGTGGACCCATGGATTCAATTTTAGTTCTTAAATTTTTGTTTTTGACCCTTAACCGATCACCCCGAGCCATCTCCCGATTTACTCGAGCCACGCCCAAGCCACCTCAAGACAAACCTTAGACAATCCACCTAGGGATCCTACGGCGTGGCCCGCTCAAAAACCTTCTGGAACTTGACCCCATAATCTGTATGTGTTGAGCGTGAGTTACCCTTGAGCAATAAGACTCCCACCTAGTCTAGGACCCTTACAGCCCTTAACCACTTGACCCCTCATGACTCTAACCTTCCCTGGACCACGCCCAGCCCAAGTTCAGACCAACCCAAGCCTCTGGACGCGAGCAGCAAACAACTGAAGCTTGACAGCAACCTCTCGCCTAACTTGTTGTCATGAGCTTCTCCCTCACGTTTTGTGTTTGGCTCGAGCCATGTCAAGCCACCCTGCACCAACTTATGACCAGCTCCTCTAGGCACCCTCCAGGACCCTTAGAACCCATAGGACTCAGCCCCAAGCTTAAAAACCGAAGCCCCCCACTTCTGCACAAGCATGGCCGAGAAAAACCCACCTAGACTAGGACTCCATGTTTTCTTGCTTAGCCACGTGACCACCGAACCAGACCTTGAACCAGCCCCTTGTTCACCTTCTTAGGACCCTAAGGACCTAACCTAGCCCAGCCCAACGCCCTTGGCCGAGCCACAACACCCTGCACAACCTGCTGCACACCAGCACTAATCTTCCTTGAAACTCAAAGCTACGACTCCTCCCCAGCCCTCTTGACTCGAGTCCTAGCGTGGCTAGGACTCTTCCCTTGACCTAGGAACTACCCTAGCCCAGCCTTGGTCCGGCCAAGGCAAGCCTTGCACCAAGTCTCCCCCTTAACCGAGCCCTATGACCCCAAGCAACCACTTATGGTTTACAACTTCTGTTGTTCGGTTTTGAAACATTTTAGTTGGGTTATTTGGACCCTAACTCGTGTAAAAACATGCTTAATCCATACCCTAACCATGGAAGCTCCTTGAACAACATAAAAAATGATTTTTGAACCAAAACACAAGAGTTTAACATATGTTCATGCATAGTTACGAAAATAACAATTGTGTGTCATGTTTTCATTCAAAACACGCTTAGATAATTAATATGGTGTGATAGATGTTTGAATGAGAGAATATGGCTTGCCTTTGCGCATTAAATGCACGAAAATTCGATGGCGATGCGGAGATTAGGCTGAAATTTCCTTCAAAAATCTGAAGCTATTCTCCTTGGAGAATCACGTGTGTGCTGAGAGTTTGTAAAATATTGGGGAGGTGAGGCTTGGGGTTATGTTGTGAATTGTGGGGTGTTTTAGCATTTTAAATATGAAAAAACACACTAACAAAAGCCTTGGCCCATTAACAAGTTAAATAGGCCCATTAAGTCCAGTAGTGCTTAATTAAAAATAATAAAATAATTTTGTTTAAATAAGTTTGTGAATTTATTAGCCGAGTTGCCAAAACATTTGTATTTTTGTTGAAAAATCAACACCGATAAAAATTACGTCTCGGCGTATAAAATCACCTCAAAACCTCATATTTTTCAAAAATAAGAAAAATCATCACCCTTATTTTAAATAATTAAAAACAATTATTTAATAAAAACATTTTACATTTTTCTGTCATCGGTCTCCGTTCCTCGATCGCAACTCGAATAACCTTTAAAAATACATTTTAATGCAACCATGTAGAAAAATATAATTTAAGCATGCAAATATGCACAACATAATTAATTCATGGAATTAAAACATTTAATTAAAATAAAAGAGAATTTAGTAACTTGTAGGAATGTGGTTCGTGTGGACTTTAAATTTTCGGGGCGTTACATTACTGTTTGAGAGTTGTTAGACTAAGAGTTTCAGTCTGACGATGTGTAAGATCAACTGTAGTGGATTATTACAATATGTTGTAATATATCAAACTTTTTAATGAAATCATATCCTCGTGATAGAAGTGGTGACGTATGAGCATTTGAAGTCTCCGAACATCTAGAAAAATTTCCTGTTTTCATTTCATTTTACACTAAGTATTCAATTTATATTTCAGTCTTATTCTGCACTACTTTCAGTTGACTGATCTATATTGATAAAGAAGATTCTAGGATCAATGCCTCAAAGAACTGATTCTCATTTCAGAAAAGAATACAAAAATCGTAAGTGTTTATTCAACTTCTTTTTCTAAACACTTCAACTACTTTAACCGATCATAACACTTCTAATTTCATGTCCTCTCAGTAAAGATCCACGAAGTTCGCTCTTCGGACTTGTTCGACTATCAACCGAGTACCTGAACTACCTGGATGTTCCAAAAATAGTGATATTAATTTTTTTATTGCATCGTATGCTAGACAACGGCAATACATTAGTGGATCTGGTTGAATTACGAGACTTCGGTTTACTATGAATAATGTTTTTGGGTACCATTTTAATTTGTGGACCGTTCAGAGAGTGAAAATACTTCTAGTAGGCCCATAAAATTGATGGAACCATAAAATGGAAAAAATTATTTATCTTTATATGTATTATGGAGCATGTTACATACATTTACAATTTTTTTCTACAAAATAAATAAATATGAATATGTTTAATTTTTTTATCGAATTTTTTTTAAATATTATTCATGATTTCAGATTTTATTAAAATATAAATTTATTTCCCCTATTTTCACTTTTTTTTTTTGGTTTTAGAGGTAATGATATATTTTATAGATGTTTGTATACATTTTTATTATATAATTTAGCATAGAAAATATACTAGTATGGTGTTATATCACTTTCATGCCACACAAGGGAAATCGTCTTGACCTATTTCATATGACATGTATGTTTTATTTTAAATATGAAATACAAATTGAATTTTCTCTTCAAAAATCACATGTTGAATAGTAAATTTAATAATAGACACTAAGTACGAGAATATTTGTTCAATAAAAAAGAAATATCAAATGCAGTTGAAAACTTTGAGATTAATTATCTAATTAAAATTGACACAACCTAATAATTTAATTATTCCATAAATTAAATCATACACAAAATATGTGTGATTGGAAAACTCGATTTAAAAATAATCACAAAATTTTCATCTATTCAACACGAATGGGTATTTTGTTGGGGAAAAAAGTGAATAACACAGTTAAATAGAAAACTAACGGTCTTTGGAAAACAAATCCAACAATTAATATAACATAATGATTTTAGAAATAAAGATATCAATTAAAGTTACCTTTGTTTTTGTATCTCAATTTCTCTCCATCTATAGGTATAGTTTTTATATGTTGAGCGTTTGTTGGTGGGCGGGCATATATGGGAGCCTCGAGATGTTTGCGGATACATCTTTTGGAAACACATCAAATTCTTGTGAGATGTTGGGGCAAATAGAACAATTAAAACGTGGTGATTGAGTTGTACGATTTAAAATATTTGAGTTGTACTGTTACCATCAGCTATAACTTTAATTAAGACGACAAGCGTTGGGTCTTACACATACCCTTATGTTGGTTGAACAAGCTTATTTCAATATAATAAATACATTTTAAGTTCTTAACTATTCTATATTTATGTTTGGCAAAAAACAAATACATAGCTAGGTATTTCAAATACTCTTCATTTTTCTTCAGCGAAATGTGAGTGTTTGAGCTGATGTACAGTTTAAAATATTTGAGTTACACCGTTACCATCAGCTATAACTTTTTGTAAAGCGTCAAATTCTAGATCTTACAATTGTTGTCAGAGCCAATGTCACGAGTTCAATTCGTATTGATTGAAAAGAGTGCAATTATTAGATAGAGATTGTTGATATGCAATCATTGTCCCTAGTGGGTAAATCAATCGAAACGTAATGCTTAGGATATTGCACGACTTAAAATATTTGACTTGCACCATTACCATCAGTTATAGTATTTGGTAAAACGTCCAACGCTCAGTCCTACATAATCTTTTTTCCACGTAATATGATATGGTGCCTATGTAGCGGTGACATTGTACCGACATAATACTAGAGTATATATGCAGTGTCATATCAACACTGTCATAGAAAATTACTAAAATTATCAAAAATCAAAAAATGTATGATTAAAATTGAAATTTGTCAACATAAATGACTAAAATTGTTAAAAGATAAGTATACATTACTGAAATTACAATTTTCCTAAATATAAACAAAATGTATTTACACTTCGTATGTTCTTTTTAATTTTATATTTGACAATATTATCCTCGTCCAATACTTTTAATTTCTTTGTTTATCCATACATCAATTATTTCCTCTATTATAAAATGTTAATTAAAGAGCAGAAAAAAATAATGTAATATTTTTGTATGTTAAAAAAAATTCAAATATTGAAATTTTTACGTAATTTTTTTATATAAATATATTTTAAAATAAATAAACTATATGTAAAAATAGAGGTGTGTTAAAAATTTTAGTTATTNACTTCGGTTGAAATAAAAATAGAGATATCATTTGTGTATGATCTATATACAATCGTGTTTTTCGNGGGATTAAGTGGATCTTTGCTAGAAAATGTGGGTCAAAATTTTTCTTTTAATCGAAAAACACGATTGTATATAGATCATACACAAATGATATCTCTATTTTTATTTCAACCGAAGTAATACATGTCTTGATTCATTACAGTCATACAAACTGGTGTTTAAAACAAACAACTACAGATCAACATGTAAAACCACTAGTTTGTCGTCTATGCCCGAAATCACCACGCTATCTCGATCTCTCATCTTTGTCTCGACCCTGATCATGTCCCACCTGTTGTTATGCACACATACAGACACAACAACAATCGGATACTCCGGTGAGAACAAATCCCAGTATAAAACATGTATACATGCATGTTAAGTAAGGAAATACAAAATCATGATACATGCATCAGTAATCGTAACACATATTAATGAATACAGATAACACGTCTTCGACTCTTATTCTTGACTTGATTCATATCTAAATCTAGGGATCCCGGTGTGAATAAGACGTAACAAGTCTCCCACCTACCCTCCCAATCGTGGTGGCGGTACGTCTTATTCCTAGACTTCGGCCCTGTCTGTATCGAATATCTACAACCGGAGTCAATCTTCTCTTGTGCTCCGATATCACCGAACGTCTAGAACTTGGCAATTCTGTCAATGACTCTCCTATCTCAATGCTCATACATAAATCAAAATAAAGCACAAGCATAGCAAGGAATAGAAATCTAGTACATGATTTTGGGAAACTCGAATCAAATCTAACTCGAGTTGTATCTTCCCGAACCAACATGAATTATACCTTCCTTGTCGTAGTCTTTAGAAATGTCAAGGTCTCGATGTCGAAGCTTGTCACAACAAATCTGAAATGACATGTTCAAAATGCATTCTATCAATCTTTAACCCAACTCAATATATATACGATCAATATTAAATCTTGGTACATTTCGACGGCATAACGACGTAATCTCGCGATACCGGTCAATCCAACATCAATAATCTATAACCAACAACTCATAACTCGCATCATAGTAACATCTACTATACTGAAATCTGCATGTACCCAAGTCAAGACATGCTGGAACATAAAAAATCGCATATCATATCCGTTCTTCGATCCAGTTGCAAATAAGCGTTCACAATAATCACAAGAACTAAGAATAACAATCAAACTCTGATTTCCCCATTCATCTCAACTCCAAACCAAGCAAAAACATAATAATACTTACATCCTTTAGTAGCTTGAAGCAAGAGGAGCATGAATATAAGCTCGGTGCAATGTCGTACCTAAAGCCTGCTGCAAACTGTGCCAAAAGTGTGAAGTGAATCGTGGATCACGATCTGATACGATCGACTTCGGCACACCATGCAATCTGACTATCTCTCTGACGTATATANGCAACTGTAGGAAGATTGAAGACATATCACCTTATATTGCATGACAAGGACAAGTGTCTTATTCTTTGGTCTGCACGTCTCGCGCATATGCGCGACCTCAACCCGCGCATATGCGCGAGACCTACGGCCTCGGCATTTCCGAATTCATCATCTCGCGCATATGCGCGCCTTCTGCGCGAGACCTACGGGCTCGGCATACCTTCAATTCCACCAGCTCGCGCATATGCGCGTCGTTTCTCGCGCATATGCGTGAGGCCTTCGACCTCGGCACATGCGCGCATGTGCGCGATACCTACGGGATTTCAACCTATGCTAACTCATGCATGTCCCATTCGGCTCGCGACATGGTCCGTCTATAAACGCTACAAATCATAACCATTAATCCCAGATTAGCAACATAAAATTCTCGGGCATTACAATTCTCCCCCTCTAAGATATGATTTCGTCCCCGAAATCTCAGGCAATCAGTCAAAGCTTGTAAAGGAAACAATATATTCAAAAGCTAAATAATTATTCACGTCAGGAAAATAACTCTTGATATTTCTGTCTCATCTCTGATTCTGTCTCCTAGGTCGCTTCTTCAGTGCCATGACGATTCCATTGGACTTTCACCAGCGAAATAGTCTTCGTTCTGAGCTGTTTGTCCTTCTGATCAATAATCTGAATCGGCTGCTCAAAATAACTCAAAGTCTCATCGAGTTCGGCTTCGTCAGGCTGAAGAATCTGAAAAGTATCTGGCAGATATTTCCGTAGCATCGACACATGAAAAACATCATGTATCCCGGATAAAAAAGGATGAAGAGCCAGTCGATATGCACGATCGCCAATCTTTTCAAGAATTTCGTACGTACCGATGTATCTAGGAGACAACTTACCGTGTTTACCAAATCTGACAACACCTCTGAAAGGAGAAATCTTTAGGAATACTCTGTCTCCCTGTTCAAACACTAACGGTCGATGACGTACATTCACATACTTGGCTTGTCTATCCTGAGCTGTCTTCATTCTTTTCTGGATCAGTCTTACTTTATCAGTCATCTCTCGGATCATATCAGGCCCAAGCTCTGGTACTTCTGAGATGTCATCCCAATACAGCGGAGATCTGCACTTCTTTCCATATAAAGCCTCAAACGGTGTCATCTCAATGCTCGTCATATAGCTGTTGTTGTACGAGAATTCACAAAGAGGGAGTGAATCTTGCCAACTAGTGCCAAAATCTAGCACTACAGCCCTTAGCATATCCTCTAAAGTCTGGATAGTCCGCTCTGACTGTCCGTCTGTCTGGGGATGGTAAGCAGTACTCAGGTGCAATGTCGTACCTAAAGCCTGCTGCAAACTGTGCCAAAAGTGTGAAGTGAATCGTGGATCACGATCTGATACGATCGACTTCGGCACACCATGCAATCTGACTATCTCTCTGACGTATATCTCTGCCATCTGATCATATCGATACGTCATTCTGTATGGGATAAAACATGCTGATTTGGTCAATCTGTCTATCACAACCCAAATCGCATCACAACCCCGGGATGATCGTGGTAACTTCGTAACAAAGTCCATGGAAATGTGATCTCATTTCCATTCAGGAATAGATAAACTCTGAAGTAAACCCCCAGGTTTCTTTCTCTCGGCTTTCACCTTTTGGCAATTCAAACATTTCGACACAAACTCTGCAATGTCTGATTTCATCTTTTTCCACCAAAACTGTGTTTTTAGATCGTTGTACATCTTTCTGCCACCAGGATGAATACTAAACCGACTACAGTGCGCTTCTGATAGAATCTGTTGTTTCAAATATGAAACATCTGGCACCACAAGACGGTTATTTACATATAGACCATGATCATGTACCTGATACTCTGAGTGATGTCCCAATCTGACCATAATCGACTTCTGAACATTCTGATCATTTTTTTGTGCTTCTTTAATGCGAACAATCAGATTTTGTTCCATTTGAATCGCAGCAAGTCGCAATGGTCTACAATCTGTATCAAATACTAATCCAGACAAACAGCAATTCTCAATCAATTTAGAAACACCTATCGTCGATAAGGATAAAGCACATACCTTTCGACTCAAGGCATCCGCTGCTGCATTAGACTTCCCTGGATAGTACTTGATTTCGCAATCAAAATCTTTCAGCAGATCAAGACATCTTCGTTGTCTCATGTTCAATTCTGACCGAGAAAACAGATACTTCAGGCTTTTGTGATCCGAATAGATTTCAAACTTTTCGCCGTAGAGATAGTGTCGCCATATTTTGAGTGCAAATACAATGGCCGCCAATTCAAGATCATGAATTGGGTACCGAGTCTCGTGTGGCTTCAACTGTCTCGAGGCATATGCAATCACATGTCCTCGCTGCATAAGAATACATCCTAACCCTTTGTGAGATGCATCACAATATACAACGAAATCACCCGTACCTGAAGGTATCGTCAATACTGGAGCACTGGTCAATCGTCTCTTCAACTCCAAGAAGCTAGACTCACAAGCTTCAGACCATACAAATGGAGCATTCTTTTGTGTCAACTGGGTAATCAGCTTTGCGATACTGGAGAAATCTTTGATGAATCGTCGATAGTATCCTGCTAGACCCATGAAACTGCGTATCTCTGGCACAGAAGTCGGTCTAGGCCAACTTATTACAGCTTCAACTTTACTTGGATCAACAGAAATACCGTCTCCAGATATGATATGCCCCAAAAAGACAACATGTCTCAACCAAAACTCGCATTTTGACAGTTTAGCATATAATTTCTCATTCCTCAACGTCTGCAACACAATTCTTAAGTGTTCGGCATGCTCAACCATACTCTTGAAATATACCAAAATATCATCGATAAAAACAATTACAAACTCATCCAGATATTTCTGAAAGACATCATTCATCAGTCCCATAAACACCGCTGGAGCATTTGTTAAACCGAAAGGCATGACAATAAATTCATAATGTCCGTACCTGGTTCGAAATATTGTCTTCGGTATATCAACAACTCGGACTCTCAGCTGGTGATATCCAGATCTCAGATCGATCTTGGAATAGACAGAGGACTTCTTCAACTGATCAAATAAATCGTCGATACGAGGCAATGGGTATTTGTTCTTTACTGTCGTCTTGTTCAGTTGCCGGTAATCAATACACAATCTCATCGAACCGTCTTTCTTTCGCACAAATAGCACTGGAGCGCCCCAAAGAGAAACACTCGGTCTGATATATCCCTTGGCTAGAAGATCTTCTAGCTGAGTCTTTAATTCTTTCAATTCGATTGGCGCCATTCTGTACGGGGCTCGGGATATAGGAACAGTACCTGGAATGAGATCGATGCTAAAATCTACCTCTCGAGCTGGAGGTAACCCTGGAATCTCGTCGGGGAATACATCGGCAAATTCACGTACCACTGGCAGATCTGCCAATGACGGGCTCGATTTCAGTAGATCTACTGAATAGACAAGGAACCCTTCTGCTCCTCTCTGTAACAATCGTGTCATCGTCAAAACAGATACTAAGGGAATCCGAGATCTGGAACCCTTACCGTAGAATTTCCATTCGTCAGTCATCTCTGGTCTGAACCTGACAATCTTCTGGAAACAATCTACAGTAGCTCGGTACTTTGTTAACATATCAATACCGACAATACAATCAAAATCAGATAACCCAAGCACAACACAGTCTAACTCAATCTCGTTACCCTCGAACTGTAGCATACACTGTCTAACTGAAGTCACGGATATAAGACCACTTCCCAACGGAGAAGTAACAGACACTACGACAGATAATGACTCGACAGGCAATGCATGTATCAATGTAAAACGTTCTGATATAAATGTATGAGATGCACCTGTATCTATAAATACATAGGCAGGATAGCCGCAAAGGAAACAGTTACCTGCAATCACATCATCTGGTGCATCTTGGGCCTGCTCTTCTGTCAGTGCAAATACTCGAGCCTGCTGTCTAGGAGGCTGGCTCACTGTCTAGCTACCTCTAGCTCGGGGCTGGGTCTGTGTAGGGGTTGGCTGAAAGGAATGAACAGATAAAGCTTGCCTCTCAGGCTGATTTACGGAACCAGATGCTCCTACACTCTGAGCTTGCGGTATCCCTTTCTGTGGACAAACCCTGGCGAAGTGTCCTTGATGTCTGCAGATATTACAACGACTCATCACGCCCTGACACTATTCAGTAGCATGTCTACCCCCACAAGAGCTGCAATACACACCTGTATATTCTGTACTCTGACCAGGACCTCTATGTCGTGATCCACTGGAGCTCGTCGAACTGCTCCCTGATCTCTTGAACTGTTTTCCTTTCGCTTTCAACTGGTCTTTTCTCCCGCTGCTACTACCACTGCTCTCGAATCTGGGAGGAAGTTGAAAAGAAGGCTGTGGTGGTCTTGGACTCGGAGTGACATAAGGAGTGCTTCGTTGCCTAAGCAGTCCAGCTTCCGCCCCCTTGACACGGTTCAACGCTTCAGCAAAGTTGTTAGGTCTACCGGTATTCACCAAAGTAAAAATATCTGGGTTCAAGCCATTAATAAACTGATCTGCAATGGCCTCGTCACTCTCTGCAACGTGAGGATCAAATCTGAGCAATGTTGAGAACTTTGCCACATATTCTTCGATATTCAACTGTCCCTGTCTCAGATTGGCAAATTCAACACCTTTATCTTTTCTGTAGGACACGGGAAAGAATCATTGATAGAACTCTGCTTTGAAAACTTTCCAAATGATCTATGTGCCACGTGCTCCAAGGCTCTTTCATGGTAAGCCACCAGTTCTTTGCAACTTCTTGCAGTTGATGCCCAATAAGTTTAACTCGTCGCTCGTCAGTATAGTCAAGAGATTCAAATAAGATCTCGATGTCATCGAGCCAACTTTCACATTCAACTGAATTTTCTATGCCCTTCAGTGTTGGTGGTCGAAATGACTGAAACCGCTTTAACAAAGTCTCCATCGGTGTAGCGGTCACATCCATCGGATCATTGGATGCACTGCTCTGTTCTGGTGGCCGACCTGCTACTGGTTGCGGTACTCGTCGAGGAGGCATATCTGATTATCAAACGGATTAGTACACAATCTATACAATCTGTCTCAGTCCTCCTCTGATCATATACCTCTGATCCAGAATCGATTCTGATTCAGTCTTTGCAAATAGATGCTGTAAACAACTCAGATAACAATACAACATATAATAATGAAATCAATAAATCATGCTAGCACAATAAGAGCAAGGAAGAAAAATTCGTTCTACCCCCGCTCATTCTATTCTATTTCAGTCTAAAGGATCTATCACTCTTATACCACCTGTTGTGGGGACCCAGGCTCTAACTCAATCATCTTTGGGATTAAGTGGATCTTTGCTAGAAAATGTAAGTCAAAATTTTGCTTTTAATCTAAAAACACGATTGTATATAGATCATACACAAATGATATCTCTATTTTTATTTCAACCGAAGTAATACATGTCTTGATTCATTACAGTCATACAAACTGGTGTTTAAAACAAACAACTACAGATCAACATGTAAAACCACTAGTTCGTCGTCTATGCCCGAAATCACCACGCTATCTCGATCTCTCATCTTTGTCTCGACCCTGATCCTGTCCCACCTGTTGTTATGCACACATACAGACACAACAACAGCCGGATACTCCGGTGAGAACAAATCCCAGTATAAAACATGTATACATGCATGTTAAGTAAGGAAATACAAAATCATGATACATGCATCAGTAATCGTAACACATATTAATGAATACAGATAACACGTCTTCGACTCTTATTCTTGACTCGATTCATATCTAAATCTAGGGATCCCGGGGTGAATAAGACGTAACAAGTCTCCCACTTACCCTCCCAATCGTGGTGGCGGTACGTCTTATTCCTATACTTCGGCCATGTCTGTATCGAATATCTACAACCGGAGTCGATCATCTCCTGTGCTCCGATACCACCGAACGTCTAGAACTTGGCAATTCTGCCAATGACTCTCCTATCTCAATGCTTATACATAAATCAAAATAAAGCACAAGCATAGCAAGGAATAGAAATCTGGTATGTGATTTTGGGAAACTCGAATCAAATCTAACTCGAGTTGTATCTTCCCGAACCAACATGAATTATACATTCCTCGTCGTAATTTTTAGAAATGTCAAGGTCTCGATGTCGAAGCTTGTCACAACAAATCTGAAATGACATGTTCAAAATGCATTCTATCAATCTTTAACCCAACTCAATATATATACGATCAATATTAAATCTCGGTACATTTCGACGGCATAACGGCATAATCTCGCGATACCGGTCAATCCAACATCAATAATCTATAACCAACAACTCATAACTCGCATCATAGTAACATCTACTATACTGAAATCTGCATGTACCCAAGTCAAGACATGCTGGAACATAAAAAAATCGCATATCATATCCGTTCTTCGATCCAGTTGCAAATAAGCGTTCACAATAATCACAAGAACTAAGAATAACAATCAAACTCTGATTTCCCCAATCATCTCAACTCCAAACCAAGCAAAAACATAATAATACTTACATCCTTTAGTAGCTTGAAGCAAGATAAGCATGAATATAAGCTCGGATCGAAATTTTGGTGATTGGATCTTTCACAATTCAAAAATCTAAACTATTGTGAAACTTGAAGATTTCTGAGAGTTTTCCTCGGTGACCTTAGCTGCAACTGCAGGAAGATTGAAGACATATCACTTTATATTGCATGACAAGGACAAGTGTCTTATTCTTTGGTCTGCACGTCTCGAGCATATGCACGACCTCAACCGGCGCATATGCGCGAGACCTACGGCCTCGGCATTTCCGAATTCATCATCTCGCGCATATGCCCGCCTTCTTCTCGCGCATATGCGCGAGACCTACGGGCTCGGCATACCTTCAATTCCACCAGCTCGCGCATATGCGCGTCGTTTCTCGCGCATATGCGCGAGGCCTTCGACCTCGGCACGTGGGACTCGCGCATATGCGCGCATCTCTGCCGCGCATGTGCGCGATACCCACGGGATTTCAACCTATGCTAACTCATGCATGTCCCATTTGGCTCGCGACATGGTCCGTCTATAAACGCTACAAATCATAACCATTAATCCCAGATTAGCAACATAAAATTCTCGGGCATTACAAAATTTTAATTTAACAAGCTGAGAATAAAATGTATAGTGAATCAAAATTTAAGATTAAATTAAAGTCTTCAATTATTTTAATTATTTCTAAAAAATATATAATATATCATCTAGTGATTAAATCCATATTTTTGTTATAAATTAAATATTTTATATTGTTGACTATATATTTTATGTTGTATACACTAAATATTAAAATTTATTGAATACTATGATTAATTGAAAAATATTAGGTATTTTAATCTTATTATAAAAAAGTACAAAGATATGTGATAAACTGTGAAATCAATAATATTAAGTGAAATAAAAGTAGCGATTAGTTTAGTTTATAATAGTTTTAATTTTTTTTTGTGTTTTATTTTAAATTTATGGATATTGAAATTTTAATTATAAGTTTTGAGTAGTTTTTGCCATTTAATTTTGTAATTGAGATTCATCAATAAAAAATTTTATATTATAAAATAAAGATAAGTGCATTTATAAAATAATTTTGCTTAAATAAATAAAATTATACATCAATTAGCCTTTCTTTCTTGCTACCCTCGAAACCCAACACTTCCATTTCTCTCATCACCAGCGGACCTTCCCTCACCAGTTACCATCAACAATGGCGATCCCGCCATCGTCGCCGCCGCCGCCACCGCCATAACCGCAACATATATCCACTCCAAATAACCTAACCATCTGAACGGTCCGATCCAGGCCCGACTCTACACCGGCCACACCGACATCTGATGCATCCCTCTCCTTCCGATCGATGTAAAACTGCTTATCCGGGCCAGAAGATCTTTGAAAAGTAACAATGTCTCCGGCCCGCAAGTTCTTCATCTTCACGAATCTTCTCCACCCTTTCGTTAAAACAAAGCTTTGGCTGCTGTTCCAGAAAGAATAACGAAACCTCCACACTTTACCTCCCATGTCTTCAAAATTTAATAGCAACCCTTTTGAAGTCATGCTGTTATTCTGTACATGGAAGTGTTTTTGAGCGTGTTGTTTGGGAATTACTAGCCTGTTGAGCTTTCCCACGTCGCTAGGTGTAACCGCCTTCTCAAAGTGGAGTTCCCGGGACCTTGCCACCGTGTCTCCTCCGTGAAGAGGGCGGAATCTCCAATATTTCGAGGGTTTTTCTCCGCTTCCGCCGTACCTCCTCCTGCTCCGCTCGAGCTCGTCTTTGTACGTGTGTTTCCTGAGCATGTCGACTATCTCGGATTTGGGATGAGAATTCAAGAACACTGTCTCGAAATCGTCTTCTTCGTTCACCGGGCAGCCGCGGAATCTTTTCAAGGCGATGTCGTAAGATTTCGCCGCCTCTTGTTCCTTATTGTAAGTTCCTAACCAAACCCTTTGATGCTTCTCGTAGATTTGCGCACCCCACCTGCCATTGGGCTGAGAGACTACGCCTTTGAATCTGGAACCATCCATTTTTTTTATGTTGCCGAAAAGTGATATTCAAAAGACGATTGGGAATTCTGCTTTGCTGGAATAATTAGGAGTATGTGTACGTAGATATATATATATATATATATAATTTTTGAGAAGTATGTGTATATATATTGGAGCCGCCTTAAGCTTAAATCACGTGGACATATTGAACAAGCATGTTATAATCATATACATATGTGGAATAAAAATTGGTCCATTAATTTTTCTATTTTAGATTCGATCCACTAATATTTCAATTTCTTTTATCTTGATACAACAACTTCTGAATTTTGGCTATTTTAGTCTATATACTACTAAAATATTCAATTTTTATTAAAAAAATACTGATTAAATTATGATTAAAACATATTTTAGCGTCACAATCATTGAATAGTTATGGTGAATTGCATACATGTAAATTTTGTTTGATTTGTTCGACTTTTCTAATTTTAAGTTATTTTCAAATAAATTGATTTACTTTCAAAAGCATAAATCTACAATATTTTGGCAACTTTATCTTTAACCACCGTCTAATTAACGTTTTCTGATTAAAAAAATGAACATTCTGGTAGTAAATGAGCTAAAATAACCAAAATTGGAAAGTTATTGTACTTGATCAAAAAATTGAAAAGTTAATTAGTTAACCTAAACAAAAAAATGGAAAAGTTACTGGACGGAAAATGTTATTTTCCATGTATATATATACACACACATATATATGCATAACATTTTCACATATGTATGTATATATTGAATTACAGTACGAATAAGCATCTCTCATAGTAGAAAGTGTGTACAGCTAGAAGTGTTAATCGGTCGGTTCGGTTCTGTTTTCGGTTTTTTATTTTGGTTTTTTCGATTTTCGGTTTTAGAAATATATAATCCGACATCCGAACAATTTTTTTTCGTTTCGGTTCGATCTAAACTAATTAAACAAACAACAATCAACTAAAAATTGTTCAAAATAGTTTTTCATTCACTAAATATCATATTATAATATATAATATAAATAAAACTATAAAAAAATTATTAAATTAATGAAATTTCGGTTTTGACTATATAATCCGAAACCGAACCAAATAAACTTCGGTTTTAACATTTATATCCGAATTACAAAATTCGGCTTTCGGTTCGGTTCGATTTTCGGTTTTTTCGGTTTGGGTTTTCGATTTTTTCGGTTTTATCCGAAGTTTGAACACCCCTATGTACAGCTACTCAGCGTCATTGTTGTGTGTGTGTTTGTGTGTTATTTTTAGTGTGTTTAATATAAGAAAAATTGACTTGTTTACCGGACCGTGTTCTCGCTGGATTCACCCCCCCTTGGCGATGTATTACCACATTGTTTGGCATGACCGAATTGAAAGTGAAATTACAATTCTAGCTCCCTTTCTACTAACCATAACAAAACTCAAATAAAAAGTTAGATAAAAAGAAAATTAAACCAATATTATTATATTTTACAAAAAAATTTATTTTAGTTAAAATTATAATTAATATTAAAGTTTAATATATATGCATGTATCACATGCCAAAAATTGCTAGCTAGTAATAGTAATATATAAGCATGTTTCTCCATTTCAATCCAAAAATAACTCGAGAAGATAGATAATACAAAAACTCTTGTGCGATCTCATGAATTANATATATATATATATATATATATATATATAAGTTTTTCTCAAGTCAGGCACGCTTAATTTTGGAGTTCTGATGTGATAAGCTCTCGAAAAGAATATGCACCTTCTTGATATGAGTAGTACATATCAAATCTTTTAAGCACTACTCAACTGCACAGTTTCCTACATGAACAGTTTTGGAATCTCTCTCATTCCATTGTGAGATCGGTTCATTCATGTTCCTTTCGCTTAGAAGCCCGACATGAGCCGTTCATTATCCATGAAACCTCATGGCACCATCCATCACTCCCCACCCTATTTGGTCCCGCACATCACATTCCCACCAGTTTCCGCTTAGTTCGTCCCCGAACCACACTGTACCAAGAGAGGTCGGCTTTGATACCAACTGTAATGCTCCCGATTCGACGGCTATCCCCACTGTACCAAAACGAGTCTTTTGAGCGTGCTTATGTCCTATTTCGCACGTACCTTAGGAAACTTTCTTGATGTCACCCATCCCAGAATTGCCCCAAATCAAGCATGTTTAACAATGAAGTTTTTAAATGACGAGCTTTCGAAAAGAAATCTTTCTGAAAGCTCATTAAATAAAAATTCTTTTAGGGAGCTCATCAAATAAGAATTTTAAAGTTCTTACGTAATAGATAATTATTTTTTAATTACATAAATCGATAATTTTTTTTAATAAAAAAGTAAATTAATGTTTTCATCAAGAATTGCCTGTAAGTTGTCATTTGCTAGCTTTTATTTTACTCAATCATATTTTTATTTTCTTATTGACTAAGTTGATCTTATGCCTCTAAAATATTGCTCCATTAACTAGATAAATTTTATTATATTTATTTATTTGTTAAATATTATTAAATGACCATAACAAATTAAATTAGTTATTTATGACTACATTATGAATAGAGGGTTCGATTCCAAAGAAACAAAATAGAGGTCAAAGACTTGGCTTGACTAGTGATTATACATACATCAACGAACAGTAAAAATATTCCAACATACAAAATATTTCACCAAAATATTCTAAATTCCGCTTTGAAATCCATTGAATTTAATTCTACATAGTACATTGTTTTGTTCTATCTTTCAATCAATATAATAAAAACTCACTTTTTGACTCGGCTCCGCCTTGTTCACAAATCACAATAATGTAAGTCCTACACTAACCATCACACCATATTTTTCAACATTGAAATAGCATGAAATACAAGTTAAACAAATGTCTTTACAATTTGGATGAATGATATGTTAGAGTAGATGTCCTGTAAGCTAATTGTTGGCTGGAGAATTTATTGACTCAATTGTAATAAACAATATTTATTTTAATATAATTTAATTTTTAATAGTTTCGTTATACTTTATCTGTATACCCATGCAAGCAGCATAGATAAAGTCCTTGATTATGCTTTAATACAAATGAATCGTAATTCGATGTTGAAACTCATTTGTAAACACTGCATATTCTAAATTCGTTCCTAGTCGATTCAGCCGCCTAAAACAGGGATAAAGGTCACTTGAGCTCGAGAATAGCATATGTGATGTTGTGTACTGCGTTTCTTGGTAAGGGCATAGAGATGACCAAACATGCAGATGGGTAGTCATATGATGATTATACCGAACAACCCTCCCTCGAACTTTCCAAGTGGTTATTATTCATCGAGAGGATAAGTCCATGGTTATAATTGTACACCATTAGTCCTTACGACCCGGGACAACACTGAGGCTCTATATGCTAGGGCTGTGCTTTGACTCGTTTACCGGCTCCAGGAGAGTCATCAGGTGGCAAGGTTGGGTATAGTTGCGACACATATAGGAGCCAGTGCATTGTAGTCGGGGATTCACCGCTCTCCTATGGGTGTGGATATCCTATGTGATCTGAAGTAATAATAGTGCATGGAATCTCTGGCCAGAGTATGAGATGTACGTTGGAGAAAGAGTTTTTCAAATAGTTCACGCGATGCCACTATTATATGTGTCACATAGTCATCGAGTTGATATGCAACCCTCGATGAACCAATGGTTGCAGATTCGATCGGGATATATGAGATGAAGGGACCGTACTGTACGTTAGTCATAATCGACTGGTTCTTGCAGGCACTATCAATGATACCTAGTGGATCATGGGGCGATGCTACTAGACGCTTTTACCATGATCTGATGGGTGCAATCAGAAATGAGTTCTGACATTCTTGATCAAGGTATTGATGAAAAGAATGGGGCTAACTAGGGTAAACCCAAATAAGAATAAATGTTATTCTGAATCACAAAGAGTTGTGAACTCACAGCTAGCTGTATCCCTGGACCATGGAGGGACACACAAGCACTGGATCGTTTGTTCCCGTTGAGAGAATAAATTCAAGGAGATGAATTTATATTTGTATCCCTGGACCATGGAGGGACACACTTATGATAATTAAATTTTGAGAAAATAAATTCAAGGAGTTGAATTTATGAGATAGTAAATTCAAGAAGTTGAATTTATGAAATTTGGAGAGAATAAATTCAAATAGTTGAATTTATAAAATTTGATAATTTAATTTATTAAACTCAAAAGTTGGGTTTATTAAATATTAAATTTTGAAGGTGATAAAATTCAAGGAGTTGAATTTATAATTTAAATATTAAATTCAAATGTTGAATTTATAATGTATTTAATTTATTAAGCTCAAAGGTTGAGTTTATTAAATAATAAATTAAATATAGTGGAAAGTATGTTTAATGGACTTGTAGGAGTACAAGTCCAACATACTAAATAATTAAAGTTTTTAATGGAATTTGATTAATTAATTAAACTAGTTGGACTAGCACAATTAATTAATCAAGCCCATTAATGTTAATTATGTGTATTAGGTTTTGGCTTAATTATAAATAGGAGTGATCAAGCCATAACCCTGGCCTCCACCTTCACAATTTTCGAAAATCACAAATTTTTCTGTCCAAAATTTCGGCCACTTCTTTTTGAAAAAAAGGTTGAGCCGTCTCTCATACTTTGATCTCCAACGCAAAATATCTTCTACTTTTCTAGTGCAAATTAGAAGAATATCAAACTATCTAGTCGTGGACCTGATTAGAAGAAAGAAGTCCTTGAAGAATGTTCGTAGGGATTTCATCAAGAGCTATATCCGCTAACCCCGGATTAGTTGGAGACGTGTGATTAATTCACCAAAGGTATAAATTCTAAACGCCCTATGAATGTTTGATTATATAAACCATACGAGTGCACAAAATCAAATGTATTTTGATTGTCAAAATAAAATAAAAATTTTAAAAATTCCGCTGCGTTTGGGCACGAGAAAACCGAGATCCAACATGATACATATTAATCATCCTATTAAATGCAAAAAAATCATATTTTTCGAGAAAAAAATGCGAAAAGAGTAATGTATTTAGGCTCAT
Organism: Primulina huaijiensis; assembly: GCF_012295235.1. Taxonomy (NCBI): domain Eukaryota; kingdom Viridiplantae; phylum Streptophyta; class Magnoliopsida; order Lamiales; family Gesneriaceae; genus Primulina; species Primulina huaijiensis. Next base: position 9,870,660 of record NC_133323.1, on the reverse strand, counting down.
TTAGGTTTTGGTAATGTAATTAATCAAAATTTGGTTTTAACCTAACAAGACGTTTTTTGTCTTTTACGTTAGAGTGCTGACATGACGTGACGTTGGACATATCAACAATATATTTTATGATGTCGTTATTTTTTAGTATCACATTAGCAATATTCAACTTCACGGTAATACTCTGAAGAAAAAAGATGGAACAAAAAATCAGCTTATTGAAGTAAGACCAAACTTTCGCTAATACTGAACCAAAAACCAAAATAGATGAAGTTACAAGACAATTTTTTACTTTTTTTTTTAGGTTTTCAGCTCAAATTTCTTAGTCATGAGTAACATTATTAAAAAAAACTTGGATTCGATATGTGTAGAAGCTATTCCAAATTCAATAAAGTATAACGTTTCTATTTGGTAAAGTTAGCTTACCGAAGTCAATTTTAGGAAATTTGGTGTATTTTAATTTACTTGAAACTTCAACCTTTTTCAACAAATCATATTGCTAGAAAATCACGCTGGTTGAACGCTTTAATGAATTGTTTTTTATTCCTTGAAAAGATAAACTGATATTTTTTATAAAAAAATTTAATAAATAGGACCAAAAGAAACNACACCTATCGTGCACACTTATTTGAGCACCAATGAGGTGTCACTCACTTATCGGATGCGCAACGTGTAGCTTAAATTGTTGTACATGATTTATAATATTTGAATTATACATTTCTCATCATCTATAGCTTCTGGAAAAACGATATATACTCGGTCATGCAGTAAAATGTAAACTTTAATCAGACATCAATATATATTTGCAAAACGTGGGAATATTAATTATTCATAGCCATTTGTCCTTTATTGATGCATTGCCGACAAAAATATGATGAAAAGATTTAAACCATGTAAAATAATTTGAACAATCTCTTTAAATTTAAATATAAAACTTAATTTAACTGCTATAAATTTTTACATAAAGTGTGATNAATTTAACTGCTATAAAATTTTATATAAAATGTGATTATGTTAAAAGCAACGGGAAAAAATTGATATATTTAGGGTATCATATTTATAATTATAATTATAAAATTATAAATATTGCATTTTTTTTTCCTGAAGAAATACCAAAGTTGGATAATTTTATATTATCCCCTCTTTATTATCTCGAGTTTAAAGAAACGCCTGTCATGAGATTCCAGCTCGTGGATTTAAGAAAAAGAAACTTCAAATTTCCATAAAACTTTTTGATTTTTTTTTTTTAAAAAAATCATCTACATAGATCTTTATCTAGTGTAGGACCTCGTTTTGTGATCACTTTATATATACCACTCATTTTCTGAACTTGACAAAGTTAAAATATAAGTGGGGAAAGATCAAGAACCTACGACATGAAATTTTTCGATTTTACAATATGATGTAATTACCAAAAATTCAATATGTCTCCACCATCTTCTTGGTCAAAGTGGCATTGTGTGGATCTTAACAAAAAATCAATATATCAACGTGTTACTAAACTAAATGATTGGCTCAATTCAGAAGCCTTTTACTACTCCATCGAAGAGTAAAAATGAAGTAACAAACGTTTAGAGGGTGTAGAAACCGACGGCTGCGACAGCTTGGCCTATTCTCGATGAATATAATTGTCGAGTGGTACGATGATGTATGTCCCCATGACAACCGATGGTTTTTCACTCATCAAATATGATTGATGAATGATGATTCCATTATTTTATGTTATCTTTAATGATATCACTTGGTGATCTCAAGATTGGTAATTTAGTTGGTTCATATGTCATTATTAAGAATATATCGTTTTTGTCACGTCCGAGACCGAAGCGTATCGTTCTTGAACAATAGCATGTATTTTATGTTATTTATCGATGATTACTCAAGGTTTTGTTGGGTGAGATTTTTGAAGCAAAAATCAGAAGTATTATGGGAATTTAAGAAGTTTAAAGCACATGTGAAAAAGGAAGTGGGTTGTCAAATTAAGATGTTTAGATCCGACAATGGGGCAGAGTATGTTTTAAAAGCATTCAAACTGTTTTGTGGTGAAGAAAGAATAAAGCATCAACTTATTGTTCCATATACTCCACAACAAAACGAGTTAAGTGAAAGGAAAAATAGAACAGTAATGGAAATGGCAAGATGTCTTCTGCATAAAAAAAAAAGTTGCCCAAAGAGTTTTGGGCTGAAGCAGGAAATATGGCAGTGTATTTACTGAATTTTCTATTAACAAAAGCCTTGAACTTTCGTGTTCCATTTGAAAAATGGTACAATAGCAAGCCCACTGCAGAGCATTTAAGGATATTTGGATGTGTGTGCTACATGCATATTTCAGAGGTGAAAAGAGACAAACTTGACAAGAAATCAGATGTTGGGATCTTCTTGGGATACAGAGACGTCACCAAAGGTTACAGAATTTTCGATCTCAGAATTGAAAAAATAGTGGTAAGTCGCAATGTCAAGTTCAATGAAGCTTCTATTTGGGATTGGAAAGAAAAAAAGCTGAAAGCACCAAAAAATATTCAAGCAGAAATTTGACATGATAAACAAACTACAATCATTGAGGAAGAAGATTCAGATGGTGATGAACAAGGTATACGAGGAACTAGATCCTTACAAGGAGATTTATGAAAGATACAATGTTGTGACACTTGAACCAGCAAACTATAAAGAAGCATCATGTCATGAAGGATGGAGAAAAGCCATGGAGGAGGAAATCAACATGATACAAAAAAATCATACCTGGAGGTTAGTAGAGAAGCCAATCAATCAAAAAGTAATTTGTGTTAAGTGGATTTATAGAACCAAACTGAACTCAGATGGTTCTATTAACAAACTTAAGGCAAGATTAGTTGTTAAAGGTTATCTCAAACAGCCAGGGGTTGATTATACAGATACTTTTGCTCCAGTGGCAAGACCTGACACATTACACTTCTAGTAGCTATTGCAGCAAAGCAAGGATGGAAAATTTATCATTTGGATGTCAAATCAGTTTTCCTCAATGGTTTACTTGAAGAAAATATATATGTAGGGCAGCCTGAAGGATTTACGATCTCCAGAGAAGAAGATAAAGTCTACAAACTAATCAAGACACTCTATGGGTTGAAGCAGGCTCCACGAGCCTGGTACAGCAGGATTGATGCATACTTGTTACAAAATGACCTAGTTAAAAGTGAAAATGAAGCCACATTGTATACACTAAAATCTGAAGATAAAGTAAAGCTAATGATTTCTTTATATGTTGATGATCTTTTGGTGACAGGAGGAGATGCAGTGGTTGTAAAAGGCTTTAAAATGAAGATGGAGCAGAAATTTGAAATGTCTGACTTGGGAGATATGAGATATTTTCTTGGAATGAAAATTAGCCAATCAAATAAAGCAACTCCTTTGGATGTAAATGAGAAGCTAGCAAAAGAAGATGGAAGTGAAAAAACAAATGCTTCTGTTTATAGAAGTATTGTTGGTAGTTTGCTATACTTATTCTCAACAAGACCAGATATAATGTTTTTAGCAAGTTTGCTCTTAAGATTTATGCAAACTCCAAGTAAAATTCATTTCGGAGTGGCTAAAAAGGTCTTAAAATACATCAAAGGGACTACTGATTTTGGGCTTTGGTTTAGCAAACTTGAAAGTGGAAATCTTCAAGGTTTTTCAGATAGCGATTGATCTAGGAGTACTTATGACTCAAAGAGCACATCAGGTTACTACCTTTCTTTTGGAAGTGGAGCTTTTTCATGGAACTCAGAAAAACAAGAGGTGGTGGCTCAATCCTCCGCAGAAGCTGAGTATGTCTCGGCTGTAAATGCAGCAAATCAAACTGTCTGGCTTAGAAAAGTTCTAACAGATCTTGGCCAGCCTCAAAAGCAAGCAACAACATTCTGGGTTGATAATAAATCCGCAATATCTGTAGAGGCCCGTATTTCGTATTTGTAAATTTGCGGAATTATTTAAAATTTTTCTCTTTAAATAAATAACATGCATCATTCATAAAATAAACTGATAAATGGATTTAACTTTAAAATAACAGCGGAAGTAAATATTTTATTTCAAAACAACAACTTAAAAATAATTCATCGAAGTAAAAACTGAGTTTGAACATGAATAGTAAATGATGAAAAGTGAGGTCCTCGGGTTCCTAATACTGCTGACCCAAGCTAGCTCACTGGTCCCAGCCCTCGGTCTCGACCTCACCAGTACCTACAACAATCAAGTCTAGTAAGTCTAAAGACTCAGCATGCATATATCATGAATAACAAGTAAATATAGCATAAAATCACATGCAACGTAAAATATCGTATCGTAAAGCGTAACGTGAAAATCGTGTCATGAGTAATTATAAATACGTGCATATCTGAAAAATCGTACGTAAAATGTTAGCTCGATAGAGCCCTGTCATAAAATAGCATATCATAATTTTTCTGTAGAGATAATGTTCTACGCAAGTGGCCCATAACATAACATGAATCGTCTGATCAGACTAAACCACAGTATATTGGGCAGTAGAGATCATTACAGCCCTTGGACTGGATATCCGTACCCATACATGAACATGAACCGGTCGTAAGTCACCGGGTGAAGTAATAATCTCATAATCCCATAAGCGTGAGGTGGCCACAAGACTCATCGCATATATCTAAAAAATAAACATTTTATATTTTATGCACGTAATATAATTATAATCCTATTTTATCGAACGAGTTGGATCGTTCCCAGGCTTGCTGCTACCTAATTTTTACATGAGAAACATGCAAATACTTTCAACTTGACCAACACTTCATAACCGAACCAAAAACGAGACAATTACGCCCAACAACTTAGTATTCAACCATGGCTTCGTACCAACCTGAACCGACATTGAACCATCGTTTAGTCATGATTAAAATACACCTAAAATACTGGAAAATATAACCTTAGGGCTGTAATACACGAAAATTGTGCATGGAGGCCAAAATCATGAAACGCTCTTTCGATAGTCACTTTGGCGCATTGCACCGTAAATTCTCGTACGACTTCTAAACTTAACCAAATCACAAACGGCCAAAAATATGACCTTTCTAACTCAATGAGGTACTATTCAGGCCAAGGCCATAGGCTAAAAGCCAACCAAGAACTCGTACATGACCTCTGAACCGCAGCAAAGCTGCTGTAAAATACTAGCAGCAGCAGCTTCGTTTGAAATGCTTCGATTACAAGGCTAATGGCCATTGGGACTTGAACCACCAACCAAAGCCTCTTCCCAACATGCTAAGGTGTGGCTTGAACCATGGCTAAGGGCACTAGGCCAACCACAAACCAAACAAACACCTACGACAATCCGAAGCTCCACCCGAGAACGCCATTTTGCACGCATGGGGTGTAATGCTTCACTTGTTGTCTTGGTCATTCCAATGGCCATGTGATAGACCATGGCTTGATCTAGATATCATGAGGTATTGTGTGAACCATGGCTAAGGGCTAGAAGCCAACCAAGATCTACCCAAAATCCTCAAAATCGAAAACCAACTCACACAACAAAAATCAGAAAATTGAAGAACCGAGGAACTTGTCTTGTTTGTTTAAAATTTTGATGGGATCATGAACCAAGACATGAAAGGTCATCTTGGTCATGTCCTAGACATTCTAAGGAAGGGTTCTAACCGTGGTTACAGGCCTTAGACCAACCACGATCTGAACCTTCAACTTAGACAATCCAAACAAGAAATCGAAACTCACAACTTGCAACTATGGAGAGTTGCTGTCCATTTCATTTTACTGTGGCTAAGGGACTCAAACCGATGGACCAAGACCTCCCTAACGCACCCTATAACATTCCTAGATGTAGCCTTGAGCACCTGGAACCGGGCCAACCCCTGAAATCACAAAAACACTACAAAACCATGAAGAACAAGTGAGAGGGCTGAAAATTATGCATGCGTTTTTCGAAAGTTGCTGTCAAATTTTCGTTTTGCTTCATGATTTATGAACATAACATGATTTAAAAATATATATATGACTTTATTGAAGAGAAAAGAATAATATAGACATGCCTGAAAATCTTTTGTTTGAAAAGAAACAAACTATACGACGACACGGCGCGGCGGAGATGGAGTTCCTTTTCTTTCTTTTTTTCTCTCTTATTTTCTCTTGCAAGTCACGATTTTTCTGAAGTTTTTACTCTGAAATTTTTGAGAATGAGGAGAGGAGAGAAGGCTAGGACATGAATGAGGAAATTGCAAAATAAATGGGGATTGAATGGTAAGATAAAATCTTTCTATCCTTAAGTTTGAGAGATAAAGAAATGAGGTGTGATATGATTTGATTTGAAGATGAGTAATGACCGATTTCTTCTATCAAAATAAAGGCAAGAATATTGCTTATATAATAATTATTGGTGATTTAAAAGTGAGAGAATTATCTCCCAAGAAAGGATAAGGAAAGGAAATAAAAAATGGTGAGTTGTCAATCAATATTTAAATCCTACAAGGGGTGGCCGAAATCTAGAAATAAAATGGAGGAAAATATTGCTTAAATATTGAATTTTAACTCTTTAAAGTTTTAAACACTTATTATGTATTTTAGTGAAATTATAAATTAATTTGGGATAATAATTTTCTTGCATGCATGGCTAATTCTTAAAATAAATTACTAACATGTTAAGTTACAATTTCTTAAATAAAATAAGCCTAGATTAATTTATACCAATTGGTTACACCTTTTTATTTAGGCTTTTAATTAATTGTTGGACATAAAAGAACTTATTTACTACTTATCTCTAATTAATTAAATAAATCCTTAAACATTCTTTTTCATTAAAATAACTTATTCTTTGGCTTAAATTAACTTTAGGAATATTTTCTTATCATTAAATTTTATCTCAATACTCCAACTCCAGTCTGGCCTCGTATTTAACTGAAAAAATAAAAACTAAACTTCTCGATTTAAAATGAATGATCATGACTTAACAAATTTTTAAAATGCCTTAAATATAAAAGAAATCATTTTAATTTAAATAATAATAATTATGCATGTCTTATACGTAGTCTGATTTAACGAGTTCTACAACTCTCCCCTCCTTAAAAGAAATTTCGTCCTCGAAATTAAAACTTACCGAATAACTCGGGATACCGACTCCTCATTTCTGGCTCTGATTCCCACGTAGCTTCCTCCTCTGAATGATTAAGCCATTTGACTTTCACTAGCTTCACCAGTTTGTTCCGAAACTTCTTTTCCTGTCTGTCTAAGATCTGCACTGGTTTTTCTTCATAAAACAGGTTCGGAGTGAGCTGCAACGGTTCAAAGTTCAAAACATGCGAAAGATTTGCCATATACTTCTTTAGCATAGAGACGTGGAACACATTGTGTACTCCGGCCAGATTCGACGGAAGAGCAACACGATAAGCTAACGTCCCAACCCTGTCGAGGATCTCAAATGGTCCGATGAATCTCGGACTGAACTTTCTTTTCTTCCCAAATCGCATGACACCTTTCATAGATGCTATCTTCACGAAAACATGGTCGCCAACGGCAAACTCTAGATCTCTCCTCCTCTGATCCGCATAAATTTTCTGTCGACTCTGAGCAGTCCTCATCCTATCACGGATCTTGACTACTACATCGGCAGCCTGCTGAATAATCTCCGGACCCAATTCTGATCTCTTCCCTAATTCATCCCAATGAATAGGCGATCTGCACTTACGACCGTACAATGCTTCATACGGAGCCATACCTATAGACGACTGGAAACTGTTGTTATAGGTGAACTCCACCAATGGCAGCTTCGACTCCCAACTCCCTGAGAAATCGAGGATACATGCACAGAGAAGATCCTCCAAAATCTGGATAACTCTCTCTGACTGTCCATCCGTTTGAGGGTGGAAAGATGTGCTAAACAACTACTTCGTACCCATAGCCGAATGCAAACTCTTCCAAAATGAGGAAGTGAATCTAGGATCTCGGTTAGACACTATAGAAACGGGAATACCATGAAGTCGAACTATCTCCCGGATATACAACTCTGCATACTGATTCATGGTGAAAGTCGTCTTAATAGGCAAGAAGTGCGCTGATTTGGTAAGAAGATCAACAATCACCCAGATAGCATTTGACCCTCTGACTGACTTCGGCAAACCGACCACGAAGTCCATGGTAACATTCTCCCACTTCCACTCGAGAATAGGAAGAGGCTTGAGCATACCTGATGGTCTCTGATGCTCCGCTTTCACTAGCTGACACGTCAGACACTCGGATACAAAACGTCTGATATCCTTCTTCATTCTGGTCCACCAATACAATAACTACAAATCTTTGTACATCTTCGTACTCCCAGGATGAATGGAGTACGGCGACATCTGGGCCTCAGATAAAATATCTGCTCGAATAGAACCGCTGCTAGGAACCTACATTCTGTCTCGGTATCTCACAATGCCGTCGCTAACTGTATACAAGATACTGCCCTTGGCCTCATCTCTCTATTTCCACTTCGCCAACTGCTCATCTGCAGGCTGTTCACTGCGAATACGGTCCAGAAGAGAAGACTGAATCGTCAAAGTAGATAGACGGAGAACTCTACCTCAAGGATATGTCTCTAGTATAAACCTCTGCATCTCAGACTGAAGAGGTCTCGGAATTCTCAAATGAGCCATCACTACGACTTTCCTGCTCAAAGCATCCGCAACTACATTAGCTTTGCCGGGGTGGTAGCTAATGTCACAGTCATAGTCCTTCACAAGCTCCAACCAACGCCTCTGACGCATATTCAACTCTTTCTGCGTAAGGAAGTACTTGAGGCTCTTATGGTCGGTAAAGATCTGGCACTTCTCCCCGCACAAATAATGCCTCCAAATCTTCAAGGCAAATACTACGGCTGCCAACTCTAGATCGTGGGTAGGGTAATTCTTCTCGTGGTTATTCAACTGACGAGAAGCATACGCTATCACCTTCCCATGCTGCATCAACACTGCGCCTAGACCGAGCTTCGAAGCATCGGTATACAAAACAAAGTCTCCGGGCCCTGATGGCATGGCCAATACTGGCGCTGAGATAAGAGCTTGCTTCAAGGTATCGAAGCTCTTCTGACACTCATCGTTCCACACAAATTTAACATTCTTCTTTGTCAACGACGTGAGTGGAACTGCGATAAAGGAGAATCCCTGAAAAAATATCCGATAATATCCTGCTAGCCCAAGGAAACTACGGATCTCTGATGCATTCTGCGGCACAACCCAATCTCTGACTGCTGCAACTTTCGCTGGGTTTACCTCAATATCGCTGCTAGAAATGATGTGGCCTAAGAACGCCACCTTCTCTAACCAGAACTCGCACTTACTGAACTTTGCAAATAGCTTGTGCTTTTGCAAGGTCTGCAAAACTGTGGTCAGATGTCTGCTGTGCTCCTCATGATTCTTCGAGTAGACGAGAATGTCATCTATAAATACTATCACGAACTGATCGAGATATGGCTGAAATACGCGATTCATGAGATCCATGAAGATCGCTGGCGCATTCGTCAAACCAAACGGCATCACAAGGAACTCGAAGTGGTCGTAACGAGTCCTAAAAGCAGTATTGAGAACATCGGCATCTTTCACCCTCAACTGGTGATAACCAGAACGCAGATCAATCTTTGAGAATACTGAAGCTCCCTGCAACTGATCAAATAGATCTTCAATCCTCGGAAGTGGGTATTTGTTCTTCACCGTTACTCTGTTCAACTCCCGGTAATCAATGCAGAGCCTCATTGAACCATCCTTCTTCTTCACAAATAAGACTGGCGCGCCCCACGGTGAAAAACTCGGGCGAATGAACTCCTCGTCGAGAAGTTCCTGAATCTGCTTCTTGAGTTCCGCCATCTCTATCGGTGCTAATCGGTACGGTGCTTTTGAGATAGGTGCGGTACCTGGCCTAAGCTCAATAGAAAACTCCACTTCCCGCACAGGTGGCATACCAGAGACATCATTAGGAAAAACGTCTAGGAAATCTCTGACAATTGGGACATCGGAGGCTGTCTGACTGGGTGCCTCGGGAACAGATACAAAAGTCGCTAAAAACGCTCGACACCCTCTACGCATGAGCTTCCTGGCCTGGACACAAGGTATAATACGCTGTAAAGGAAAGTACTTGTCTGTTTCGAATAGGAACTGCTCTCTCCCAAGCGGTCGGACTAGCACAGATCTCCGCTGGAAGTCAATCGAAACCCTGTTCTTTAATAGTCAGTCCATACCCAGAATGATATCAAACTCTGGCATCGACAATACGATAAGATCCTCATAAACAAGATTGCCATGACGTTCGAGGTCTATGTCTCGGACCACATTAGTAGCTGTCAGCTCCTCTCCCGAAGGCAGTACTACCGAATATGCTACGTTTAGCCCAATGGTCTTGACCTTAAGGAAATTCGTAAAGATCTCTGAGATGAACGAATGAGTCACCCCTGAATCTATCAAGGCATTCGTAGCTGAACCAGCTATAAAAATTCTCCCTGAAAGGTTGGAACATCAAGCTGAATCCAATAATTACAAGAACTACACTTGTAGACATGAGAATGTCAAAGTCCTCTTACCCTAAATTCTCGAAAATAACACTGATTAGAGCATGAAATCCTATTACAAATTCTAAGTTCAAAACCTTAACTCAGACTCCCAAAACATTGAATTTCAAATACAAACCTAAAGATTTAAGATACCTGTCATGAGCATCGTCTTTGGGTTCGTCTCCGATGCATGGAGGGCAAAAACTCTGCCTTGGGTAGGAATACTCCCATGAGGGCACTCCTTCAGTAAGTGGTCAGGACTACCACACTTGTAGCACTTCCCCGAATCATACATACATGTTCCAGCATGACGACGTGTGCACCTAGGACAGACTGGATACTCTAAAGTCCTCGGGACTGCACGTCCCTGCTGCTGCTGTCCTCTGTTTCTGGGTGGGCCGTGGAAAGGCCTCTTACTCTGATGCTGCTGCTGAGGAGGACGGTGCGGCACTTGGACTGGTCGCTTGCCCTGGCGGTCTCTCTCAATGTCAATCTGATCTTGCTCTGCAGCTAGAGCTCTGGAAACAGCGACGTCAAAGGTAGCAGGGCCTGTCACCCTAACATCACGGCGCAAGATCGGCCGTAGACCATCCAGAAAATGTATCAACTTTGCTCCAGCATCATTGGCAATCAGGGGCACAAAATGGCAACCCCTCTCAAACTTACGGATAAACTCTGTAACAGTCAAGTCTCCCTGCCTCGGGGTCATAAACTCCCTCGTCAACCTGGAACGCACCTCGTCAGTAAAATATTTAGAGTAGAATACCTCTGTAAAGCGCGTCCAGCTCAGAGTAGTCAAGTTCAAGGCTACAGATGCTCCTTCCCACCATAAGCGGGCATCTCCTCCAAACAGATAGGTCGCACAACGGACCCTATATATCCTCTTTCTCCAAGCTCAAAGAACTCGAAGATAACCTCGAGGGACTTAATCCAGCCCTCGGCAATCATGGGATCTGCCGTCCCTGAGAACTCCTTCGGTCTCATCTTCATGAACCGCTCATAGGTAGCCTCAAGCCCCGGCTGTCTGGCTACTACAGCATTGTTCCCCGCAAATTGCGCGAAGAACTGAGTCATCCCAGCTAACATCTGGGCGTTCATGTCCGGTGGAGGTGGAGGTGCATTTCTCTCCTGCCTCTGATTCTCACCTTCCTCCTGGCGAGCCTCATCATCTCTCGTGCGCTCAAGAATGCGTCTAGGAGGCATACTGTTCCATACATACAACCCATACATAACCAACATGCATAATTCCATTATTCCTTTAAATTTAAATAAATACTGCATAATCAAAATCTTGACATAAAATATTTCATGAAAACATGTTGTTAAATTATTTCATGCTTTAAACGAAATGCGTAAACGTAAAACTTACAGTCCAAAGACGTGACTTCGTGAGCTTCTCGAGGTCAGTAGTAGTACAACCCTTTACAAGAACATAGACTCTGATACCAAATGTAGAGGCCCGCATTTCGTATTTGTAAATTTGCGGAATTATTTAAATTTTTCTCTTTAAATAAATAACATGCATCATTCATAAAATAAAGTGATAAATGGATTTAACTTTAAAATAACAGTGGAAGTAAATATTTTGTTTCAAAACAACAACTTAAAAATAATTCATCAAAGTAAAAACTGAGTTTGAACATGAATAGTAAATGATGAAAAGTGAGGTCCTCGGGTTCCTACTACTGCTGACCCAAGCTAGCTAACTGGTCTCGTCCTCGGTCTCGACCTCACCAGTACCTACAACAATCAAGTCTAGTGAGTCTAAAAACTCAGCATGCATATATCATGAATAACAAGTAAATATAGCATAAAATCACATGCAACGTAAAATATCGTATCGTAAAGCGTAACGTAAAAATCGTGTCATGAGTAATTATAAATATGTGCATATCTAAAAAATCGTATGTAAAATGTTTGCTCGATAGAGCCCTGTCATAAAATAGCATATCATTATTTTTCTGTACAGATAATGTTCTACGTAAGTGGCCCATAACATAACATGAATAGTCTGATCAGACTAAACCACAGTATACTGGGCGGTAGAGATCATCACAGCCCTTGGAATGGATATCCGTACCCACACATGAACATGAACCGGTCGTAAGTCACCGGGTGAAGTAATAATCCCATAATCCCATAAGCGTGAGGTGGCCACAAGACATATCGCATATATCTCAAAAATAAACATTTTATATTTTATGCACGTAATATAATTATAATCCTATTTTATCGAATGAGTTGGATCATTCCCAGGCTTGCTGCGCCTAATTATAACATGAGAAACATGCAAATATTTTCAACTTGACCAACATTTCATAACCGAACCAAAAACGAAACAATTACGCCCAACAAACTTAGTATTCAACCATTGTTTCGTACCAACCCGAACCGACATTGAACCATCGTTTAGCCATGATTAAAATACACCTAAAATACTGGAAAATATAACCTTAGGGCTGTAATACACGAAAATTGTGCATGGAGGCCAAAATCATGAAACGCTCTTTCGAGAGTCACTTTGTCGCATTGCATCGTAAATTCACGTAAAAACTTCTAAACTTAACCAAATCACAAACGGCCAAAAAGATGACCTTTCTAACTCAATGAGGTACTGTTTAGTCTAAGGCTATAGGCTAAAATCCAACCAAGAACTCGTACGTGACCTCTGAACCGCAGCAAAGATGCTGTAAAATACTAGCAGCAGCAGCTTCGTTTGAAATGCTTCGATTACAAGGCTAATGGCCATTGGGGCTTGAACCACGGACCAGAGCCTCTTCCCAACATGCTAAGGTGTGGCCTGAACCATGGCTAAGGGCCCTAGGCCAACCACAATCCAAACAAACACCTACGACAATCCGAAGCTCCACCCGAGAACGCCATTTTGCACGCGTGGGGTGTAATGCTTCACTTGTTGTCTTGGTCATTCCAATGGCCATGTGATCGACCATGGCTTGATCTAAACATCATGAGATATTGTGTGAACCATGGCTAAGAGCTAGAAGCCAACCAAGATCCACCCAAAATCCTCAAAATCGAAAAACAACTCACACAACAAAAATCAGAAAATTGAAGAACCGAGGGACTTGTCTTGTTTGTTTAAAATTTTGATGGGATCATGAACCAAGCCATGAAATGTCATCTTGGTCATGTCCTAGACATTCTAAGGAAGGGTTCTAACCGTGGTTACAGGCCTTAGACCAACCACGATCCGAACCTTCAACTTAGACAATCCAAACAAGAAATCGAAACTCACAACTTGCAACTATGGAGAGTTGCTGTCCATTTCATTTTGCTGTGGCTAAGGGACTCAAACCGATGGACAAACACCTCCCTAACGCACCCTATAACATGCATAGATGCAGCCTTTAGCACCTGGAACCGGGCCAACCCCTGAAATCACAAAAACACTACAAAACCGTGAAGAACAAGTGAGAGGGCCGAAAATTCTGCATGCGTTTTTCGAAAAGTTGCTGTCAAATTTTCATTTGGCTTCATGATTTATGAACATAAAATGATTTAAAAATATATATATGACTTGATTGAAGAGAAAAGAATAATATAGACATGCCTGGAAATCTTTTGTTTGAAAAGAAACAAACTATACGACGACACGGCGCGGCGGAGACGGAGTTCTTTTTCATTCTTGTTTTCTCTCTTATTTTCTCTTGGAAGTCAGGATTTTTCTGAAGTTTTTACTCTGAAATTTTTGAGAATGAGGAGAGGAGAGAAGGCTAGGACATGAATGAGGAAATTGCAAAATAAATGAGGATTGAATGGTAAGATAAGATCTTTCTATCCTTAAGTTTGAGAGATAAGGAAATGAGGTGTAATATGATTTGATTTGAAGAGGAGTAATTGCCGATTTCTTCTATCAAAATAAAGGCAAGAATATTGCTTAATTAATAATTATTGGTGATTTAAAAGTGATAGAATTATCTCCCAAGAAAAGATAAGGAAAGGAAATAAAAAATGATGAGTTGTCAATCAATATTTAAATCCTACAAGGGGTGTCCGAAATCTAGAAATAAAATGGAGGAAAATATTGCTTAAATATTGAATTTTAACTCTTTAAAGTTTTAAACACTTATTATGTATTTTAGTGAAATAATAAATTAATTTGGGATAGTAATTTTCTTCCATGCATGGCTAATTCTTAAAACAAATTACTAACATGTTAAGTTACAATTTCTTAAATAAAATAAGCCTAAATTAATTTATCCCAATTGGTTACACCTTTTTATTTAGGCTTTTAATTAATTTTTGGACATAAAAGAACTTATTTACTACTTATCTCTAATTAATTAAATAAATCCTTAAACATTCTTTTTCATTAAAATAACTTATTCTTTGACTTAAATTAAATTTAGGAATATTTTCTTATCATTAAATTTTATTTCAATACTCTTACTACAGTCTGGCCTCGTATTTAACCGAAAAGATAAAAACTTAACTTTTGCGATTTAAAATAAATGATCATGACTTAACAAATTTTTAAAATTCCTTAAATATAAAAGAAATCATTTTAATTTAAATAATAGTAATTATGCATGTCTTATACGTAGTCTGATTTAACGGGTTCTACAATATTCATTGCAAAAAATCCAGTGCAACATGGAAGAACCAAGCATATAAATGTTAAATATCATGCAATTAGAGAAGCTGAGAAGATTGGAGAAATAAAACTTGAACATATCAGTTTTGAGAATCAAGTTGCGGACATTCTCACAAAAGCACTTCCCAAAGCTAAGATTCAGCAGCTACGATCAATGCTTGGAGTGTTAAAGAAGAATATCAAGGAGGACTGTTGATTGTTGACATCCTTCAAGGAAATCAATAATTGATTACTTTTTCCTTTTTTAATAAATTACATATCATTGCATAGTATTTATGGAATAACTGATCTTTCTTTTAATTTAGAATATTTAAGGGCATAAAATAAAAAGATTCGTAGTAATCAAATAACCGTAACCAGTCTATTTTTTAAAAAAGTTAATTGTATTTATAATGCAATCCAAAACAATGAAATGTGGAAACTTACAACTTGAAATATAACATGATAACGATATTATAATTGATATAATCTTGATCGAATAGGGGCTTCTTCGTCATCCCCAAAAATGCTTTCAATCTTCTTTTTCGACGCACTAATCATTATCATATGTTATTATGTTTCGAAATTTTTTCTCTTTTAGTATAATTTCTAATTTGAATTATAACAGTGCCCTTGAACTTGTAAACATGCTTATAACGAAATGAACATACTTATAAAAATAGCATGAATCGAAGGCCGAATAAAACAAACCATATTGTTAACGATCGATTTAAAACATACATATTTATTTTAAAATGAAAAGCACAATTGCCTTGTTTTCTTGAATTAAAACGTTAAAAAGACTTGTTGTGTGTGGCTCAAAAATGACTTGATTTTTGGACGTAAGTTTTTCTTGAATTTAGACAACATTTGGACAGGATCTTGGCTTGATAATTTGGCAGCTCAAGTTTGAACCCTAGGTTCTAGATCAAAACGCCTCTTTTTTGTATCTTGGAGCTGGTACATACCCTACATTCTGTTGTAGTATCGTTTTCTCGCATTCAAGTCGCAGCAGAAGTTAAAAATTTTAAAGAAATTTTATTTTGACAATCAAAATTTTCTCTGTCGCATATGATTAAAATTCATGCAGGATGTCTTTTAGAGTTTTTAATTTTGCTTTCTAAACACTGAATATCAAATTATTCCAAATTTTAATTGGAAATAGTCTTTTTTGTAATTCAATACAAACAATCTAACGGAAATCATCGTTCTCAATCCTCCTAATTCGGTCCACAATTGGAAACTGAAATACTCTTTTAATTCACAATAAAACAATATAAAAGAAATTTGATGTTAACAATCAATCGTCAGAAGGAGGCGATCACCGACGACGGGCGACTGTGAAGCTGTGTGGATGTGAGTCACGGACGTTACCCTTTTGACTTTCAAATGGAGTGGCCGAGACATTCTTTTTCTTTAATCAAAATTTTGGCCAAAATCTTTCAATTAACCCTTAATCAAACTTGATTAATTCCTTGATCATGGATTATGCCGAAACCGTATATCAATTGTTTAATCAATTGGCCGAAATTTTCTTTGGGGAGAAGAAGATTTTCTAGTGTTATGTTTTCTAGTAGTTTTGTCAACAATTTACAACAGACATTTTATTGATTTTCAATAATATATTCCTACTAGTACTTTTACGCAGTGTTTGGTTCAAATGATAGGATTACTGAATGATTAATACATAAATGATAAAATATATGATAAATAAAAATTTGTATGGTGTGCTCAAATCCTTGTTGTGTTTGGTGAGATTTGTAAGGGTCTGATTAAATAATCAGTTAATTTTGTACTACCAAAAATACCCTTTGATATATTTGTTTATTTTTTAATTTCATACTGAATTTTGTTACCTATCTGCATATTTCCTCCGACACATTTCCTCCGCACACTATCTTCGAAGAAAACCCTAGCCGACAAAATGTAAAGAGCTCCGCATAGATCTACGAATTTTTCTCGAAAATCTCTGGATCGTGATGTGTGACAGGTCAATTTGACATCCGAATGAGTGAAATTGGATTGTGCAGGTTCATATTCGGTCGAAATCGTGAGAATATGTAACCGATAACATATTGTGCGGAAGGAAATTCGATCTCCAACCTTCTTATTGCACGTGAATGTGAGTAATTTTGACAAAATTCAAGAGTTTCTTTTTGTACGAACATTTGTTCGTTTCCGTTACATTTTGTAGAAATCTGTTGAAAAATAAATTTTGAAATATACAACAACCGAAATGGGTTGCAAGTTGTATGGGTGTAGGTTTTACATGTTATTCAACTTTGATTTCTTTGATTTCGGTGGTTTTGGATTTCATTGTCATATTCACCGTTGAAGATGAAAACTAGTTTACTAATTTTTTGTCTCCTAAAGTTGGTGGTTTTGGATTTCATTGTAATATTCACCGTTGAAGATGAAAACTAGTTTACTAAGTTCGGTGGTAGTTGCCAAAAAATTAGTTGGGTATAAATTTATTTTAACCACATATATGTAGCTATCTAACTCATTTAAAAATTCATTTAATGAATCTTTAGCATAGCTTTCTTGGATGTGAAGACACCACCACAATGCGAGTGCGGCAATGGGTTTATGCAATTACGTGAAGCTGGTCAATATTCAACCCGACCCGGCCACTATTACTTTATATGTCCCGCCGGTTTGAAACATCGGAACCGATTCTTTTGGTACGATGAGTATAATATTGAAAAATTGTTGGAATCAGAATTTCGGAGTTTGACAAATTGAACATTTGAAGATTACCTAACTGATCAACTCAACTGAACGAATCGTAACTTAAATTATTTGAACTAAAGTTGTCCGACTGATAATTAATGTGCTAAAACAATCGAAGGCAACTGAACTGGTTAAAGCTAACTGAAGCTATGTAACGAACTGAACTATCAGTTAAGACTGATCAGTTACACAGTCAGTTTATCGAATCGACTATGAAAGTCAACTAATAAATCAGCTTGACACGTCATCAGTTAAGGAGCATAGCCAACAAGCGACAATTTGTACAAGAGCAGACTGCAACTTGTAGTGGGAGCACCACATATTATAATGCCATAGTGTACGATTGTCAGAAGAATGATGACGTGTCTAGTCAAGACAAATAAACGGATATATGACATTTAATTGTATTCAATATTACCGTTGGGAGTAAAGCCTATAAATAGCTGAGAAGTTCAGCCGAGAAGAAGACTTTTCGCGCACATTATTTTGCCTAAACTCTTGAGTTAAAAGCTTTCAAAGATCAGTTACAAAAATCTCACGCTTTATCAGATTTATTCATAGCTTTCAGGCTATATATCGAGCACTAGCACAAGCACTTATTGTTATTATATTGGATTTTTTTAGATCAGTTGTGCTTAGAAAAACATATCAGTTGTGTACTGATAAAAGTTGTAAAGATACTAAGAGTTTCAGTTTGACAGTGTTTAAGACCAAATTGAAGTGGTTATTACATTTTCTGTAATTAATCAAAGTCTTTTAGTGAAAATCATATCCTTGATATAGAAGGGGTGACGTAGGAGCATTTGAAGTCTCCGAACATCCATAAATCATTGCGTTCTTTATTCTTCAAGTATTCAATATGTCTTTCAATTTATTTCTGCATTTTCAGTTAACTGATTGAAATTGACAACAATATTATTGAATTCAGTTTATCACTAAACTGATTCACTCCTTTGAAAAGATTCGAAAATCGTTAAGTGTTTATTCAACCATCCCCTTCTAAACACTTTCACTCACCCAACCGATCCTAACAAAAACTTTCACTCACCCAACCGATCCTAACAAAAACTTTCACTCACCCAACCGATCCTAACAAAAATTTCTGAGAACAATGAACCATCATCAAAAATTGAAATGGGTTGAAATTAGTCACAAAATCCCACTTCTCCTTTTACAATGCGTCGGCACGCACAAGCATGCAATGTATCTTCTAGTTCACAATCTTCTACTTTGAAGAATGCCGATACAGTTGACATGGAACAACACGTTGAAAAGAAGTCGAATATGACATCGACCACATCTGGGATACCAAATGATGCAGTGGAGCACGCACCTTTATTTGTCGAACAAGTTTGTTGTTGTTTTGGTTGCATTTACACAATTTTTTGTTTAATGATGTTTTTCATGCTTGTTATTGTTATCTCTAAGTAAGTAAAATGTTGTGTGTATGCTTATTGTTTTGTAATATCGTGGTGCGAAATGGACAAGACGATGTTTGATATCATATATGTCATTGACTATTTGTTGTCGCTATTTTGTTATGGAATATAAAAATATTTGGTTTTGTAATTTTTGGCTACTTTTATTCAAATAGTGGTATTACTTTACTTCATGTTAGTTTAGATTTCATGTTCAATATAATTTAGAATGTATTTTCAGCATTATATTTGTCTTCTTACATGCATCAATCAATGTAAATTCAGTAGTAACCCCATCTACACAGGATGCAATGAAGTAATGGTAAGATGACAGCAAGAACCCCATTCTCACATTTTCAGATGTTTAGATTTTTTTTTAAAATTCATCATATACTGATTTGAACAACTGTTTGTACAGGAATTTCCATATGGCTGAGGACGAATAATGGCCAGGGATTAAGGTGCAGGAGTATTGATGAGTTGTGCTTCTTCATTGCGATGCAAGTGGTTTAAGATTTCAAGTAAACTGAACCTTCCATATTGCTGCAGCCGAAGGTCAGTTAATTAGGTGACTATTCTCTACTTTTTTTCTTGTTCTGTTGGCTTCTGGAGAAATGAACATATGGAAAAAGTTTACTTTGTTGTCTTCACACTTCTCTTGATTATTTAAAAACATGTAGTTTGATTGATGGGATAAGATTTAAATGCACTTCTGAATAATAATTCATTATTTTCACTCTCCTTAGGTATTTAATAATTTTGAAAGTAATATATTGAATAAAAATGAGTGTTTATGTATAGAGGTTGACCTATATTGCCTACAATATCAAATCAATCAATTTCTATATCTTAGAGGATATGACATAAATTTTGGTAGATTTGTGTGTAATAAATGCTTTTCTTGTGTACTTAAGGGCATTGTTGAGTCTCAATTGCTTTGTGCAATTTCTATAACTAAAAATAACACAATTCTTGTTTTTGTAGCTAAAAAGATGTATGTGACTTTCCCCAATTACTCTCAAAATTCTGTTACTAGTAAGTATATAATACCAGTGATATCCCTGTTATCAGATGAAGAAATCCATGGTGATGTTCACCCTCCACAAGCATCAAAGACCAAAAATATGGTGGGTGTGTCTCCTTCACTTTCGTTGAAGAAAACAACAACCCGAACAAAGACTTTTGACCCTGTGGCCGACACGTACTACAAAGAACTAATGAAGCATTTAACAACCAAGAAGCGTGGTTGTATTGTAGAGACTGGCTCGATGAAGAAGCGTATTGCAACATATAATTGTGTACAGGTTGTTATCATCGATACATCGGACGAATCGAGTGGGTAAACATGTTACTTTCTTCCGTAAGTAATGAGGTCTTGCAACCACTACTTTGTTTATTTTGCATTGTATTATAGTTGTATATGTACTCGATAGGATAGTTAGGTGGGCAAGACTAGTTTGTTATTTTGGTGTGCCACAATGGATTGTGTATGAACAATTATTAGTACGTTTTGATGCTTAAGCTTCATGAATTTGTAATGAAATTATGATGTTTAGTTGTATATTTCAGATAATATTGTGTATTTAAGAAATTTCTAGCCCAACAGAATTGTTTGATGCAAGAGTGCAAGTTTAAGAAATTGAAAGAAACAACTTCAGTACAATGTGTTGCGTGTGATTAAACATAATTTCAAAAATTGAAAGATACATTATTTTATATCATTACTTAAAAAATTATTATTGAAGATACAGTTAGTTATTATAAAACAAAATTTGAGAAACTGAAAGAAAACATATAAAAAGTGATTATTAAATGATAGGCAACTTAATAATATTGTACATATTTGATATTATTTGAACTCAAAAATAAAATTATGAGAACACAGACTGCACAATAGTGTGATTGATTGGTTCACCAAGAAAGAAATATGGAAGCTTAGGCTTTGATTATACAAAATTCAAAACAAATCACTTTTTTAATAAATTTGGGACCCCTTATCAAACTTACCAATACAACTTGATCAAAAATTAATTTCACAACAAGAAATGAGGCAGCAAAATTCATGGAAAGTTTTACACGTACACAAGTTCATTACTTCAAAAAAATGATTGCATGGAAACTTAATATTACCCCAAAAGTGCCGCATGAAAAGGCATAACATCAACCTCTTCTTAGCAACCGTCTCGCTAAGCTCAATCTTCCGGCATGACCCAAACGCAAGAACAATGATAACTTGGCAGGGTTGTCCACCAATAACTCAATAACAATAACTTTCTCATATTCGGTCAACTCGGGAATTGTTTCCATGAACTTTAACACATTATCTGGTGCATTGCGCATCTTCTCATCATCTGCTTCTTTTTCTATTGCCAATTGTTTGATAAGGTCCGTCATTCTATCTTTTGTGATGATGGCGAAATTATTTATGGCTTCCACTGTCGCATCATCATCAGTATCCACCTGCTTCCGTTTCTTATCCTTCGATTTTGCAGTTGATGTTTGTCGCGAGGATGGTGTGAGAGATACAGACATTGAGTCAGCAGCTCCCTCATAAACCAAAAACAATTCCTTGAGGCTCATACCTATATTGTTAGGTACTTCAGGTGTCATTGTAAGGATTTCTTGAACTGCTACAGTAAAATGTTCAAATTTGTCTCCGGTAGCCCGATCATTAGCAAAGATTTCTCACCAATCATGATAATAGGTCCACATTTTGTGTCTCATTGATCATGCATTGTTGTCTGCCTATGAATTTTATAAACAAAACACTGAGCTGCATAATTTTTTTAAAGAACAAATTTGACCAGTTTTTGAACAAAAAAATACTTTAATTAGTGCTTCCCATATGTCATTTGAAGCTTCAATGGTATTCTCCGAGTCGTTCCAACCGACTCCACTTTTACTTAATATTGTCACCAAAGATCCGTACAATTTCTTTCACACATGAACTTTAGAGTTAATATGTGGATTGCCACTTAAGTTTGTGTTAGGGAATGCAACTTTCATACGATTTTCAAGAAAAGCTAAATAGCCTGGCCGAAATCCATTGCTGCTCTTCCAACCTTCTATGGAAGCCTCTTTCTGTGCTTGTATCAGAAACTCTTTTTCACGTTCACTCCAACTACATCTTTTCTTATTAGCTTTTTTGTTTTTCCAACACAACTCTCGGAAGTTGCTCCACTTTCCATAATTAGGACGTTGCCACTGCCGTTGTCCTATTCCTGCAAATAATATAGACCACTGGTTAAGCATGTCAAAGTAGTTCAATGACTTACAATCACATTTTGTAATAACGAAAAAAAACAACATTATTTGGGTGGAATTAATCAAAATAGAATAACATAAAATGAAATCATGTTCTGAAGATTTAAAATTAAAGAACATCAAATGCCACAAGTACATATCTTCAAAAGTTCAAACGAAAGAAGTACAAAAATCCGAATGATTTAGTTCAAATTGTTTCACATCGACATTGAAAGGTTCTCCCTCCACGTATCTCAGTCATCCGATGATTCCAAGCTATTGATGAAATCATCTTGTATCTCATTGCCCGGACTTACTATATCATCGATCACTTCCTCAATTGGATCATCGGGAATTTCAGACCTGATGAAGTTATGCAACAACATACATGTCATTATGATTCTGTTTTGTGTTTTCAGTGGATAGAACAAAGAACTTCGAAGTATGCCACATCTTTTTTCAACAAACCGAAGGCTCTTTCTATTACGTTTCGGGCTTGCGAGTGTCTCCAATTAAATAACTCCTTATAATTATGTGGGCCATTTTCACAGTTTCCCCAAGCATCCCTATGATAGCGTACTCGTCTGTAAGGAGTCAAGAATCCCTCGACATGGACATATCCATTCACATAGGTAATAACAACCGAATATAAGAAATTTGTTATTATTATGCAAGCACTAAATTTAAGAAGAAAGAAATAACAATGTTTGCAAACAATATTTCAAAAATAATTCTCATATTTTACAGTTAATAATAAAAAATCAGAATATCAAAACCTCTTGGAACTTTCAGTGTGTCGTCACGAGTAAATGCATCTTTAAGAACTCTAGCATATGCTGCAGATCCCTCCCACCTTGTAAGTGCATATATGAACTTCATGTCACAGTCGCAGACCCCAAGAACGTTGACTGCAATAGTACATTTTCTTGTTCTTTATCGTGCCTTGTCCATGGTAAGTACATGTACACTTATATACGTTCCGTCTAATGCACCAACACATCCCTGTACAATTTAAGAATAATAAGTTCATATCAATTTAACTATCACAATGTTTAACATGAGAATTGATCGGAGAACTTGATGAAAATGGATGCTGATTGTATGGCCACTATGTACATAGCCATGACCAAAATGTCGAGTTTTCTTGTGATGAGCCAATATAGACAGAAACATGGTGACCTTCTCTTCAATACGGACATATCTAGACTCGACTAGTCCTCCAACATGAGTTAGCAAGTAACACAATCGTGCAAATGCATTCCTATTCATTCGCAAGTTCACCACATATTGAACATCTCTTATTTCAATAATCTTATGCAAATGGTTCATTTGCACATTTATTCTTTGTGTCATGCTATAGGAGACTGTTGTTCTACGCGTCTTGCAAAGTCGTTTTGCATGTAACTTCAGTCGATGTCGTCTCAAGAGTAACATAATCAAGAAGGATCGACACATGATTTGGTGCAACATCACAAAATGTAGAATGTGTCTACGCATAATGGTCATCTATCGAAGATACTTCAAAACAAATTATAATTTAAAATGTGTTTAACAATGCATTTCAAAATACCCAATAGAATTTCATACATTGCAAACAAATATAGTATTGTAGGTTGAACAACAAATTTCTTGTTTATCAAGGATTATTTAAAAATACATCCAAATATACTTCAAAACAAATTAAAATGCAATACGAAAAGCAGTAGTTTCTTTACTATTAACAAAATCATCACTATTTAAAAAAATATTCGATTATTATACGACCATCTTTGACAGTGTCTTAAGTAATAAATTCACAGATGATTATTCAGATTTGGTCTTCGACTGTTATGAAATAACATAAATGAAATCGAAAAACAAGCTCGGCGGAAGAATAATCTTACAAACGAAAGATGCAACGGTTGTCTCAAACAAATAAACTACAAACACAAAAAAAGACAAGATTGAATTCAACTATGTCAACCCAAACTAGAAAACAAACTTCATTTTTCAGAAACCATAAACAGAATGAAATGTCATTTACCGACACAGTGAGAGCCTCCTCAGATTTCTGAAATTTTCGCAACTGACATCAGAAAATTTAACCTAACAAAACTTAATTTTTACAACAGCTTGTGCAAATACATGTTTGAAACAAAGAATTTTAAAACTATTTACCTGATTTCTGAAGATTTTGCAGCAGACAGCAAAAACCTAAGTCATTCCCCTTTCTTCGTACGTTGTTGTTTAGATGGAGGAAGACTTTTTTTGTTGGGATTCTTGGTTGAAGAAATCTAGTCCATTTGAGAGTAGATTGGGTGGGTTTAATTAAAAATGTATGAAACATTGGATTAACAGGAAAAAATAAACACAATCTTAATGAATCCATGCTACCAAACGCTGCCTTAGAATATGAATTATCATAACATTTCATTTATCATGTAAAAATTTCATGTGTATATTTCTAACTTCGGAATAAATACTACACGACATGATAATTAATTAATTATCAACTAATGTATTCTAGAACATCTAGAATATTCCATGATATTTTGACTTACTATTCAAATACTACTAATTGTTATTTAATAAGAAAATACTAAATTCAATAATTAATTATTTGCGATTATATCATAATCCTAATCGACTATCAGTCATTGTCGATGTGACGGAAATACAAATCTCGTTATTATGGTGAAAAGTCAAAATTTCGAACATAAATTTTTTTCACTAATTCATTTTTGGCAGCTGTCTATTTTGGAAGTTCCTAAACTAAATTAGGCAGTTGCACTTCACTTAATTAACATTCATGCTAACTTCCATAACTTCCAAATATAGAATTAACTTATATAAACAGTTTTATAAGCAATATGTTTGATCTCTATCAAACTATAGTCATCAAATTCAACTCCTTAAACTTGACTATCTCAACTGGAATACAAAATCCAACACTTGTGTGGTCGTCAATGGTTCATGGATATAGCTAGTCGTGAGTTCACAACTTAATATAATTCAGAACAACATTTGTTCTTATTCGGCTTACCCTAATTAGCCCCATTTTTTTCATCAACCCCTTGATCAATAACATCATAACTCAAGTTTGATTGCACTCATCAGATCATGGTAAGAGCGTCTAGTAGCATTTGCCCCATGATCTCCTAGGTATCACTGATAGTCTCTGTAAGAACTAGTAAGTTATGGTTAGCATACAGTATGGCGCCCCTTCGACTCATATATCCCGATCAAATTTACAATCATCGTTACCTAGAGAGTTACAAATGAATTCGTTAATAATGTAATGTATCTTTGACTATAATAGTGACATGATATGTACAACTAAGGAAACATCTTTCCATAACACACATGTCTTATTCCTTTCACTATTAACTCATCATATCACATAGTATATCTTCACCCACAGGTGAGCGGTGAATCCCCAACTATAATACATTGACTCTTATGTATTTCGAAAGTACACTCAACCTCGTTACTTGATAACCCTCAATGGAATCAGTTAACGACTGAAAGTGCATGCTAGTACGCAGAGACTTCATGTAGTCCTAAGTCTAAGGACTAATGATGTACGACCATAACTACGGAGAAATCCACTCAATAAGTGATAAATACTTGAAAAGTCTGAGAGAGAGTTGTTCATTGTCTCATCAAATGAGCACTTATATAAATGAATGGACATCTCCATACCCTTACCAATAAAACGTAGTGTTTATATCATAGATCTTAGTCTCAAGCTAGAGCTACATTTATCCTTATTTTAGATGGCTGATTCGACCAGAACTTTTTTAGAATATATAGTATACTTCCTAATGAATTTCATGATCTACAATACAAGATAAACCTCATGGTACTAAAGCATATTCATAGACTTCATCTATGCGGCTGATATGAGTATACAGATAAAATAAATGTCATATTTGGATAAAATCGTAAAATATTATTAAAATAAATATTGTTTTTACACAAAAGTCAATAGGGCACAAAGCATAAGTTGGCTTGCTGGGCATCTGCTCTAACAATCTCCCACTTGCCTTATAACCAACTACTCATAGATCTCAAAACTCATTGTTTCATAATGTTGCTCAAATTAAAGGTCATGGCAAGGGCTTCTTTAGGGGATCAACAATTTTATCTGTAGAGGTGACCCTTTCTACTGATATATCTCATCTTTCTACAATCTCCTGGATGATTTGGAAATTAAGCAATATATGTTTGGATCACTTATGAAACCTCGGCTGCTTTGCTTGCACAATGGCATCGGTGTTACAATACACCAGGACTGGATCAACTCAGTTAGGAATGACGCCCAACTCTTGGACAAAATTCCTCATTCTAACAGCATCCTTTGTCATAATTGATGCAACTGTGTATTCTGCCTCAGTGGTTGGATCTAATTTGTGGTTAAATCCAATGTGTTGTCTTATTTGGAACACTTCCAAGAGTCAATACCATTATTAAGCTTTGAATACAAACCCGGAGCTATATCAGACGTGATATTGAATTGTAAGTAAATCTCGTTCACTTATTTAACAAATAATATCATATTCAAGATTTAATAAAATCATTAGCCTTATATTAAAAATTTATAGGTATCACACATGTATTTAATTTTATCTTTTGATCTCAATTTAAATAAATGGCATGGAATATTATTATAATTTTATCTCTTATCTCGATTATAATGCATAAAATTATTTAAAGGTGATCAAACTTTGAAAGCATTAAAAACAATATAACATGCGCTCAAGAAATTCAAGAATCAAATCAATAGCAATAATCAAATAATAAGTTCAAGCAACAGATTATCTAATCTTGATAAAATAAATTTAGTTCATAATTCTAAGAATAAAAACTGTTTGACAATGTTTCTCAACACATAAAACATGGTTAATACAATCAAATAACAAAACAAAAATTTAGAATAAGGATAAACGGGCTTGAAATCTTTTCGGTCGATTTACCCATCTTCTTTCTCTTGGCTTCTTCCTCGCTTTCCACTTTTATCTCGACTGAAAAAATATCTGAAAATGTTAGTTTTAGCGGCCATTTACATGCATTTTGTACATATATAGTTGGGTTAAATGTGCATGAGTAAAAGTAATATTGAGATAAGTGATCTCATGAGAAGTTCACATGCATCAAGTTGATGACATTGCACCATTTCATCTGGCTGACTAGAAGAGTGAAGCCAGATCTTAATAGATAATAATGTCTCTGATGAAGACAGGGCCAACTGTAAGGAAATGATAAGTCTGATATCTAGGGATATGAGACAACAACAGCATATAGACATACGCCTCTCCGGACTCATGCGTCAAACAACCTGACTCATTAACACCTAAGTAGGTACACTTTACGTTGTCACAAGTATATAAAATAAAGTTACACTTTGACTAAAAATTATAACTTTTGACCTATTGATAATCACTTTATCCTAACACAAATTATATTTTTGTTATTTTTAATTTAATGCTTTCTTATAATAATTTTTAAAATTATGAATGATACAATTATTTAAAATTCTGATAAATATTAAAGGAAAAAAAGAGTATGAATTTTTTAAAATAGTTTTTATAATATTTCTAATTGAATAGAAATATAGTGCTTTTATAATTTTTAAAAAGTATTGATGTTATTTTTAAAAATTCATCATAATATCAAAATTAGTTTATCCATGTGTCTCAAAGTTAATAATAAGATACTACAACAGTAGAAAAGTCCGACCCGATTTAATTACATTCTTTCTAAAGCAAATTGAACACCCAAAGTTATTGGACTTGGGCCTAAACTTCCTTGACATATTTACTGAAACGGGTCCAATAATTTTGCTCTCTGCCTTAGTTTCTCATCTTTCCTTATGGCGTCAAAATCAGACACGAGCTACAAACCCAACACAGTTCAAAACAAAAAAATCAGATTTGGGCTTGGGGTTTTCGAGTTCAGATCAGATAATGTTAGACCCGATAGCTGACCCGTAAAAAATGTCGGGTTGGGTTGGGTTCGTTCAACCCGAGTTGACCGAAAATTTTAATTTTTTTAAAAAAATATAATTAATAAATATTTCCTACATTTTTACATATTGTATGTCTGAAAAAATATTTATTGTATATTTATATCATAAATTTTCATAATTTAAAATTTATTTTGAACATTTTTTATTTTTTAAACAATTGTTTATTTGATTTAGTAAATATATTTTATTTTTGTACAATTATATTGTCAAATTTAAATCATATATATGAAAGAGATTTTGTTATTATATGTTTAAATTAAAATATTTTTTTTAATTTTATTTTAAAAAAATTAAAAAATTCAAAATCGGGTTTATCAAGTGGGTTCGGATTCAGGTTGAGAGTTTTCGGGTTGGCTCGAGTTCGAATTGAGCAATTTTTGAATAATAATATTGTTCAACCCGACTCATTCGAATTGACACTTTTACTCCTTCCACTGTGCCACACGGTTTCTGCCCTTTCCCGACTCCTGCCCAACTACCCTTCTACTCATCAAAACTCATAATTAGTAGCTATAAATGTCACTTTAATATCCATCAAAATATTGTCGATTGAATCAAATAATACGTCAAAAAAAATTATGTACTCATCATTAACCAAAAAGAATTAATAAAGTAAAGAAGTAGAGGAATATAGGATACTTAATTTAAGTAATATTTGAAATAAAAACATTTCAACATGTCTAGATCTAAAATCAGTATAAGATATTGTGTAGCTGAAGATTTCATCCCTTTTAAAGTGTTTAACGCAAAAAGTTTTGCTACTCAACTTTGTAAGATAAATTTTTGACCCGACGGAACTAGGGGTGTTCATTAAACGGTTTACATCGAAAAAACCGATCGGACCATAAATTTCGGTTTTTTTTGGTTTGGTTTAAACGATTTTTCGGTCGGTTATGGTTTTGATTTTTTG
Source organism: Primulina huaijiensis (assembly GCF_012295235.1). Lineage (NCBI taxonomy): Eukaryota > Viridiplantae > Streptophyta > Magnoliopsida > Lamiales > Gesneriaceae > Primulina > Primulina huaijiensis. The sequence goes on along the minus strand of NC_133323.1, from coordinate 9,841,266 downwards.
TACTTTCGGTTTTTCGGTTCGGTTAACGGTTTTTGAAAATTTAAAACCGAAAAAACCGAACCGAACATTTAAAATATAATAAATAATAAAATAATTAATATAAGTAATTTCATTAGGTTTAAAATTTTACCGCCTTGCCTTTCTTCTAAACTTTTCACTATCAACATATCCAAATTCCAAATTGCTTACAATTGTCATAGATATATTTTTTTTATTATTTTATTTTGATGTTCGTGAGATACTTAACAAATTGGTTGCAATAATTATAGCTATGCTTGTTTTTGATTACTTTATTTTGATTTTCTTAAGATAATCAAAACAAATTTGATTATATTTTTTTAAAATTTATAACGTACAACTTCATTTATAACTAAATTTATTACACAAACCGTAATAACCGACCGTAATAACCAAACCGTAATAAAAAAAACCAAACAGGACCCAATTAAAATGGTTTGATTTATGATTAGNCAACATGGATACATGTTCCAACAATTGGATTAGCAAGGATAAATCGTGCAACTTCTATAAAAACACAAAGTTTAAAATATTTATTTAATTTTCATGAGATAAAATATATATTTTCGATATTTCAGGGTGGTTTTGGCGCAAAAAACTATAGCGGTGTCAATTCGGTGGGTCGAGAATTTGGGTCGGATTGAACAATAGTACTATTCAAAATTGCTCAACCCGAACTCGAACCTGAATCAACCCGATCAACCCGAATAACCCGATTTTGAATTTTTTTTAAATTTTTTTTAAAAGAAAATTAAATAAAATTCAAATAATAATAATAATAATAATAATAATAATATTTTAATTTAAACACATAATAACAAAATCTCTCTCATATATATGATTTAAATTTGAAAGTGTAATGATAGAAAAATAAAGTATATTTACTAAATCAAATAAACAACGGTTTAAAAAATAAAAAATGTTCAAAATGAAAATTTATGATATAAATATGCAATAAATATTTTTTAGACATACAATATATAAAAATGTAGGCAATATTTATTAATTAATTTTTTAAAAAATTTTAAAATTTTCGGGTCACCCGAATTGACCCAAACCCAACCCAACACGATCATTTTTTCGGGTCAGCTATCGGGTCCAATCCGATCTGACTCGAACTTGAAAATCCTAAACTCAAACCTGATTTTTTTCGAGTTAAACCATGTCGGGTTAGTGAGTCGTGTCTGATTTTAACATCCCCTAAAAAAACTATGTTATTATCAGTACCATTCAAGTAAACAAGAACCCCACCCGCTTCAAATTAAAAACTGAATTGTAAATTAATTCATATTTATTAATTCATATTAATTTCGACACTTCTTTGTATTTGGTACAAAACTACGAGCCCGTTTGGTATAAGAAGCTACAATTAAAAAAGTGCTTTTTTTATAAAAAAAAAAAAGTGCTTTTTTAATTTTTAACTTGTTTGTGTGGGCTTCTAGTGCTTAAAAAAGTACTTATTTAAGTTGAAATTAGAGCTTTTTTAAAAGCCCTATTTTAGAGCTTTTTTCACTAGCTTTTTTAATAACCTAAAAAACAACATCCACCAGTAATCTCCGCTCAATCTTTTCTCTATTCTTCTACAAGGTACAATTTTTTTTTTTCCGTCGAGGTTTTTGTTCGTTCATTTTTTTAATCCTTATTTGTATTACTTTTTCATTTATGATATTGTGAATTAGATAATCTATTGTTTTTTTATGTTTTATTTTTTGAATATATAATGTATTCAAAGTTAGCTCCTAAACGAGGATTATCAAATCCAAGTCAATTACCTAGATATACGATTGAGACTGTTGAACCTGGATTTGTTGCTGATGGGAATAATAAGGCGGATTGGACTGATCAGAAAGTTAAAAAAGCACTTTAATGATATGTATCCAAACACATTTATTAATTTAAAAAGTGTTTTTTATCTATTCATCCAAACACAATATTAACACAACTTTTACTTAAAAAAACATTTTTTTAATCAAAAAACTTTTGATACCAAACGGACCCTACGTCACCATGTTTGCTTTTTATCGACTAAGGATGCTATTTAATCAAAAGTTGACGTAACAAAATATATTTTACTCTTTGTTTAATTTATAAATAATTTAAATTTTCTATTGTCCATTTGTATATAATTAATTAATTTTCGGACGAAAATAAAAATGATTGACTTAATACCAGTCAACTCCCCACTAACATACCACTATCAAAGAAAATATAAATAAATATATATATATATATATATTTATATATTTACAACAACAAAAATGTAAAAAACTAAAATATTTATCAACAAACAATGAAATATTGTATTGTTGATATTATTATTATTATTGCCTCATTCGCCCTATTATTATTATTTTTTTATTATTATTTTCCTGCATTTGGCCTAGTTATTTAATTTTTTAAAAATTAATTTTATCTGTGAATTATTTTGTTATTTTGAAATTTTTAAATAGGTATATGAAATATGTGTTTTGATACTAATAGAATATTAGGGGTGTCAAAATCCGACACGTCCCACCAATCCGACACGGTTCAACACGAAAAAAATCAGGTTTGGGTTTGGGGTTTTCGGGTTCGGGTCAGATCGGGTTGGACCCGATAGCTGATCCGAAAAAATGATCGGGTTGGGTTAGGTTGACCCGAAAATTTTAATTTAAAAATATATATATATAATTAATAAATATTACCTACATTTTTTATATATTGCATGTCTGAAAGTTTTTTGTTATATATTTATATCATAAATTTTCATAATTTAATATTTATTTTAAACNCCGAAGTTTATTAAAACTGAACCAAACCGACCGTTGCACACCCCTAGACGGAACTCATGCAAAATATTATTTTTTATTTCCAAAATATCATTTTTTATCACAAAAATATCATTTTTGTTAGTTATGTAACTGGAAAAATATTATATAATATATGCTGATTTAAATAAAAAAAATTGATTTTTATGTCGAAAGTATTATTTTTCATCGTAGATCTAAATCGAATCGATCCATCTCACAAATCTATCAGTTACACAAGAGATCTGCTAAATTTTTTAATTTTCGACCCTCAAGCTTCCATGGAATCTCAAATGTTATAATATAATAAATGCATGCAAAGCGTGTTATCAGAACAATAATCATAAGTACGTCATATATACTAACTAGGGAAAATTGCAATATTAATATTGTAAATTGTTCTCATTGTTTATGTAATTTTACTTTTTTTTTTTTTATGAAATGCCGATGTAGGTCCTATTGATGTTGAACCGATCATGGCTTACAAGCAGTGGCAGATTTATTTGATATTACTCCGGATAGATCTATTTAAAATATTAAAAAAAATTTCTAAAATTTAAAATTCTAGCCTGAGTAGAGCCATATTCTTGACTCCGTCATTGTTTACAAAGCTCCACAAATACTACTAACATATCAGATGTTACATCAATATTCCATCGAAAAATGAGACCAACTTATAAGATCAAAATTTTTCTATTTTTCCTAATAATTAATTATCGTGTTAGTTTATAGTAAAATTTGAATTATCCAATCTTGGACATCACTTGGAATCTCATCAGATGTGCCTACAGCTACTAATCCAGGAAATTTCCTAAAACATGAGGAAAAATGAGTCATCAATTATTTAAAAATTGTTATTTTATATAACAACGGGTACTTACCTTGCTGGACCTGTACTAAGACTCTGAGTAATTGCAGTAACATGTTATTTAATTAATTTAATTAAATACACTTTTAATTAATTAAACAAATAAATTAATTACAAGTACAAGTACTAATAATGTTAATACACGTGACCTTCACGTGTGATCTGACTTCCTTGCTTATAAGTACAACGACCTAAGCTTTTTTTTTTAAAAAAAAACTTTTAATTAAGTAAAAAAAATCAAACGATATAAATAATTTTTCTTCTAATAATATAAATTTAATTCCACCAAAATTATAATGTCGTCTAAAAAAATTGCATAATGCATCCAACTTGGTTGTTTGAAATTTTTGTGCTTGTAAAAGATAGATTTTTATATTAAAATTTATACGTAATAATTTATGAACGAAAATAATGCAATCGGCCGAAACTTGTATGTAATTTTTGTATAACGAGAACAAATATCCAGGCCTGATCGATGTTTTAGATAGCATATCGATAGTTCAAACTCCAATAGATGGTGAAACCAGAACTGAATGGATTGAATGAGTTTTTATTTGAGTTAATTTGATTATAGTTTGAACCCCTTTGTGATTTGAGATTAATTTATTTAATTTTTAGTAACGAGGAGAAAAGTAATGGTGTGTCTTGAAATGGGGGCGACGACTCAATTCAAATCTTTTAAACAGTACAACAGTTCAAGCACAACGTTTCGATTGTTCTATCTAATATGGACAATTATTGCACTCAATATATTCTAAATACCATCTACCATTAATAACTTTGAAATTCAGTCCATACAACTAAGGAATTTCTATAATTTGTTATGAAAATCATTTGATAAAATTAGGATAAACAGATATATCCTCGCATAATATATGTCGGAACAATTCTGAAAATGATTTATTAAGTTGATCTAATGAAATTTTGCTTCTTTAATTAGTTAAAATTTGTTCTTAATACGATAAATTAGTTTTCTCGAATAGTTTGGTCTATTTTGGTAGCCTTACATGTCAGCATCTCGACGAAAACCTGACTAAGTCGGGCATAAAACAATTATTTAACATATCAAGACCAATTTTTAACCAATTAAAGAATCACAAATTTATATGTGCAAATATACGAGTTAAATTAAAAAAATTTTTTTCCACTTACACATGTATGATTTGGGGTACGTACGTAGTACCCGACGCATCATGTTAGTGTAAGGTGTCAAAATCAGACACGATTCATCAATCCGATATGGTTCAACTCGAAAAAATAAGGTTTGCGTTGGGGATTTTCGAGTTCGGGTCAAATTGAGTTGGACCCGATAGCTGACCGAAAAAAATGATCGGGTTGGGTTGAGTTTGGATTGACCCGAAATTTAGTTTTTTTAAAAAAATATAATTAATAAACATTGCTTACATTTTTATATATTTTATGTTTGAAAAATTATTTATTATATATTTATATCATAAATTTTCATAATTTAATATTTATTTTAAACTTTTTTTATTTTTTAAATAATTGTTTATTTGATTTAGTAAATATACTTAATTTTTTTACAATTAGATTTTTAAATTTAAATCATACATATCAGGGAGATTTTGTTATTATGTGTTTAAATTAATTTTTTTTAATTTCTTTAAAAAAAATTTAAAAAAATTCAAATTCGGGTTGATCAAGTTGATTCGAGGTGGGGTTTGGGTTGAGAGTTTTCGAGTTGACTCGGGTTCGAGTTAAGGAATTTTTGAATAGTACTAATGCTCAATCTAACCCAACCCAATCCACCTGAATTGACATCTTTACGTTAGTATGAGTAGAAACTATACATTTATCAATCAATACTATGGATGATCAAATTTTATAAAAACCGCCTTAGTCGACTGAACCAAATCGAATTGAATTATAATATCCAATTTTTTTTAAAAAAAATAAACCAAGGTTTAAAAAAAAAAAAAAAAACCAAACCGCACCACATGCAATGGTTTGGCGGAATTTTGTAGGCGAAACACGAATGGCCTCACCACATAATTTGTTAAATTTATATTTTTTATTAATAATTATACACAACATATTCATTTGATATTAACCTAAATCTAAGTTATCTCTCAATAATCTTTCTGAATGATCGATTGAAATATATAAATAACATAGTATAATATTATATTAAATAATTCATTTCCTAAATTTATAATTTTAGTATTCTACTATATTTTCTTAATCATTCATGGACCATTAAACAAATTTGTTTATGTTATATTCTCGTTTTAATAAAATTTAATAAGTATCAATGTTTACTATTCACCTATATTTCTTAATTATATGTTTGAAAATTGAATTCATCACTTCTTAATTTTCAAATTTTTTTTTTAAAAAAACCGCATAACCGTCCACGACCGACCGAAACCGTTATTAAGTTTTAATTTAAAAACCTCAACTTACAAAAATATTTGAAATTTAGCCATACATAACAATTCGATTTCAATTTAGTGAAAAAAACCATCCAAACGACACTGTGATCACCTCTAATCAATACATACAATACCTGTAAACTAAACACATATGCATATACATGTAAAATTATAATGATAACAATAACACCATGCAAAAAGTGAAAGAAATACACATACTAGTAATACTGGTGGTTAAATTATTTACATCATAAATGGTATTTTTAAATGTCAATTTGATATAATAAAAAAAGGGGAAGTTGGTGAAAAATCCACAATCAAAATATTTCTTTGGGTTCACTTCCTACCCACAAAATTGTGATACTATGTCATACAAATTGTGGTACACTTCATGTGGAAATGTGGTACACTTCATGTGGAAATGTGGTATTCAAAAAGTACGCAGAGACTGAACACAAAAAAAAAAGACGGCTGGAGACTTAAGGCCAATTTCCCGATAAAATATCTATATATATAAATCACCCCTATAAAGTCCAAAGCACTCTAACCACTTAAACCACACTCAAACATCTATCTAAACAAAACCCTTTCCTTTTTCTCTTCTTTCTATTCCATTACTTGCTCATTTCAAGAAGAATAAATTCATAAAATCGTCGAACAAAAATGAAGATGAGCAACAACAACAAGCGTAAGATTTCGACTCGAGGGCTAGGACGTATCGTTCGGGAGCAAAGAGCAAGGCTCTACATAATCCGGAGATGTGTTATTATGCTTCTTTGCTATCACGATTGAATTGCTCGATAAAGACGATGTATTTCTAATTACCATCTTTCTTTTTCGTTTGTGAAGTTAGAGAATTTTCAATTTCTTAATTTTTTTATTTTTAAAAATATATATGTTGTTAGAGTACATATATAGGAGAGGGGATGTGTTGATGTTAGCCTAGCTAATATTTCACAATTTTGTATTAAATTTTCCTCATTGAAGTTCTTGTATAGTCCCATAACTCAGATTTTTCATTATTTAATTCTTTATTTTGATCCCCTTTTTAATCAAAAAGGTCGTCATATATATGCAAATACTAGTTCAAATAGTTACATATAATTTTCGACATTTAATGGATTGATCAAATAAATAAAATGTGCAAACCATGCAATAATATCTTGAATCTTTTCAATCCAATAATAAAATCATAGTCAAATCAGATTCCATTAAATTTTTATATTTGTATCGAACTGTCATATTATGTCATAAATTATTGTTTCATGAGTCTGAACTCATATGAATTGAGTCAACGATAGATTTCTTAAATAGAAAAATATTTTTTTAAAAAAAATAGAATTGTTTTTATAGAATTATTCTTTAACAGGGGTAACTGTTCACCCACTACCACACATGCATATTTATTAAATTGTTTTTTTTTAAAAAAATATTTATGGATTGTATTTAATTAGAAAAATAGTTTTTTTTAAAAAAAAAGAAGAGAAAAGTGGTCTGCTATAGCTATCTCACATCTTTATTCTAATAATATAAAATTTAAGGAATAAAAGGGTAAACTTTATCGAAATGCTCCTAATTTTCATTTGTGCTAGGATTGAATATTTATTTAGAGAGAAAGTGAATAAATAATCTCACAAAATTATGAAAATGTTTCAGTTGGGTTAAATACATTGAAATGTAATTCTCGTCAATAAGGTATAAATAAACCTGTAGTGATTACTGCGCAGAAAAAAACTCACTGATAAAGATTGAACACATAAAATGGCTTATGATAAGAACAGTTAGGCTATCAAATATTGAAAAAAAGAAGGGTAACTGAATTCTAAATAACACAAGTTCATTTATGGATGTTCGGATACTTGAATTACTCATATGTCACGTCTTCTTTTTTGTTGAAGGATTTCACTAGAAAACTTTTACAATTACAACATTTTGCAAATGTCCACTTAAGTATTACTTACCACACTGCCTAACTGAAACTCTTAATAACTCATAAAATTAAACAATTTGACAAGTAAGAATTCTTATTCTTAATTATAATGATTTCTCCAAAGAAATTCCAAGCACGAAGTGATCCTTAATGATCAGATTACAAAGTATCACCATGTGCTTTCTATGATCAGTTGGGATCTCAAAAATTTCTTTGAACTCCAAGAACTTTTCCTAGACATATAGAAATTTTGAAGCCAGAGAATTCTTAAGCATTCTTGGCTGATCTATACATAGGCATCGTCTGTAACAGTTGTCTTTTTTGATTTGAAAATCCGATACAAATACAGACGTCGTTGTACCATGTCATCGTCCTTCTCACAAATAGTACACTTCAGCTAGTATGCGTGGACTCCGAAATTCAATGGATTGAAATAGCTATTACGCGACATCTTATCCAATCATCAGCTGGGCTCTACTCTTCAGAAATGATCAGCAAATGTTCATGGAATGTCTTTTTTTTAGACTAATTGATCCACTGTGGCTTACTGTTCTATTAGTTGTCCTTTGATCAGCTCGACTTCTAGCAGCAACACTTTATATCATCTTGAATTCTGTTAGCGACCTTTTGTCATCAAATAATTCACTAACAGTGATATGAATCTGATTGGGCGTGACGTGCTAATGGTTGGAAGGAGATTTAAGAAGCGTTGTTGTCTCGGACTTTCAAGCTTGATGATTATTAATGACGAAGAATCAAGCATATTCAAGTAATTGAAGAAGTTTAAAGAATAATATAATGAATGAGTGCCGAGCAATCAAGCATGCGAGTGCAAAATGGCTCGAGAGGACAGTAGCTGGCATGCACCAGCACAGCAGAACGCGCAGCCGCACACACTGGGCAGAACTTGGCCGACCAGTGCCGGAAGTGGCACACCAGCGCGCGCTCTGCTGGCCAAAACAAGAACCCCGCGCACACCCGCGTGAGTTCACGCACAGCTGCGCACCACGATGCATATTTTATGTATAGAAACCCTAGATTACGATTTTTGTTGTATTTTTTGATATATATACACGTCATAAAACATTATCAGGAGCTAATTAAGTTTATACAAAAGATTTTTGTGAGTTTTCTCTCAAATTTTCAAAGTTTTGCTTTGTTCAAACAAAATCAAACTTATCAAAGATTTAATCTTTGTGGCGTTTGTCAATTGTTTTCGCATGGATTGTCAAAGACGAATTCTTTGAAGGTTCGTCTGAATTTCTATTGTTTCATATCGTGAATATTTGTTGCTAAGTTCTGTGTAGCTTAGAGGTGAGATCAGGGCAACATAACGTTCTTTATTTCATCGAATCGAGGGCGTGACTCCATTGTTTAGCGCTTCTGTTTTTCGTGTTTGAAGAATCATATCAAACAGTTCCACTTATGCAATAACAGGGCTCTGATTAACAGTTTTTTCTCTGGAAAAATATATACATGAGAATTATCAGTTTCCTTCTTGAATTCATTTCGGCTAGGCTCTGCAGTTATCCATTGGATCAGCTGTCTTGTTAAATCATCATAACATAAGTATTATAACAATTTTTCCTTTTTTGTGATTGAAAAAATTATTCACTTTGATGTAGAAACACTGAATTCCGCAAAAATATTAAGTTGAAAAATTAAAACTGTTCTAGATAGTGCACTATTTCTTCTGATACTCCGTATGTCTAGAGTTCTTTCTACTAGAATGAGTAGGTTTTTTCAGATGATCAGTCAACTTAGGCGGTTCTCTTTTGTGAGCCTGACTGCTGGATAATTCAGTTTTCCTCTCTTTCTCTTTTTTGTAACCGCCAGAAGGTGCTTTCAGGTAGGTAATTACAGTGGCCAACTGGCTGCAAACTCCAACAATCTTCTCATTGAATTTTTCTTGTAGTTCTTCAATCTTGGTGCAAATCTAAAAGTTTTTCATCTGAATCTATCCACCAAGATGAGTAGCAATAACCACATGTACCTTATTGATCTGGTTCAAATGACTGAAGATATCAATCATGCTCTTGGAAAAGCCAAATACTTCCTTGAACATCTTGTCTTTGAAATTGTTCAAATTCTCCTCATTATTCAAGTGACCTCTTTTTAGAATAGTAAGATTTGATGTAATGGAGGAAAAAATGGTGTAAATTCTGTCCAGTGTATTTCCATCAGTAAGATCAAAATCTGGAGAGGAAGGCTCGATCCTGGGAAATTTTCTGGAAATAACAAGAGTATGATCAGGAGCCTGACTATTCGAGGGACCTACCTGTTCTTACAACAATATTTCTTTGTCAACCTGACTGATAGATTCTGCCACAAAAAGTTCAGTCTCATTTTGATTGGATTGCACAACAACAAAGACTTCAGGCACAGAGACTTCAATTATTGATACTTGTGGATCATCTTAGTTGACTTTCACAGCCACAACTACTTCTTCAGCCACAATAGTTTCTTTTAGAGGGACTATTGGTACATCTGACACAACTTGTAGTATTGTTTCAACTAACTTAGGTAGCACTTCAAGAATAACTTCTTCAACGGCTTCTCCAATCAGTGTTTCATCAATTACTGTCTCACCTACTGCTTCATCCAGCAATTCATCTTTAGTTAAGATTACTTTTTCTTCTGGAATCACCACATCCTCAGTAGCCTTGGGTTCATCCAATTTATAAACCACATGAGAGATAGATAGAAAATTGCTTAGAGACACATCATCATCATCAGCAACATTCTTATGGTATTGTGCAATTAACTGCAAAACTTCATCCACATTTTCTAGAGATATCTCCGTGAGATGTGGAGACATTGCAGTTTCTGATTCCAAGGTAGGTGCTAGTGAAGCTTTGGGTGGAGATTGCATGATTTATGGTTCAGGGATAGAAGTACTTGGAGTAGCAGGGGGAGTTGAAGTTTAGAAATTGTAAAAATAAGAACATCTGAGATAGGTCCAGGGGCTGAGGAGGAGAGAACGTAAATAGCTTCTCTATCAACAGATTTAGATCTTAACTACTCTATTTGTTCAATACCCTTCTCCACTATCTTCTTCTCTTGATTACCAGATGCAAAACCAATTCATAGTACTCCCACACTTTAACTTTCATCTGGAGGCACAAAAGTTCCATATCTAACTGATTGATGAGAGCAATTTCATCAAAAGCGGTAGGGAATGAGGGATAATAGTTTTTCCTTCGCTCAACATAGATCTCACGGTCAGTATCTTGATCTTCATGAGATCCATCAAGTAAGATCTCCTCTGAAGTGCTTCTCCAATGTCTTGTTTCTTGTTAAGATTAAAAACATTTTTCTCCAGATGAATCGCCTTTTCCAAGGCATTCTTCTTCTTAAATTTGGTTAAATGATTGACATTTTTTATTTTCACCCAATCATCAAAGATGTGAATCTCTTCATCTGCATACTCATTGAATTCATTAGTCAGCAAGTTTATATGAGTTTACACTGCAGATAAAGGATCAGATTCATAGACCATCAACTCTTCTCCTTTGGTTGAAGATGTTGAAAACATTGATTCTATTCTTGAGTGAGTGGACTGGATGGGATCTCTGATTAAATCTAATTAAGGACAAGGAGATGGAGGAGCAACTGAGAAAGGAATAACTCTTGAAGGTGCTGGGATAGCTGAGACTTTGGCTTTGGAAACCATGGGTTTATCAGCAACCTTCACATCAGTTGCCTTGGAAACGACGACACCAAGATCCATGTACTTGAGAAACTGAGATAACTGTGATCGGTTTAAGCACCAATGGACTTGAAACTGCCTTTGTTTTGGAGGCCCTAGGCTTCTTGGCAATATTAGTACTGGTAGATTTTGGGTCACTGGATTGAAGCCCCAATTTTCTCTTAGGCTTGGTTTCCTGAGGCTTTCTTCTCTTAGTGGCCTTCTTTGCAACTTCTTTTTCTTCTCCTATCTTTTTATTAACTTCAAGCAGGGCTGAGGAAGATATCTTCATAGCCTTTCCCCTAGTCCTCATAGCAATGACATTTTGGGCGTTCAGGGTGGGTCTTAAACTTATGGAGTGTAACTGGTTCACTGAGAGGAATAAAAATGTTGGAATATTATAAGTTTCAGAGTTTTACAAATCAATCAAGAAGAGAACTGAAGAATCTAACTGATCGAACAATCGTGTAATCGTAACTGAAGACCTCGTTCTAGCTGAACTGGAAAAACCTTATCAAATGAAGTATTCGTAACTGATAGGACATCAGTTATAACTGATAATGCCTAGCTGAACTGATCGGCCGATCAGTTTACTTCTAATCCGTTGGTCACGTCATCAATTGAAGTATCAGTAAGACACACTGACAAGTTGTACCAAAGCAGAACAGTTGAATCATAACAGAACTGTTTGAATACCTCGTACAACTATCAGATAAAAGTAACTACATGACGATTCAATGGATATTTGTCATTAAATGTTCATTAAATGCATTCAATACGACCGTTGGGATTGCATACTATATATAGCTGATCCAATCAGTTGAAGAAGGCTAGTGACTACAAGTGAACACACATGAAGCAATCAAGCTACAACCTTCAATCAAGTTGCGATAGCTTTCACGAGTATTTTATCAATTTACAGATCTCACACTCAAGCTCTACATTTATTGCATTTAGCAGTAGCATTCAGCTACCAGTTAAAGTATTTTCAGTTAATAACTGTATAAAAGTTATTAGACTAAGAGTTTCAACTTGACAGTGTGTAAGACCAACTGAAGTGGATTATTACAATCTATTGTAATATATCAAAGTTTTTTAGTGAAATCATATCCTTGTGATAGAAGGGGTAACGTAGGAGCATTTGAAATCTCCGAACATCCACAAAAACTCTCGTGTTCATTTCAGTTACCATTTCAGTTTACACTAAATATTCAATCTATATTTAAGTCTTATTCCGCGTTACTATCAGTTGACTGATCTATATCGACAAACAAGATTCTAGGATCAATCGTTTCTTCTTCTAAATAGTTAATAGATTCAAAATCCACAGCATAAGCATTTTCAAGGTAGGAAAGATTAGTCATTTTTGCAAATGAAAATCTTGAAGAAAAACAAAGTATGAAGATTCAAGAATAGGAAGTAAAAAATACGAAAGTTCGTAGAGAATTTGAAAATGTGGTTAAATGAATTTCAAAAGGGTAACTGATATTTAAATGCACAAGTAAGTCAGACAGTAAGGACACATGTCATGCTATCACTAAAAAATTTTGAAATTTTAAAACATTTGTACGCTTTATGTGAGGCCATTTACTCTAATGACAATTAATGATCAAACAATAATGGTTTGATTTAAAGCTGCAGCGGAAAAAAAAATTTAAAATACTTTAGCCATACTGGCCAGGACTAAACAGAAATTAAAACTTACTAAATACTCAGTAGATCATAAATATCACAGAGTCGACTCAGAACATCACAAAAACAACCAAATACCACTACAAATACACGGGACATCTCCCCGGCAAATAACTACAATACAAGATTGAAACAAACTCAAAACATACATATACTAACTGAGAGACTCCACTGAACAGAACCAAGCAATCCAACCTCAATCCCGAGCTCCACTGGTGGAACCTCGGCTTGATGCTGCAAAATGACTCAGGAGATCTACCATGGTTCCCAATAGCAACCACAGCAGCCCCCCAGAAACAACTGAAGTTAGGATTCTGGTGTGAAACAGTTCAACAATAACAACAATAATCATAAATTATGCATAATCATATAATAAAATGTAACATGCAATGCATGAAAGGCTCAACGAATATTCGGGAAAACATGAGCCAACAAACGGTACGATAACAACTGGAATAATGCTCGAGCAACAACACAGGGGAGCTACATCGTCATGCAGCTAAACCGCCCTGCCAAATATGCGAGGTGTGCCAAGCTGTGCTGAATAACACCCTTGACTCGGCCTCCATACAGCTGATACGATATAACAGGATGACACAACAGAAGGAACTAGATGACACAATCCCAGCGCTCACCTCAAAAGGCTGCACTAACCACGGAATTGTTCAATCATATCTACGGTCTCATGTGTATAGTTCTATCAGCCACACTATGATCCCGAGATAAACAACAGTGCAAGATAACAACGGATATCAACAATGAGCTAACAAGAACGATAGGGCTCAACATAAATGTCACAACAGTATGCCCTATACCAAATGCCAATAATATGTCACAATAATAAACATATATCACATCGAAGGCATTTAACAAATTACAACAGTCAACAAGTCATAAACACGATCAATGTAACACAGAATGACAATTAAACATGATTTATGTTTTACTGTCGTATGTTACCGAGCATTAACATACCTATACCAACTTGAAAATCCAATATCAACTTCACTTCAAGACTCTCGGCCTAAACAAAATAACAATAAGCCGATCATGAAAACTACATTCCATACCAATGTCTGATTTGTCACAAAAGAGCATAAAATTCGTATCTCGCACAATATTAACTCAAATCAATATCCGTCAATTGGAAATGAAAGATAACTTGAATATTTAACTTTTATAGAAGAAACTATCTTCCGAATCTCAGTAGATTAATCCCAGAATTATTAAGAACATCCTGCCACTCAACAAATTTTCGGACAGAAATCTCCTACCGAGCAGTTTCTGAAAAACCATTATAACTTGCACAATTCTTACTGAAATTTAACGATTCTTATATCATTACGAAGACAACACATAGCTTTACAACTTTTATTTGAATCAAAAGATCAGAAGCTAACGTAATCCAGAAATACAGTAGGTGTTATACACAACACAATTTCAGAATTTGATTTTGGCACATTTTGGTAGAAAAATAATATCAAATCCATTTCTAATCGAAATTCAATTATTCTAGCGACTCTAGAAAGCTAACCAACAGAATTATAAGTTCTATTTAAACCACAAGTCGAGATTATTAGTGCACAATAAACATAAACCCGAAATTCAGAAGCACAAAACTGAAACTCAACAACTACTGCACAGAAACACGGCTCACGAACTGGAGCTTTGATCTGCTCGCCTCCTTGCTCAAAATTCCTGTTTTATGGCTTAAAACGAAGCTACTGATGTATGAAAGACAACCCCTCAAACCGATTGAGGTTTCAACGTCGGACGAAGGAGATATCGCGATTTTGCCGTGGGTGCTTCAAGGGTGACGGGAATGGGGTTTGGGGGAAAGTTTCTTTCTTTTCTTTTTCCTTTACTTACTTCTCTCTCTTAAGGTAAGTTGCGTGTATGTATATGTATATTTATATATTGTGTATTTAGTCACTAAAATAGTAACTCAAGCCCATTTATCTCGGTCTGTATTTATTTTGCTCTCGTATATTATTTAAATTCTATATATATTTTATATCGTTAAATTATCCAATATTCTAAAATACATATTTTTAACACACTTCTTGAATTTATTTGGCATAAATAATTATTTTAATTTACAACTCAATAATTATTCTAATTATGTCAAATTACCGGATAATTAATTACATGGCCTTACACTGTATGAATCAATAACCATATTAATAGGTAAAAAATTAAAATGTTAAATTTTTTTTTCAAGAATTAAAGCTTAAATAACTGCAATTTAAGTAGTATTTAAATGGACGGTTGTCTTCAATTGATTAATTAAGACATAAATGAATAAGCTTAGCTCAAAATTTAAATGATAGTTTGTCTCATCAATAAGGCTCCCTGAATCAGTTCTCCCTAAAAACATGCATTCTAAGAAAAATCAATAAGGCCTAAAATATTTATAAAATAAAAAAACTTAGCATCAGTGAGTGGTTTGTTGAAAATTTCAACTTCTTGTTGTTCAGTAGAGACATTCTCCAATCGAATATTCTTCTTCAACACATGATCTCATATAAAATGATGATGAACGTCGATATGCTTGGTTCGAGAGTGCAATAGTGGATTGTAAGTGATTGTGATTACACTTTTGTTTTCGCGGAAGATTGGTGATTTTGTTGCATAAATGTCATATTCTTTGAGTTTTTTTTTGAATCCCAACAGTTGGGCACAACAGCTCCCAACAGCTAGGTATTCAGTTTCGGTAGTTGATGTGGGTCTGTTTTTTGTTAAACCAATATATCAGTCGGTCTCCAAAGAACTGACAAGTATCACTCGTACACTTCATGACCAATTTGCATCTTGCATAATACGCATCTTAATAGCTAACTAATTGAATGACAAGTCCTTAGGATACTAGAGTTCTACACTCTGACTACCTTTTGAATATTTCATTATCTTTTTAACAGTTAGGTAATGTGATTGCTTAGGACCAGATTGAAAGCAAGCACAAATACACATTGCAAACATAATATCAGGTCGGCTAGTAGTTAGGTATTGTAACGAACCTATTAAACCTTGATTCATTGTTACCTTGATTGACATTCCCCCTTCGTCTTTATCAAGTTTAACCGATGAGCCCATCGGGGTTGCAACAAGAGATAAAGTCTCCATTACAAAACTTTTCAGCAACTCTTTATTTTATTTTACTAGAGTAATAAATATTCCAGAATATATCTCTTAAGTTCGCCCATTATGCTCATTTAAAACTTATCATGCATCAACTTGGAAAACTTCTCACATAATTTTGAGTTAATTGATCCAAAAATATTATCATCAACATAAATTTGGACTATTAGTGTATGATCATTCTTAAAAACTATGAATAAGCTTTTATCCATAGATCCAATTGTAATATCGTGATCAAGCAAAAACTGTGAAAGAGTGTCATACTAGGCATGTGAAGCTTGTTTTAATCCATACGAGGCTTTATTTAAACTAAACACATGATCATACAAAGTATGCTTGACAAAAACTATAGGCTGTTCTACATATACTTCTTCTTGTAACATCCCATTCAGGAAAACACTCTTAGCATTCATATGAAACATTTTAAATTTTTTATATGAAGCATAATCAAGAAAAATTCGAATAGTCTCTATCTTGGCTACTAGTGCAAATGTGATACGATCATGGAAAGTCAAGCCCTAAGGAAAGCGTCGGATCCTTTAGAGTTACCGAAGGGACCAATCATGAGAGGGTGGATGAAGATGTTCAAGGAGGCACTGCATAGATTCATGAGCAATCAAGAAGAGCTCTCAAGCAAGGTGCTAAGTCTAGAAGGGTTGATGACTTCAGATCTACTGATTTTAAACGACAAGAACTCATTGATACTCTGCATGACATGCTAAATGAGTATCACAAACTTGCTCGCTCATTTGAAAAAACCAAAGCTGAGCAAACTGATCCCAAAGACAATAAAATTGAAACCGATGAGTCAGTTGAATTGTTGAGTCTGAAAAGGGAGATTGCAAAGCAAAAAGCTGAGATGATCGAGAACCAATCTTTGATTCATCAGTTGAAAAATGAGATTTCAAAACAAGCTGATTTGATTTAGGCTTGGAACAAGTCATCAGTCATTCTGACTGAAATGCAAGGTTTACAAAAATCAGTTACTGATAGAACTGGTTTGGGCTTTAACAGTCATGATGAAATCTTGGCAAGTGATACAAAGCAAAAGTTGAATGAGCACAATGAAAAGTACATTACCTTTGTGAAATCAACTGTGGCACATTAAATTTTTGAACCAAGTAAAGCTACTGTTCAACCGATGGAAAATATGAACAAAGCAAAACGGTTTGGAATTGGATATAGCCCGAAGAGTTTAACTGATTCGAAAAGCTGGTCACCTGAAAGGGTCAGTCATAAGAATAAAAAATCTAAGGATGGTTATTACAATTAATACAATTGTAAGCCAGTTAAAAATAGATATTGGAAGAACAATCAGTTTTTTCTTAACTGCTTGAATGTTAATGATTCTAAAACTCATTGTTAAAATCGCGTAAATAATTATATTTTTGAGGGAGAGTTTTTAATTCAGTTCTTGAGGGATTTTTTTTTTAAATTATACCTCGAACTGAAAAATGTTTTAAACTCGTTTTTAAATTCAATTCTTGAAGGGAAGATTTCTTATCACTCAAACTGAAATTTTTTTTTAATTGTTTTAAATGTTTTTTATTCTCACAAAGGGGGAGAATCAATTAGATTTTAAAATTAGTTCAGTTAGATTTTAAAATCAGTTAAATTTTAAATTAAAATTTTAAAAAATCTCTTTAATAGCTAAAGTTTGGTGATCAAAAAAAGAGGGAGATTGTTGGAACATTTCATGTTCGCAATCTTGATTTTGATGTTAACAAAACTTGTTATTTTGTTTTTAATTATTTATCGAAGTGCGCAGGAAACTGTAATTGATCGATCAGGTTTCGAACTGATCAGTTAACCGAGCCAAAACTGAAGCTTTCGAGAAGCAAACTGAAAGTGCCAGCTGATTGTCCAAACTAAATCAGCTCAACTGATATATCAAGAACAATTCAACTGATTATTCAGCTAATAGGTGGTTCAGCAGGAGAACTTCAGAAGCCCGCCCAGCTGATGAAGTGCTCAACTGATGAAGAGCCCAGCTCACCAGTTCAACTGAAACAGTGAAATCAGTTCAACTGACGAGTCAACTGATTCCACCAGTCTAACTGATGATCAGTTTAGGTAACCAGTTAGGAGCATCAGTTAGGAATCAATCAGTTGCAGATCAGGACAAGCTTATCCAAGTGGATTTCAGCTACGCACAAGGATACAAAAGCAACTGTACGATCAAGGTATAATAATAGACGTTGCAGGAATACTTAAGGACAAAATGTTCAGAATGGCTATCGGAAAAGTCGAGACACGAATCTCAAGGAACACATTCAAGCTGCAACGGATACAATTATTGATTCTCACTGTATGATCAGTTTTCCGCCTATAAATAGAAGATCAGTGAAGACCAACAATACAAAATAAATGTGTGTGAAGAAGAGAGGGCGCGCTTAAAAGTCTTATCAGCTTAAAGAGAGAAGCAATCAGCCCAGTTGTGAGGGAACACTTCAACGTGTTATCAGCTTAATATAGAAGCCCTATTTCTCTCAGTGTGTGAGAAAACCTTAGTGTGGTATTCATTGTTCGGTTCTTACACACGCACACACACAATCACTCACATATATCAGAGAGTTGAGCTTATTGAATAGCTGAGTGAGTCTTGCACAAAGACAATAAACTTGTGTATGTAGTCTTTGACACACAAAGTTAAACAAGTGTTAGCTGGAAGGTGCTACCTTTTGTCTAGACTAGGAGTTCAGTTAGACATTAGAGTAAGTCCTAAGCTGAGTGGGTTTGTACGAAGTATTGTATAAATCAAAGTCTTCTAGTGTATACTAACCGATGAGGTAGAAAGGGTGACGTAGGAGCAATTGAAGTCTCCGAACATCCATAAATATATCTTGTGTATTTAACTGTTTAACTATTGTTTGAAAATTGATTTGATCAGTTAGAGCATCCGTCAGTTCAGTTTTCACCAAAACTGAACTGATATATGCCAGAACTGATTCTATTTATTTTCAGTTATCAGTTGCACATGATATAAAATATATCAGTTTTTCTTAACGAAGAATTACTTCGAGTGTTTTTCTCTTGATTTATAATCAAACTTGATTTTATTTTTCGGTGTAAACATTTTTAGAAAACGAGTTATTGAAAATTATGGAGAATATTGTGTTTGAAGCATCTTCGCAGGTGTTCACACGATCCTTCAATTGGTATCAGAGCAGTTGAATCTTGTTTCTGAATATTTCCATCCTTACATTTGAATACCATGTCTTCCTTCAATAAGATTCCAATGTTCTCCAGAGAAAATTTTGATGATTGGAAAAATAGAATGCAAGCTCACTTAGCTGTACAAGACGATGATATGTGGTACGTCGTAACTGACAGACCAATGAGAATAGTGAAAGCAAATATTGTTCCTGCCATAACTGATGGTGCACCTCACCACATTGACGAACCACGTGAAGAGTGGACGACATTAAAAACAGCAATGTTTAAACTCAATGCATGAAAATTCTTATAATTCTCACACCCATAAAAGTTAGAGACAAAAGTGAGAATACGACCACCTCTCTTAAAATCTTCATTTCAACATTTCCTCTAAAATCTTGAAAACAACACAACAATAAATTAAGGTAAGGAATCAAATCATACCTCTTAGCTGTTGCGTTGGCAACTAACCTTACCTCATCGCGATTTCAGTTGCATTCATGTGCTCAACCCATTGGGTTCTCTCTTCAACACGACTCGTTTGTCTCCTTGTCATGACAATTCCAAAATCCTGCAAAGAAGAAAAAACAATGCTCGTGATTGAACCGACTATATCATCACAATGATAATAAAACCACTTTGTACAAAAGTACTTGAAGGAGTTTATGCAAAAGCAAGTAACTCTTGACCTCACTCTTATGGGCGTTCACTTCATTTTTCTTTTCTTTTTCAGTGGCCTCATTTTCTTTTTCTTTCATCTCATTTTTTCATCTTTTTTTCTTTTGATGGTCATCTCACTCTTTTGTTCTCTCTTTCTTTCGACCATTTTAAATTCTTTTTCATTTTCTAAGTCATCTCACTTTTTCGTTCACTCTTTTTTTCAGCCTCATCTCTCTTTTTTTTTTTCAATTGGTCCTCCAACAACTGCTTTAGGGACAAGGAAGCAATACGATGTGTTCCTTCTTTAATACAAACGAATACCTATCCTTGAACCCATTGTGAGTCACTCGTCTATCATGTTGCCATGATCTTCCTAACAAAATATGACAAGCATGCATCAACACTACATCACACAATACTTCGTCTACATACTTCCCAATCGAAAAAAAAAAACCAAAACCTACTTGTTCACCTTGACTTCCGTACAATCATTCAACCATATGAGTCTATATGGTTAAGGGTGCTTTAAACTCCTTATATTAGTCCTCGACACCCCTCGTGCCCTGCTTCAAGTTCTGCAACCTCTTAAACATCTCCCTATAGTAATGGTTGGGTACAAACCTCTTCTTCATGATCCTTTTCATCTCATCCCAAATCTCAACGGGCATTTCATTATATCTCCTCCCAGGGGTCACAAGTTGATCCCTTCAAATAAGACCGTAGTCTAGAAATTCAACCACCGCCAACCTAACCTTTTTTTGTTCGGAATAGTGGTAATGTTTAAACACAGAATCTACCCTCTTTTCCCACTCTAAATAGGCCTCTGGGTCATATTTTCCATGAAAAGATGGAATCTTCATCTTAATACCACCCATATTACCATCCTCCCTATTCATATCATTGTATCTACCTCGTACGACTCCTCTTCTTCCTCTACCAAACCCTCTATCTCGTCCGTTCCTACCCCAATTCTCGTTTTGGCTCTCCTCGTCTCCTCCCAAATCATATTCCTCATCTTCTTCTCCTCTACCCAAAGCTTTAGGCTTAGACTTATTCCCGCTAATACTAACTTCAAGCCTACTCATCCTCTCATGTAATGGCTCCAACTTGTTCCTCATCATCCAAGTGAAATGAAAAACAAACGCCTTCATTTGAACCTTATACAACTCTTGGTTCAAACTGTCTCCTACCTCACTCTCCATTTTTCTCTCCGACATTGTACTTGCAAGAAAATATTAGTAGAATAAAAAGATATTCATTACCCTAATCCTCACGGTCACTCCAAAGAAAATACACACGTCTCTTCTTTTTTTTTTCTCCACACTACAAATATTCACCAGTCACTCCAAAGAAAATTCACTCACACTCAAGTATTTTCACTCGAATTTGAGAGTTCCCTCAAAGGTGTTCAAGCTTTGTATTTTTATATATCAAACTAGCAAGTTTAACTCGTGAGCAATTGTGATCGACTCACTTGGACTGCGTAAACAATCAATTTGAAATATATTTTTTTTACTGTGAGAGACAATTGAATACGACTCACAAAAGAGAGTAGAACAAAATACCAAAACCAAATTGTAGCAAAAATTCGAAATTTTTGTACTCTTTTTTTTGAATTTGCACAAAAAAGATTGTGCAACTCGAAAAAAGTAATCATCAAGACTCAAAATTGTTGAGAATAACTGATTCACGAATGATGAAGAACGATAGAACAAAGCATATCTGAAAACAGAACGAAAGAGTAAGTAGATCTGATAATAACATTGGATACTTACTTGAATCAAATGGAACAAGAAGCTCTGATACCAAATGATATGAATCCTCATATGCAAGGAAGACAAACACGATTAATTGGAATCGCGCCCTCAATTCAATAAAGATTAAGGATCTGTGTTGTCATGTCCCGATCTTTTGAATCAATTAATGTGTGATTTTCACCCCTAAACTACGAGGTTTAGTAATAAACAATCACAAATAAACAGTCGATACTCAAACAAACCTTCAAAGAACTCGTCTTTGACAACACGCGTAAGAACGATCGACAAACACCACAAGGTATAAACTTTGATAAGTTTGATTTGGATGAACAAAGCAAAAGCTTTGAAAAAGTTTGAGAAAAATCTCAAAATATTTTGTATTAACTCAACATAATCTGAATAACATGTCAAATTTCGTCCATATATTTTTTACATATCAAAAGATACTCAAAACTAAGTTCCCAAATAATCTAGGACTCTAAATTATGTAAAAATCTAATTTATGCGCTGCGGCGTTGGTCAAATAGCGCCTAGCGCCCGTAATTCGTGCTCAGTTCGCAAACTCACCGTTGCGGCACTTGTTAAGTAGCGCCTAGGCGCTAGATGCTTCGGCGACCCTGGCGCTATAATGTAGTGCTGCGGCGCTTCTTCCTCCCTTAGCGCTGCGGTGCTTCCTCCTTGGCGCTGCGGCGCTTGTCAATCATCATTGCTAAACATTTGAATAACATTCATATGGCCTCCAAACTCACTTCCATGCAGCACGACTCCCTCGAGGCTTGGAACCTTGCTTACAAGCTCTTCTCGATTGCTTACAAGTCCATGCGATTATTCGTTGAATATCTTTTCAACCATTAGCATGCCACGTCTATTCAGATTCATATCAATACATCATTATTAAAAAATTCTATGTCATGCAATCCATCAGCAAGGTTCAATTTATTCAAGTTGTTAATTGATCTGAAGTTAAGATTATTCAATTTCTTACGTTATAACCACAATTTATCATTATTAATAGGAGCAAAACAAGTCAGTGATGATAAGTAATCATGGTTACAATCAGTTTTATAAGTATTACCGTTTCTAACATTATTTAACAAAGTTCAATTATCAACATCCTTAACTAAGCAGTTACTCTTATAAAACTCAAATAAGTAACCATTATCACAAAGCTGAATGATGTTGATTAAATTATAATATAGATTTTCAACAAGTAGTACATCATTAATCACAATATTTCCATGAGTAATATTATCCTTACACTTTTCATTGTCATCGAAAGGGATTTTGGGCATTCACATTTGATTAGATAAATCAACAGTTGAACTTGACTAGTCCTGTGTATCGAACATCAACTGTCCAAGTACCAGAATGAATTTTTTTATCCTTTCTTGTTTATTAATATGTAATCACAAAATAAACATTTAGTACCCAATCCTATTTGGGGTCAAATGAGATTAGTATCTTAGGAACTGACACTTGGATTAAACTGATCGGCCGACCACTTTGTCTGTTCAGAAAGGGTTGTGCAAAAATATGTGAGTGTGATGTTCTGTGTGTGCTTGAAACAAAATGTAGTCTCGTGTTTCTGCCATTATTGGTCTACTTGTGTTTTTTCTTAACAGGCTTGAAGTTGTAGTAGCGGTAAGGCTTAACTCTCATTGAGTTATGCTTTGCCGAGCTGAATTTGTTATCAGAGCAGTTAGGCTAGAACTCTTAGGTTCGTAACCAATACCAAAATTTTTGCCCTTGTTCATCGGTTCAATAGATTTTTAAATTTGAACAGTTGGCTGCCTATGTTCATATATCATACTGAACTTAACAAAGTGAATGCATTTCCATTTGCACATGTTCAGTTTCGATTGAGTATTTGACTTAGGAGTGCATTCGTTGTTACTAAAACTGAGACCAGTACTGTATCCTGATGGTTTTTGCAGCTCTTACATCTCCTGTAGACTGACTGATGACTTGTTCCAGATTTTGATCAGTTCAGTCAATTTTTAATTCTCATAAATTAATTGTTGTTGTTCAATATGTACTCACTCATTCTCAATCTTGAGCTATACAATCTCTGCCTCATGAAACAACATTTTTCCTGAATGTTCCTAGTTAGGCTCCGTATCACTGGCAGTTGGAAATTTTTTTTTTGACTTCTTTGAATGATTGAGATAGTATCTTATACTAATCTACCATGTCATTAAGTGCAGTGATGAGATCATTTTATGTAAAATTAGTTGAGCTAAAATCAAATACATATTCACTGATGAATTCCAGCTCGACATCCATCATGAGACACTGCACCTCATCTTCATCAATTTCACTAGTGGAACTCTATGACTCAAATGAGTACGAATCGGAATCAACCCTCTTGGCTTACTGCCCTCGGCCACCAGTACCTTCTGCTCTTCTCTTCCTAAATGATTTCTTGTCATCCTTGGACCTCTTCTTCTTGTCATGAGATCAACCTTCTTCATCAGTTGACATTCTCTCATCCTTCTTCGGTTTGGGAAAGTCGGCTATGAAATGAACAAACTTTCCTAGAGTTGAAACACACATTTTAATCAACTGTAGACTCATTCTTGTAGTAATTGTGTATGTTTGGGCTTTGAAAATTATTACCCTGATTTTTCCTAAATAACTTGCCAAATTTATTCAGAAACAGTGACATTGCTTCACTACTTAACAGCTCGGTTGTCTTCTATTATGTGACAGACTGATCAATGATGTAGCAGCAAGAGTTTTCATCAATTTGACTATTGATTCACCATCAGTATTGACTCAAGTTCAAATTCATATGCCTTAAGGTGTGCAAACAAATTGTGTATTTCAAGCTTGTTAAGGTCTTTTGATTTATACATGGTCATTGTTTTGACATCCCATGCTCTTGGGAGTGCCCTTATCACCTTCAAGGCTATCTCACGATTGTCATACTCTTTTCCAATAACAACAAAAACAATTTTAATGTTTCTCACTCGTTCATCGTAGTCTGTCATAGACTCCCCTGCTTTCATCTTGATGCCATAAAACTTTTGTATAGTATTAGACATTTTTTTTTCTTTTGTTTGGTCATTTTCCTAGCACAATTTGATCAGTTTCTTCCATATGTATTTAGCAGTAGAACACATCTGGATTTTGTTGAAGGTCTTTTTGTCAATGTCTTGTATAGAATCCCTTAGCCACATTGTCTAAGTTGAATTTAATATTGTGTTTACCAGTCCAATCCATTCGTGGCTTTTCAATCATTTTAGGTGCACCATATGAAATTGCAACAGCTGAATTGGCTTTCATAATTTTCATTGTTCTACATGTGATAAAATATCACATATTATCATCTTGTGTAGCTAAATAAGCCTGCATCCTGATTTTACAATCGTCAAAATCCTCTTTGGAGAACATGAGAATCTTACTGAAAGAGGTCATTTTGAATTTACTGTTCGAAGACAAGAATTAGCCCACTCTAATACCACTTGTTAGGATCAGATTTTGATTTAGAGGGGGTGAATAATAATCTGAACAGTTGTATCGACATTCATAATTTTCATTGGTCTATCTGTGATGACTTACCACATATCATCTTATGCAGCTAAATGAGCCTGCATCCTGATTTTTCAGTCGTAAAAATTCTCTTCAGAGAACATGTAAATCTTGCTGAAGGAGGCCATTTTGATTTTAGTGTTTAGAGATAATAATTAACCCACTTTGATACCACTTGTTAAGATCAGAGATTGATTTAGAAAGGATGAATAAATAATTTAAACAAATTCTGGAAATATTTTGGCTGGGTTAACAATGAAATATAATTATCTTCAGTAAGACATCAATAAACCTGAAAATGATTGTTGCGCAGAAAAAGGCTAACTGTTGAACCCAGCTGACCAGTTAAACTGAAAGAGTGAAATCAGTTCAACTGACGAGTCAACTGATTTCACCAAGCCCAACTGAAGATCAGTTTAGATGACCAGTTAGGAGCATCAGTTAGGAATCAATCAGTTGCAGATTAAGAAAAGTTTACATAAGTGGATTCCAGTTACGCGCAACGATACAAAAGCAACTGTACGATCAAGGTACAATAATGGACGTTGCATCAATACTAAAAGACAAAATGTTCCAGAATGGTTGTCGGAAAATTTGAGACAAGAATCTCAAATAACACATTCAAGTTGCAACGAATACAATTATTGAGTCTCACTGTACGATCAGTTTTCCGCCTATAAATAGAAGATCAGTGAAGACCAATAAAAATAAGTGTGTGTGAAGAAGAGAGGAAATACTTCAACGTGTTATCATTTTAGTATAGAAGCCCTATTTCCCTTAGTGTGTGAGGACACCTTCGTGTGGTATTCATTGTTCAGTTCTCACACATGCACACACACTCACTCACATAAATCAGAGAGTTGAGCTTATTGAATAGCTGAGTGAGTCTTGCATAAAGACAATAAACTTGTGTATTTAATATTTGACACGTAGACTTTAAATAAGTGTTGGCTGGAAGGTGCTGCTGCCTTCAGTCTAGACTAGGAGTTCAGTTAGGCAGTAGGGTAAGTCCTAAGCTGAGTGGGTTTGTACAAGGTGGTGTATAAATCAAAGTCTTCTAGTGTATCATACCCGAGGAGGTAGAAGGGGTGACGTAGGATCAGTTGAAGTCTCGGAACATCCATAAACATATCTTGTGTATTTAATTGATTAACTAGTGTTTTCAAACTGATTTGATCAATTAGAGCATCCGTCAGTTCAGTTTTCACCATAGCTGAACTAATATATGCCAAGAACTGATTCCCTTTATTTTCAGTTATTCAGTTGCACAATATATAAAATATATCAGTTTTTCTCAACGAAGGATTAGTTCGAGTTTTCTCCCCTTGATTTATAATCAAACTCGATCTAATTCATCAGTGTAAACATTCTTAGAACATGAGCTATTGAAGATCGTGGAGTATATTGTGTTTGAAGCACCTTCAAGGGTGCCCGAACTGATCTTTCAATTGGTATCAGAGCTAGTTTTTATAAGAAGGACATTTGAAAACTGATTTTTAAAATGTGTTTTAAAATGGTATTTAAAATGGATTTCAAAATCCTCTTAAAAATTTTATATGAGCTTACCGTGGGAAGATAGAAGATTGTTCGCTCTGCAACTAACATTGTAGCCACTTCTCTCGACTACGGATTTTTTTGTTTTAGCAACTTGCAGGGTGTTTAGTCCAAGTTGACAGCAGATTAGCTAAATTGATTCAGTAGACAAGATTTCAGCTGCCAGCCTATCAGTTTAGCTGATCAATAAACGAAGCCCAGCTATGTTGAGATGTTGGATGATTAAAGTGGAGCTTAATCACAGGTATATACCGCCGCTTCATTGCCATATCAGATCAGAGTAGATGATCAATGCGGTTCAGCATCAGTTGAGTCCAGTTTTGAGTTAGCTCTACCAGTTAGCCAGCAAAGAGATCAAGTTCAAGTCAAATTAGCTGCTCTTCTGGCAAAGAGACTCAAGATCAATGCAGCTTTCAAAGCATTCAAGGCGACCGGTTGTTAGTATATTCAGTTCTATTATGTATAAATTGACTGATATTTGATGTTATTCAAAATTTGCTATTATAGTAGCAATTTCCCTTACACTTGCTGATGTGCGTAAATGTATGATACAAGGGACGCGTATTTGATTAAATAAATATCATGTTTATCTAGTTAGCTTTCATGTAACTGAACTGCTATCTTAAGATTTGTTACCTAAACTGCTTGAACGATGCTAAAACTTCATTTAATGCGTAAACGATTATATTTTTGAGGGGGAGTTTTTAATTCAGTTTCTGAAGTGGAGTTTTCTTTAAAATTATCCCTCGAACTGAAAAATGTTTTTAAACTCGTTTTTAAACTCAGTTCTTGAAGGGGAGTTTTCTTATCCCTCAAACTGAAATTTTCTTTTAATTGTTTTAAATGTTTTTGATTCTCACAAAGGGGGAGAATCAGTTAAATTTTAAAATTTTATTTTAAAATCGCTTTAATAGCTTAAGTTTTGTGATCATCAAAAAATGGGAGATTGTTGGAATATTTCATGTTCGCAATCTTTATTTTAATGTTAACAAAACTTGTTATTTTTAATGATAATGATTTATCGAAGTGCGCAGGATGCTGAAACTGATCAGGCTTCGAATTGATCAGTTACCAAGCCAAAACTGAAGCTATCAAGACTCTAATTGAAAGTGCCAACTGATTGCCCAAACTGAATTAGTCCAACTGAAGTATCAAAGACCAGTTCAACTGATTTTTCAGCTGAGAGGCAGTTCAGCAGAAAACCTTCAAAAGCCCGGCGAGCTGATGAAGTGCTCAACTGATGAAAAACCTAGCTGACCAGTTCAACTGAAAGTGTGAAATCAGTTCAACTGACGAGTCAACTGATTTCACCAAGCCTAACTGAAGATCAGTTTAGATGACCAGTTAGGAGCATCAGTTAGGAATCAATCAGTTGCAAATCAAGACAAGCTTACCTAAGTGGATTCCAGCTACGCACAACGATACAAAAGCAACTGTACGATCAAGGTACAATAATAGACGTTGCAGCAATAGTAAATGACAAAATGTTCCCGAATTGCTGTCGGAAAGTCGAGACACGAATCTCAAAGAACGCATTAAAGCTGCAACAGATACAATTATTGAGTCTCATTGTACGATCAGTTTCCCGCCTATAAATAGAATATCAGTGATTACCAATAAGAATAAGTGTGTGTGAAGAAGAGAGGAAACACTTCAACTTGTTATCAGCTTAGTATAGAAGCTCTTTTCCCTCAGTGTGTGAGAACACCTTCGTTTGGTATTCATTGTTCAGTTCTCATACACGCACACACAATCACTCACATAAATCAGAGAGTTGGGCTTAATGAATAGCTGAGTGAGTCTTGCACAAAGATAATAAACTTGTGTATGTAGTCTTTGACACATAGACGTTAAACAAGTGTTGGCTGGAAGGTTCTGCCTTCAGTCTAGAGTAGGAGTTCAGTTAGGCAGTAGGGTAAATCTTAAGCTGAGTGGGTTTGTACAAGGTGTTGTATAAATCAAAGTCTTCTAGTGTATCCTACCCGAGGAGATAGAAAGGGTGACGTAGGAGCAGTTGAAGTCTTCGAACATACATAAACATATCTTGTTTATTTAACTGATTAACTAGTGTTTTCAAACTGATTTGATCAATTAGAGCATCCGTCAGTTCAGTTTTCACTATAACTGAACTGATATTTGCCAAGAACTGATTCTTTTTATTTTCAGTTATTTAGTTGCACAGTATATAAAATATATCAGTTTTTCTTAAAGAATGATTACTTCGAGTGTTTTCCACTTGATTTATAATCAAACTCGATCTAATTCATATGTGTAAATATTCTTAGAACGCAAGCTATTGAAGCTCGTGGAGAATATTGTATTTGAAGCATCTTCAAGGGCGTCTGAACCGATCCTTCATGTTTGGATATTTGAATTACTCCTATATCATCTCTTCTTCCTTGCAGAAAGATTTCACTAAAAGACTTTGACAATTACAATACTTTGCAACTATACATTTTTGTTCAACTTACCACACTACCTAACTGAAACCCTTAGTATCACAGAAAATCAAACAATTTGAGCAATAAGATTTCTTATTCTTAATTACAATGATTTCAGAAAAGAAATTCTAAGCATGAATTAATCCTTAATGATCAGATTACGAAGTATTAGTGTGTGCTTGCTATGATCAGTTGGGCTCTCAAAAATTTCTTTGAACTCGAATAACTTTTCTTAGACAGATTGAAATATTGAAGCTAGGAGGGTTCTTATGCATACATGACTGTTCTATTAGAGGCATTGCCTGAAACGATAATCTTTTTGAATCGAGCAATCCGTTACAAATGCAGACGTCGTTGTGTCATGTCATCGTATTTTTTGACAAATAACATATTTCGGGTAGTGCGCATTGACTCTAACATTCAACAAACTGAAAATTTTGTCACACGAGATCTTATCCAATCATCAGCTGGTCTCTGCTCTTCAGGAATTATCAGCAAATGTTCAAGGAATGTCCATTGTTTAGACTAAACGATCCATCAGGAGATGACTCTAATGGTACCGTTCCCCTCCTTCATTATCGACTTGATTTCTTGGATTTGAAGTCCTTGTTTATTTTGAGAAGTACTAGTTTCTTGGCATAGAGACTATCGAAAACTCCACTTCCCTTGAGTAACTCCCCAATCAATTTCCACCACCATCTGTTGGTCAAGACTCCCAGCTGCAACGCATTCAATCTGCTATTGTCTTTTCTCTTGGGAAATAACTACTTCAAATCTTTATACTTTAAGTACCTCTTGTGTGGGTGGAAATTAAGAATTGATAGTCAGCCAATGCAAAATCATTTTTGAAATTTTTCGATAAAAGTGTTTTGGAACCCTCAAACTTCCCCAATTTAATCGCTGCTTGAGATGTGGATGTTTGAGCCATGATGATGAGTTGGTGGTTCACTCATCCCAGAACTGCCACAAGTTAACCTCTATTAACTTTGGATTTTTTAAATGATGAGCACCCCAAAAAGAAGTTTCACATTGATGATATGAGTAGTACCTATCAAATCTTTTTTAAACCCTTCATTCTGGCATGTGATATCATAATCACCCCTCCTTCAGAATGTGACGTCCTTGTCGCGACCTTGCAAAGTCTCTCTCTCACATTTCGTTGTGAGATATTTCCCTTCGCCCAGAAGCCTGCTAGGAGCCGCTCATTGTCAGTGCAACCTCTTGGAACTGACGATCACTCTCGACTATCTTTCAGCCCTGAGAGTCATATGCTCACCGGCTTCCGCTTGGTTTGTCCCCAAACCACACCTTACTAAGAGATTTCGTTTTTTATACTATTTTGTAATGCTCCAGATTTGATGACTACCACACTATATTAACACAAGTCTTTTCAGCATGCTTATATCCTCTCTCACATACTTCTGAAAAACTTCTTGAGAGTTACTCATCCTAGAATTACCCCAAGTCAAACATGCTTAACTTTAAAGTTTTTAAGTGATGAGATCCCGAAAAGAAGATAACTCAACATCCTTTTCATGACCTTGCATAGTATCCCTTTCATTCCATTGCAAGATTAGTTCATTCATATTTCTTTTCGCCTAAAAGCCTGCCAAAATCCGCTCATTGTCTCTGCAACATGTTGCCACTGACAATCACTCTCTGCCCTTTATCAGCCCCGAGGGTCACATGTCCACCAGCTTCCACTCGGTTTGTCCTCGAACCACACTGTACTAAGAGATGTCTTTGATACCATTATTTAACATCCCAAATGCGATTACTATCTTTACTATATAAATTCGATGTTTTTCAGTGTGCTTATGTCATCATTCACATGATCCCGAAAAAACTTCCTAAGAAGTCACTAATCCCAGAATTTTCTCAAGTCAAGCATGCTTAATTTTGGAGTTTTTAAGTTATTTGCCCCCGAAAAGAAGATAACTTTGATGATATGAGTAGTACCTATCAAATTTTTTTTAGCTCTTCATTCTGGTACGGGGTATAACAACAAGGATATTTAGAAAAAATAAAAAACTACGTACATGTTAAGGGAGGTAGTAAGGAAGAGAAAGTGAGTATTGTTTGGGAAGTTAAGATTAGAATGAGTTGCCAATATTACAGTAATATTCTTCTCTAGGCTTGTTGGTATTATAGATAAAAATGTAAAAACTCAAGATACATGCAAGAGGTAATTGTCCCCAACTCCTATTATTAAGAATTTTTCTATACATATTACCCAAAAAAAATTATATACCATATCCAATTATCAGATAGAAAACATATTAAAATTTAAATGTTTCTAGGATATCATGTTGATTGGAAAAAGAACCATACAAACCTGTAGGGTTTAAAAAAATCATGAATTTATAGGTGTCCACTTCATAATTTAATGAGTTTTGAGGTTTCAACATCCTTGGAATTTTGGTCATATACATCATCAAATTTCACTTTTATTCCGTTATCTTTTTTTTTTTTTGCAATTTTTCATTTTCAGGAGTGACATCATTGTAGTGCTAAATGCGGCACTAACTTCTCCCTTTGAAAAAGAGTCAAAATTTCAAAAACCGAAGTAATATAAATAAGATTGAAATTTGATAACATAATAGACCAAAATCACAAAATGACAATTATATAGGACTAAAAAATTGATTTACTCGTTTTTTAGGAAATGCAACTTAAATATTCATAATTGCAATTTTGGTCATCTATGTTATCAAATTTCAGTTTCAATCCGTTATCTTTTTTATTTTATTTTTTGCAGTTTTATTCATTTTTTGATGTGACATCATTTAAGCTCTAATGTGGCACTAACATCTCCCAATGAAAAAGAGTTAAAATTGCAAAAACTCGAAAAATATGACTACGGTTGAAATTTGATAACATAGTATCAAAATCACAAAGTGACAAATATATAGTACTAAAAATGTAATTTACTCATTTTTTTAGGAAATCCAACTGAAATATTCATTACAATATAAAATTAAACGGAGGGTGATGTTTCAAATTTTAGACAAAATTGCTTAAACTTTTTGTTCGGGACTTCAATGAATGGATTATTAAATTTCATGACCCCTCAAAAATTCAGTGACTTTGTTTGATGAGTCTAGGCCGAGTTTTCCCCCTAGTCATTTCTTTATGCTATTTGAGGATGGGACAACCTTAATGGCATCTCAATTGAGTTATCTGTCTTTGTTTTCAGCTAAACTGTTAGAGTAGATGTCCTGTAAGTTAACTGTTGACTGGAGAATTTATTGACTCAAGTGTAATAAACAATCTTTATTTTAATATAATTTAACTTTTTATGGTCTTGTTTTATTTTATCTGTATACACATGCAATCAGCATAGATAAAGTCCTTGATTATACTTTAATACAAATGAATCGTAATTCGATGTTGAAACTCATTTGTAAACACTGTATAATTTAAATTCGTTCCTAGTCGATTCAGCCGCCTAAAACGTGGATAAAGGTCGCTTGAGCTTGAGACTAGCATCTGTGATGTTGTGTACCGCGTTTCTTGGTAAGGACATAGAGATGTCCAAACATGCAGATGGGTAGTCATATGATGATTATACCGAACAACCCTCCCTCGGACTTTCCAAGTGGTTATCATTCATCGAGAGGATAAGTCAGTGGTTGTGATTGTAAACCATTAGTCCTTACTACCCGGGACAACACTGAGGCTTTATATGCTAGAGCTGTGCTTTGACTCGTTTACCGGCTCCAGGATAGTCATCAGGTGGCGAGGTTGGGTACAGTTGCGACACATATAGGAGCCAGTGCATTGTAGTCGGGGATTCACTGCTCACCTACGGGTGTGGATATCCTATGTGATCTGATGAAATAATAGTGCGTGGAATCTCTGGCCAGAGTATGAGATGTACGTTAGAGAAAGAGTTCTCCAATAGTACATGCGATGCCACTATTTATATGTATCACATAGTTATTGAATTATTATGCAACCCTCGGTGAACCAATGGTTGTAGATTCGATCGGGATATATGAGATGAAGGGACCGTACTGTACGTTAATCATAATCGACTGGTTCTTGCAGGCACTATCAGTGATACCTAGGGGATCATGGGGCGATGCTACTAGACGCTCTTACCATGATCCGATGGGTGCAATCAGAAATGAGTTCTGACATTAATTTGAGATTTTAATTTATTAAACTCAAAAGTTGGGTTTATTAAATATTAAATTTTGGAGGTGATAAATTCAAGGAGTTGAATTTATAATTTAAATATTAAATTCAAATGTTGAATTTGTAATTGCTTTACTTTATTAAGCTCAAAAGTTGAGTTTATTAAATATTAAATTAAATATATTGGGAGTATGTTTAATGGGTTTGTAGGAGTAGAAGTCCAACATATTAAATAATTAAAGTTATTAATGGACTTTGATTAATTAATTAAAATAGTTGGACTAGCCCAATTAATTAATCAAGTCCATTAATGTTAATTATGGAATGTAGGTCAAGGCTATTGTTTTTAAGGAAATAAAAGAAATTTGACCTAGCCTCCACTAATATTCCATGCATGATTCACGAGAACAATCTCTCCA
This sequence comes from Primulina huaijiensis, assembly GCF_012295235.1. Lineage (NCBI taxonomy): Eukaryota > Viridiplantae > Streptophyta > Magnoliopsida > Lamiales > Gesneriaceae > Primulina > Primulina huaijiensis. The sequence goes on along the minus strand of NC_133323.1, from coordinate 9,807,095 downwards.
ATTCCTCCAAAATTTGTTTTGGCCACTCTTCAAGAAAAGTTTTTTGAGTTCTCTCTCAATTTTTGATCTCAACGTAAAACTTCTTTCAAATATTTTAGTGCTATTTGAGAGAGGAACAAATCTTCTGGTCGTGGACTTGATAGAAGGAGTTCTTGAAAAAAGTTCGTAAGGATTCATCAAAAGCTATATCCGCCTATACCGGATTAGTTGGAGCCAAGTGATTTAATTCACCAAAGGTATAAAATTTTAACGCCCTATGAATGTTTGATTCAATAAACCATACGAGTGCCCAAAACAAATATATTTTGATTGTCAAAATAAAATAAAAATTTTAAAACTTCCGCTGCGTTTGAGCACGAGAAAATCGAGATCCAACATAAACATCACTCCACTCATCCTGAAATAATGAGAGGAAAGTATATATGAGATAGTACGATGTTTGAATAATGTTTTTGGCTTTTAGGTATGATCATCCGAGTTGCAAAGATGTAGACAAGTGATTCTTGTGTTCCAAATATGAGTTTGTGCATGTGTCGAGCCTAATTATAATTAAAATACAAATTGTCCTAACACCGATTTTGTATTTGGATCAGATCAACGCGAGGGTCGAAAGGGATGACAAACCAGCCTACCGAGGGTTGTAGAACATTTAAGTCCCTTGTTTGAAAATTTTAGGTGAGGAAATTTTGAGGGTTTTTTCATTTTTGGTATGTATTTAGTTGCCTTGGTTTTATTCTTTTATTCATATAGGGTGGTGGCCATTTCTTGGGGAGTGTGATCAAGAGAAAAGTAGAGAAGAAATGCGAATAACGTTGGATTTCAACAAGGTTGAAATATAATTGTCAGATAAACATGAAAATATAGGGTTTACGATGATAAGCATATCGTGTGTTAATGGGAAGGCAACGAAAAATATCAGATAATATACACAACCAACTGCAGAAATGTCAATCCAGTTGATAGAGCACCGGCCACAATGAGGACCACACCTGGAGCAACTGATGACCAGTTTCATGCAAAAAAAGTTTAAATGATACCCCGAGAATTGTTCAAGCAGCAGTTGCAACAAAACGAGACATCATTCAATACAAATACGTTCGTTTAGCAAGTCAAAAGCTTCACAAAAGGTGGTGAGCTACCATTTCTTTGATGACAGTGTTCAGTTCAAGTTCTAATTGATTGTCTTGCCTCCTATTACGCTTCCGCCCCACGCAACATAACTGTCCTGTGATTCGAACTCCTGCACAAGTCTTCGAATTACAACATGAACTATGAAAGCGAGCTGCATTAAGGAAGAACTCTTGAGTAGACGGCGAAAAACTTACAAGTTGGCTCAACCGGAAATCAGGAGGTGTCTCAAGCTCTATGTTAGCAGGATCAGGAACCAAAATTTGGCTCAACCGGAAATCAGGAGGCGTCTCAAGCTCTATGTTAGCAGGATCAGGAACCAAAAGTTGGCTCAACCGGAAATCAGGAGGCGTCTCAAGCTCTATGTTAGCAGGATGATGAACCAAAGGTTGGCTCAACCGGAAATCGGGAGGCCTGTCAAGCTCTATGTTAGCAGGATCAGGAATCAAAACTTGGCATGCCTCTAGATCCCTCTTCAAATGCTCAGGCCCTAGACGAGCATAATCAGAAAGACGGGGCTTGGTATTCAGTGCTTGTACATCTGCAATTTCATCCCTATCAGGGGATTGGCTTCGCAGAAGTTCGTCGCACAAAGATAGCCCTTCTACCAGTTGCTGAGAACTAAGCAAAAACTGTGACTCATTTTCCCACCATTTGTCTTCAGCAGCTGCCTCATCATCCTCGTTCCCTAGTTGATCAGTTTGAATATCCATATTATTGTGAATTTGATCACTGGAAGGCTCAGAAGTTTCCTCCTCTTCAAGCATGTGAGCCCCATATAACTATAACAAAACAGAAGTTGAAAATGAGAGAAAAGCGCAGATGGACAAATAAATTAACAGACATGAGAGAGATCATCTCGACCAAGTTGTGCTCCAACCAACACAAATGAATTTATCATGTTTTTAGAGGTAAGATACAATGGGAGCAACGATACGCCTGATTGTTTTATGAGGCAGTCTTCGTGGTACACCCATCAAAATGTGGTGTTTGAATAGTTGAATGATTTAGGATCTACAGCTTTCAATATAATGATAAGCCATTCGATGTATTTAACAGGAAAAATCAACCGCTGACAGATAACATAGATTGAGGATGACAATGGAGAAAAAATATCCAAAAACTCAACAACTTGAATTCGAATTATAGCATTTCCTAAAGGAAGATAACATAATGGCATCTATATTAACAATACACCAAAGTAAACTCCCATGCTTCACCAAATAGCCAGTAATGCAAAAAAATAGTTATGGCCATGATAGAAAGTCAGACTTACCTGTGCTACATGAAGCGTAGACTCCTGTTCGGGCTCAAGGCTAGAGAGTCTACTTTCTGTACAAGGAGGTTCAGGAGTCACCAACTTGGGTGTAACAGGATCCACTTTAGTAATCATGGCTTCAATACCTTCGGAAATATCTTCTTCGATTTTCTCGCTCTGCTTGCCTTGTGGCTGCTGGTAAAACACTTTCGAGATAACATACTCCCCCTCTCTTTCATCTTCCCCTGTCCCGAGGTGATATTGATGCATCACCCAATTCGTCTTCTCTGCCTTTCCACCTCGAACTGGGCTTATATACAGAACCATAATCTTCTTGCATCCTTTTTGTACGCCATCCAAGAAAACAGGCTTTGTGCGGCCAGTCTTATGCCAACGAACATCTCCTAGATCATCGCCATGTATTTTCCGACGCTTTCGTGTTCCAGTATTGTAAGCTTTGATCGCTAGGTGAAAAAAGTGTGAAACTCTTCCATCTTGTTTCACACCTGAAAGTGCCATAATATTTTGAAGCGATTATGGCTAAAAACAAACAAACTAAGACTAAGAGAAAGAAAATCAAGAAACAGATGGAGAACGATATATTGTAGTGTTACCAGGTAAATTTTGAGGATGTGTATAACAAATTCCATCATCTTCTTCGACAGTAGGAATAAATTCATCGATGAAAGGATGAGGTTTCATATTATGGACACCAACTTTAGCGAGTAAGTGCCACATTATTTCTTGATCAGATGGATCAAATTTTACACCACTGGGTAATCCTGGCCACTCATGAGCAACCTATATAAGAAATGAATGATGACTCGGTCAATACTCTTACTCGTCCATTTTAATGGCTAATATAATATTGCTATACATAGAAGGACCAAAGATTTGAGCATTCCTGTTCTTTTATTTACATAGAAAGATGAATCACAAAATGTTATAAATGCCAGTCAAATCTGAATAGTCTAAATTTCATTTAAAAACAATAGCGTTCATCTCCAGTTAAGTCCTGCAGTTAAATTTCATTTAAAAACGAACTTGCACCAATCACGAACTATAAAGAACAGAGTCCAGAAAAAGTATATCCAACATGACATATTCAACATCGGATTGTTTTTTTGGGTAACAACACATAACCTCTTAGCTATCACGCAATGAATATCAACAACAAAACTGGCCTGATTTTAAGAGTATAGTCAATCCATAAAACAAATTAAGAATTTTAAGTATGATGTGACTACAAGTTTTTCAACTACTTTCTCGTTGAGTAGTGTCTATATGGGGAGGGAGAGGCTGGAGAGCCTTTATCCTCCATGAGAAAGCATACACAAGAATGGCACTCAAGTGATCTGTAAATGTGTTCGTCCAGAAGAAGCCATATTATCAAACAAGAGATACATGTATTCCATTGCAAATCGTGTATTTCATGAAAATAATCCTAGAGACATTAGTATACAAATAAAGAGGAAAGACAGAATAGGGAGTTTCGAGTCATACATCGCTATTGTCAATCGTAAATTGGCAGTTTGGGCAAGATTTTGTTGGATTGCTACTCCAGCTGACTTTTAGCGGATCACACTTACCGGATGCACTCCTAATTTTAGTGGCAATTCTGTTGGGGTCGACCAACCATGATGGCCTGCAAGATACGCAAAAGGTAAGAAATCGTGAACTTCTCCAAGAACCAGCATGAGAAAGAAGATGGCTTCTACACATTGTATAGTCTTGACTCTTGATGTGATACCAAACAGCAAGAGCAAGATGCAAAACTTACTGAGACGTCATTGAAAGAACACAATAATCTTAAACAAAGGATTCCATCACACTAATACAGTAATACAGTTTACTGGAAGACAGTCCCTCATTCCCAAATTGAATGCTCCTGTTTCTTTTTACAGAAATCTACAGATGATGCACCTCCTTTCACTAATGTAAATTTTATTTCCAAGAGAGGTATTTATAAAATATTACCATGCCTACTGACTCTTCAACTTTTTCAGTTCTCATTTTAATTCATGCCAATTCAATAGTACTTCCCTTTCAATTACCCAGAAAAAAATTCCTCAATTAAATGTTGATAATTGAGCACCTGGAATTCCAAAAACCAGAAAGGGACCAATCACCGTTGACCGGAAAAACACAGTCCTTCCGATCATGGCAATAACTCTAATCACTCGCAGATGCAAATAATGTAAGAAAAAAACAGTAGTCTGGCCATATTTTCGCAAACATTCAAATATTTGACCATTTACAGAATTCAAAATGTTTCCCTTTTCTATAAAAAAAATGTTAGGCCATAAAACTTCTAACTATTCTAAAATAAAAACCAAATAAAGTATTTTCAGATAACAGTTTGTAGAGATTGTATTGGTACGAAACCCGTCGTGGACATAGTTACAACAATTCTCAGTAAAATTTAACCACAACATCATCAGTTCTTTAATTAAACTACACAAACGCATATCTCCACAATGCTGAAGACATGTAAATCTTACAGTCCACACTTTGAAAGTCCACTGCCCCTCGGAAAATAATCATACGATAATGAAAACGTAGGCATTTTGAATACTACAAAATCATCATTTATGTCAGAAAGAAATACAATAAATTTACCAACAATCAAAGCACTTCATCCCATCAAAACAAAACAAAAAAACCAACCCAAAATGCGAAACAACTCCCTTTGTCACTAAATAAGAACCCAACGCAGTATTGACTTCAAGATTCAACTAACGCCAACAAAAATCGAAACTTCACGCAAACAGTTGGTCAAAAGAATTTCACAATAAAAATGGTGAATTTAGCATAACGCAGCAAAAGGGAACCCACTGTAAGAATCGCGATGAAACTTAACCACAAGATTCAAGCATAAACAAAGAAAATATGCCTATTATCGCATCTACCAAGCAATGATTCTACTAAAAAAAAGTCTTCACTCAAATGTGGGCACATACAAAACAGAAAAAGGGATCAAAGAGATTACCCAGCCATAGGAAGAGCTTTTTCCAATCCGCCCTTCGGACTCCACCGGAGCAAAATGATTGATACGAAAGTGCAGTCTTGGTTCTCGGAAAAATTGATTTTTTTGGGTTTTACTGTAGTGCTTTATTTTGAAACTCGAAAGCGCGTTTAATGCTCTGTTTGGCTCCGGGAGAGGAACAGTAAAAATATGGTGAAGTGTAAGGTGTAAAGTTGCTGCGCGATCTGATCCACCAAACGATTTCATATAGTCTTTATATACATCAACATCTTTTACTAATTAACATATATTTTACAAAATACATGATTTAATGATATTATTAACAATTGATATTTTCATTGTTAGTTTAACAAATATTCTTAAGTTTTGGTAATAAAAAAAACCATTATTACCAAAAAATATCGAGTTGTTTCAGGTCAAACTAACATTCTTATGTATTTACATATTTATAGTTGCTGGACAAGTCAAGCCGCTCAAGCTGTGGACATCATATCATCATCACCTATATTTTCTTTCAACTGGACCACTTTATTAAAATGTATTCAGAGTCAAATCGTTCAACTCTAATCCCAAACCAACTGGTCACACTTTCAAGATGGATACAATAAACTCACTTTGTTCTATGCTATCACATAAAATATCACGTACAATATCCTACCAACTCCCGATTCACATAAATGTTTTCCAAAATACCAAAATTCAATCAATGTTTCATAAGATAAAAGAGTCAAAGTCGTAAAATGTAAAGAAGAATTAAATGAGAATTTAATGTAGTTTACGATAAAGAGAAGTTTACAATACCACTCTGTCGGAAATTAGTACAGATGATTGTTGAAATATTTTCCGATCGTTGGAAGACTGTATATAAATATGCAGATTCAGAACTACAAAACCACAAAAAAAGAAGATTTGGGCATTCACAATCTGTAATATACAATATCTCGTGTACACTTATTCTTTCAAATATCAAGTCGCTCACCTAGCACACACTTACATGTTCTTATCGGATCATCAAATATCAACTTGTGTTATCCTATCAACTCTAGATGTTCAATGCCACCTATTGAAAAGTTTGTTGTTTCTGGTGAATCGAGGGTTCTTAAACAGCCAGAGTTTGTTGAGTTGTCACTAAGAGTTTTGATTTAGGCACTCATAAGTCTTAATCGAAGTGAGTTATATAAAAATTGTACTAATCAAAGCTTTTTAGTGAATTCATTCCTAAATTGAGAAAGAGTGAAGTAGGAGTTATTCTCCGAACATCAATAAAATCTTGTTTATTTAATTTACCCACTTACTTCGGTCTTTATATTTATTTGTCTAAATGTGTTAATTGATTGTTTGCATTGAATATATATTATTTCACTAGTCTAGCCAGATCGTTTCCATACTCAAAATTCATTTATTGGTCCAATTATGTCTAGCCATTCAAGTAAGGGTTTTACATTAAAGTTAGGTCAAGTTTTGTAAAATATTTTAATAGGGTTTATTCACCTCCTTTAAATTCTATTTCAATCCTAACATTCATGCTTTCTGTCTTTGAATTATTAAATATCTACATGATGTATACCATATTTGTAAGCTAGAGATATTTTACTATAAAATAAAAGAAACTTCATTATAGTTTTACCTGATAAAAAATTTACTTGCATATATGTTTGTGCTAAAAATAAATTTTGAACTCAATATAGTAAACTCATTAATTTTGACGAGAAACCAAAGTGGATAATTCCATAAATTTTGGTCAACAGTGATAAGCAATGTTGCGGTTCAAAATTAGTCCGACCCAATTAATAGAACTAATGTTGCGTATTTTCTGTCCGCAAGCACACGGTTGTCAAGTTTTAATATAAGAGAATAAAATATCGTTCTCACAATGAGTGTATATATAAAAGTATATCAGTGTTTGTAATTAAAATAGTCATAATTTTATCTAGAAGAATTAATAAGAGGTTTAGTTTACTGAAAACGAATTAATTGATAATAAATATTAATCAAACCGAATTGAGCAAATATTAATGAGAGAAAATATTTAGAGAAACGATTTCACTTAATTCCCACGATAACTATTCCTGATTGAATTTATATTCATGAATTCAATTTATTTAATAACCAAGAACACTTAATTATTTTATTCTCTATTTCCCAATTGAAGAATAAAGTGTATCATTCAAACTTCGATTCAAACATTCCTAATAAAAATATAAGTTCAAATGATATATGCAAATGATGATCTTGCCTAAGCCCCGCTAAAGTCATACGCCTTACGAACAGTATAAAAATTTAACGATATGTCTCTAATGATCCATAATTCTAATCCCTCTCCCGAGTTGTAGAATCAATATGATNCAAAGAAAAATAGTTTAAATCGTAAAATTATCAAACACTTGACCAACCCTGAAAACATTATTTGAAAAGTATAGCACATATTATAACCTTTCAAAAACCGCTCATAACATAAATAAAAATCATAGAATATTTTTAACATAACTTAAAATCATAAATCATAACTAGTGCGGTAAACTAGCGTCGGTCCTCGGGTTATGTACACCTTCAGTCCAACAAAGTCAACCATCAAGACCTCCATAAACATTACTATCCTAATAACCTGCATCAATCAGACCTAGTGAGTCTAAAGACTCAACACACCATAATCTTGATAACAACATAATACGTATACAAATCACATACAACAATGAAAAATATTTGTAGTTAAAATATTGTTTTCATGAGGATGCATAAACTTTAAACATAACCATTTTCATAAACATTTTCATGATGCGTAAACTTTAAATAAAAACATTTTCATAATCTTTTCATAAACATTTTCATATCGACATAAACTTATTTATATTCATATTCATATCCATATTCGTATCCATATTCATGTTCATATTCATGTTCGTGTTTGTTGAATTCAGATCATGATTGTGACTCGTATTCTTAAACGTATTGGGCGATGGATCCATCTACATGTAACCACAGTATTGGACGGCGGGGACACCAGCAACACTCTCACCGGTCAACTGGCCTTGGCCTATCTTCATAATATGGAAATACGATCGTCGGGGCTCTCTCGGGGGCCTTCTCCCATAGACGGGTTCCCTCTGAGGCCTTTTCCCACGCATGGGCTCCCTCTGGAGCCTTCTCCCGAAAATGGGCTCCCTCTGGGGCCTTTTCTCCTCACGTTATCCCAAAGCATATCATCATATACATATACATATCCGTATCCAAGGAAATACTGTAGAGCCCGTAACTTAGACTACGTATAAGCCATGCATAATTCTAGTATTTAAATTAAAATGATATTTATTGCATGAGTATTTAAATTTAATTATTTTTCGTAGCAGTTTAATTTTTAGCATTTCAGTTAGTTCAGTGAGGCCGGACTGGAGTTGGAGCTTTAAAATAAAATTTAAGATTCAGAAAACATTTCCAGGATTTATTTTAGCTAGCAAGTAAGTTAATTTAAGTTAATATGAAGGTTTAAGGAATTATTTATACAACTTGAGGTGAGAAGAAAATTAATTCATTTAAGTTCCAATAATTAAGGGGTTAATTCACTAAATTATTTAAAAGATAGGTAAGGCTTTCAAGGGATAAAAATTTACTAAATAAGCAACATTTTCCCCTTCATTTTTTTGTTGAATTTCGGCCCCCTAGATGATTAAGTATTGCCTTGCCAACTCATCATCTTTGACCCATTCTTTGTTAAGTTTAGCATGCTAACCTTTTAATTATTAATTCACCCTAATTAATTAATTAATAAGCCATATCCTAACCTATTCCTAGCCTAGAATAATCGGCCACCACCTCCAACAAGACACCAACAAATGTTTGATAGCCATCAAAAATTCAAAATTCAAAATGGTGGAGACTTGGTCTTGATTTGTTCCCTATATTTTGCAACCATCCCCTCACTCCCCTAACCAATATTATTCCCCCCTCTCCACCGAAATTCAGAGCCATAAAACCGTGAGGTTCATAGATTAAAAGAAGAGAGAAAAATCGAAAGCAAGGAAGCAAGAAAAGAAAGTGATCCACCTCCTCCGCGCCGTGTCGTCTCATTCTTTCGTTTTTATTTCAAACGAAACCAGGCATGCATATGTTCTTCCTTGAATCTTCAATCAAGTCCTACTATCAAATTTTTTCATTTCATGATCATCATTTCCATGTTAAAACCGAAACACATTAAGGAATTTCAGAAAATGCAACATGCAGATTTTCGGTTCCCATTTCAAGCTTCACGGTTTCTCTTGTTTTGTTGTTTCAGGTGGATGGTTCGACTCCAGGCTCACTAGGCGACATTTAGACATGTATTAGGATGCATTAAGACCTTGTTGGTCCATTCAAACAAGCCCCATGCATGATAGAATCCGAAATTGACAGCAACTCCCCATTTGTGTCCATATGAGTTTCGAAAATTCAGTTTGCTGTCAAAGGGAAAAGTTTCTGATCATGGCTGCCCTAGGGGCCTATAGCCATGGTTAGAACACTTCCCTAGTATGTCTAAGACGTGACTAAGTTGCCCTTTTGGAGGCTTGGTCCATGGTGCATCGGTTTTTAATTAAAAGTGCAAGAACAGCCCCAGCCCCCCTTCGGCTTCTCATTTTGACAGCATGTGTGTTTCTAATTTGGTGGGATGGTGTGGATCTTGGTTGGCCTATCGCCCTTAACCACGGTTCATACCATACCCCTAGATGTCTAGATCGTGCCATGGTCAATCAAATGGCCACTGGAATGGCACGAGACAGCAGATGAAACACAACACTACACACGCATGTATGAATGTTCTCGGTTGGAGTTTTCTGATGTTTGCTGGAATGGTGCGAATTGTGGCTGGCCTAGGGCCCTTAGCCATGGTTCAAATCATTCCTTGGGATGTTGGTAAGAGTATCTGGTCGGTGGTTCAAGCCCCAATGGCTTTTAGTCTCGAAAACGACACAAGAAATGCGATTGCACAGCTGCTGTAATTTGACAGCAAGTGGTCCTGTTGCTCTCAGGCGTGTTTCGAGTTCTCGGTTGGCTTTTAGCCTATGGCCTTAGACTGGACAGTGCCTCATCAAGTTAGGAAGGTCATGTTTTTGGCCGTTTGTGATTCGGATCGTTTTTGAGGTCGTACGAGAATTTACGGTGCGATGTGCCAAATTGACTCTCGAAAGAGCGTTTCATGTTTTGGCCTCCATTTCACCTAGATTTCGATCCTCACCATTTTTGGAGCATTATTTCATCATTTTGGGCGTATTTTAATCATGACTACATGTTAGTTCAGTGTTGGTTCGGGTTGGTTCGGGGTCATGATTAAATACGGAGTCGTTGGACGTAATTGTCGCACTTTCGGGTTTAATTGCATAGTTGTACATTTTAAAACTATTGCATATTCATCATGGCATATTTAGGTTGCAGCGAGCCTGGGAGTGATCCAATCCACAGGATATTTAATTATGTTAATTAATTATATTACGTGTAAAAATACAAAATTTTGAGATTTATTTCGCAAAAATGTTAATTTCTTCCGCTGCTACTTTGAACATCAAACTTTATTTATCAGTTCAATTATGAATGAGGCAATGTAACTTATTTAAAAGAAAAATTTTAAATTTTCCGCAAATTTTCAAGTACGGATTTTTAGGCCTCTACAAATACGATCGTCGGCTCCCACTGGGACCATAACCCTCACGATATCTCTAACATATCATCGTATTAGTCACAATCCCTTCACGTCCTTCAACACATTATCATCACATAATAAAAATCATGTATATACGTATCATTTTGATTTTTTGAAACCAAGCATGCAACATGTATTTTAATTTCCATATTAAATCATAAAAATCCATAATCATTTAAACATCATAATTTAACATATAAAAATTCAGAAACATTTAAAACCAACCTTTTAACATATAAAAATCCATAAATATTTTAAAATAAACATTTTAACATACCCAAAATCAATAAAAATTTTAACATATAAAAATCCTTAACAAGCCATAAACATTTTAAAATAAACATTTTAACATCATAAATCTTTAAAGTAAACATTTAAATCATACACATTTAAAATAAAAGTTTTGGCATATTAAATCATGAAAACATCCATAAACATTTAAAATAATCATATTAGCATATAAAACAGCATTCAGGACACTGTCATGATGTTTACTAATTTTTAGGTGTGAAAAGACCGTTTTACCCCTAGACATAAAATTTCACGTTTTTGACTTTTTCTTAATTCAATTAACTCTAACATGTCCCAAATAATTATTTAAGCCTACCTTAATTTTTTCATATTTTTATTTGGCTTAAATCGATGACTTTTAAATTAATCTTTAAATAAGACGTATTACTGCGTTTTAATCCCGAATTAAACCAAACCTTAATATAAAATTCCCAAATTAAAAAATTAGACTTTTAATAATTATTTAAGCTTAAACCTAATTTTTCATAATTTTATAAAGCTTAAAACTACGCTTTCGTTAAATTCATCGATTCTTTTTTAAACTTAGACTTACACCTTGGTTTTGACTCGTGTGGACTTGAAACTTAACCAAAACTTACCAAACTTGGACCAAAGCATAAAAACACCTAATTAACCCATATACAACAAAATTCCAGCCCATTAAGTCCCTTGAACATGCCTAGGAAGCTACTGAATTTTTCAGCACAAGAGTCCTAGTCCTAATATGATTCAAACCTAGGCTAGCTTCGCCTCCAGCCCTTAACCACCATGTCCAGCCTCTACCCATCCCTCCTATGCAGCCCACTTAAGTCTAGTGAACCCTCCCTAAANTGTGGACTTGAAACTTAACCAAAACTTACCAAACTTGGACCAAAGCATAAAAACACCTAATTAACCCATATACAACAAAATTCCAGCCCATTAAGTCCCTTGAACATTCCTAGGAAGCTACTGAATTTTTCAGCACAAGAGTCCTAGTCCTAATATGATTCAAACCTAGGCTAGCTTCGCCTCCAGCCCTTAACCACCATGTCCAGCCTCTACCCATCCCTCCTATGCAGCCCACTTAAGTCTAGTGAACCCTCCCTAAACGCAGCTAGCAGCCGTGACCCTCAAAGACTCCTAGTCGAAGAGTCATTTCCCTTAAGGAGTCTATTTTCGTTTTCATTCCTTCCCTATTTTTTTCAGCCTTTAAACATACACCTAGGGACCCTTAAACATGTGGAAAAACATCCCTTCAAGTACCCCTACCATGGCAGCCCCCTTGTGCATCGTTATGAGGAGTTTTAAAAGATGAAAACACTAGTTTTGTGCATGTATAGCCATAAAAACGAAAATATAAAAGTTGCGTCATGTTTTTCATGCAATCATGTATCAAACACATAATATGGTGTGAAAGATGAGAAAAAGGATATTAAGGCGTGCCTTTGTATTTAATACGCACGAAAACGTTGCGGCGATTCGAGGGACGACGGCGGAGAGGCTTGCTGAATTTTTCCTCAATCTTTTAGTGGCTTCCCTAGAAAAGTCACGTGTGGTGTGGTTTGTTGGGGAGGGGAGAGTTTTGTTTGTATTGGGGGAGGTCTGTGTGTGTTTTGGTGTTAATGGGGAGGGTTTAACATATTTTATAGTTAAATAAATACTTAATTAAACTTAGGCCCATTAAGCATACAAATTAGGCTCATTAGTGCTTAATTAGAATTTTAAAAATAGTTTTGTTTAAATAAGTTTGTGAATTTATTAGCCGGGTTGCCAAAACATTCGTATTTTTGTTGAAAAACCAACACCGATAAAATTTACGTTCCGGCGTATAAAATCACCTCAAAACCCCTTATTTTCAAAAATAAGAAAAAACATCACCTTTACTTTAAATAATCAAAACAATTATTTTAATAAAAACGTTTTACAATTTTCAGCCATCGGTCTCCGTTCCTCGATCGCAACTCGAATAATCCTTAAAAATACTTTTTAATGCAACAATGTAGAAAAATATATTTTTAAACATGTCAATATGCACCACATAATTAATTCATACAATTAAAATATTTAATTAAAATACAAAGGAATTTAATAACTCGTGCATGTGGTTCGCGTGGACTTATTAAATTTTCGGAGCGTTACAATCTTCCCCCCTTAAATGGAATTTCGTTCTCGAAATTCGCTTATCCTCGATAACCCAAAGTTTAGTCTCAGTTCTAGTATCCCAAAAATCCACGCTTTCCCTGCGCTACTCTGATAAAACTTAAGTTCTAGAATGTCCTTACGTCTCCTTGATCCCAATTAAATTTTCTTTCTAAATCCTTATTTTCAAATCGCAAATTAAAAAGACCCAAATGACTTAGTGCTATTAGTATTATAACCTCGAATTTCAATTTTCTTACAATTCACAATATTAAAAGATGGATAACCTTACTTATCATATATTACTTTCCTTATTTTATACCAAAAATATTCATCAACTTATCTTAATTCAACATTAAAATCCCAAACGCATCCGTTAACGCTTAGATTTTTTCAAGCATAATATTGATTCACCCTTAAAAATCATTGATTAACATTCTTTATAACATTATAACCAAAATATCCCAAGGTTCCAAATATTCTTAAAAGTTTAAATCATCGAAAATTCTTATCATTTAACACATTCAATTCCCACTTATTGTTAAACTAGTCCCCAAATTCTTTATAAATTGCAAAATCAATTCTTAATTTCCTCAAAAATCATCACATTTGATCCTTAATTTCAAAATTCCTACAGTTAACCCATAAGTTTTTGACATTCTTAATTCTCTTCTATGATTTTTCCATGACAAAATATCGATAATTTTAAACTTATTTACCAAAAATCAATTCCTATAACCAATCTTACCTTTCGTCAAACTTAAAATCCCAATTTATACATTTTTTTACTTTCAAAGATAATCGCAGTCCTCGAATAATTATTACTTATGAGTGATTCTCAAAATTAATTCAACTAGTAACCATGAATCATAAATATTTTCTTAGAAAATCTACGTGTCCCAAAGACATTCATAATATTCACGATTAACTTATGGCCCAAAATTATAATGTCAATACTAAAACCCAAAAATCAATATAGTCCAATTCCATCATAAAACCAACATGTGTAAAAATCAAATAATTTCTTATTTTATATCGTATCACTTATAAAAATTCCAAAGCATATAAATTATATATTATCATAAAGCTATTAAACATCTGACGTGAATATATAATTCATGTACTTATGCAGGTAACATCATAAAATCATATAAAGCATGTAAACTTACAAGTTTGAGGCTTGACGACTGAGCTTCCCGGCACTGATGGTGGCACAACCCTTTACAGAACCATTGCTATGATACCAACTGAAACGCCCCAGGTTCGACGACTGTCCTCACTGTACCAAGACGAGTCTTTCCAGCGTGCTTATGTCCTCACTCACACGCACCCTAGGAAACTTTCCACGAGGTTACCCATCCCAGAATTGCCCCAAGTCAAGCACGCTTAATTTTAGAGTTATTATGTGATGAGCTACCGGAAAGAAGATGCACCTTCGTGGTATGAGTAATACATATCAAATCTTTTAAGCTCTCTTCAACTGTACAGTCCATTACATTGAACAGTCTCGGAATCCCTCTCCTTCCAGTGTAAGATCGGTTCATTCATGTTCCCTCCGCCTAGAAGCCTGCCAGGAGCCGCTCATTGTCCGTGCAACCTCATGGCACCGGCGATAACCACCTCCCTCTTCGACCCCGGGCCTCACATGCCCACCAGCTTCCGCTTGGTTTGTCCCCGAACCACACCGTACTAGGAGAGATCGGCTCTGATACCAACTGAAACGTCTGCTATTCGTTTTCTTAAAATGTGCTAGAAATTTTTTTCCCTCCTTAATCTCCATAAATCAAAATATACATATATATATATATTTAAAAATACCTTGACACCATTTTTAAAATAAAATATCCAACTACCATTTAAAATCAAAGAAAAATAGTTTAAATCGTAAAATCATCAAACACTTGACCAACCCTGAAAACATTATTTGAAAAGTATAGCACATACTATAACTTCTCAAAAACCACTCATAACATAAATAAAAATCATAGAATATTTTTAACATAACTTAAAATCATAAATCATAACTAGTGCGGTAAACTAGCGTCGGTCCTCGGGTTATGTACACCTTCAGTCCAACAAAGTCAACCATCAAGACCTCCATAAACATTACTATACTAATCACCTGCATCAATCACACCTAGTGAGTCTAAAGACTCAACACATCATAATCTTGATAACAACATAATACGTATACAAATCACATACAACAGTGAAAAATATTTGTACTTAAAATATTGTTTTCATGAGGATGCATAAACTTTAAACATAACCATTTTCATGAACATTTTCATGATGCGTAAACTTTAAATAAAAACATTTTCATAATCTTTTCATAAACATTTTCATATCGACATAAACTTATTTATATTCATATTCATATCCATATTCGTATCCATATTCATATTCATATTCATGTTCATATTCATGTTCGTGTCTGTTGAATTCAGATCGTGATTGTGACTCGTATTCTTAAATGTATTGGGCGATGGATCCATCTACATGTAACCACAGTATTGGGCGGCGGGGACACCAACAACACTCTCACCGGTCAACTGGGCCTTGGCCTATCCTTATAATATGGAAATACGATCGTCGGGGCTCCTTGGGGGACCTTCTCCCATAGATGGGTTCCCTCTGAGGCCCTTTCCCACGCATTAGCTCCCTTTGGGGCCTTCTCCCGAAAATGAGCTCCCTCTGGGGCATTTTCTCCTCACGTTATCACAAAGCATATCATCATATACATTTACATATCCGTATCCAATGAAATACGATCGTCGGGCTCCCAATGGGACTATAACCCTCACGATATCTCCAACATATCATCGTATTTGTCACAATCCCTTCACGTCCTTCAACACGTTATCATTACATAATAAAAATCATGCATATACGTATCATTTTTATTTTTCGAAACCAAGCATGCAACATGTATTTTAATTTCCATATCAAATCATAAAAATCCATAATCATTTAAACATCATAATTTAACATATAAAAATTCAGAAACATTTAAAACCAACCTTTTAACATATAAAAATCCATAAACATTTTAAAATAAACATTTTAACATACCCAAAATCAATAAAAATTTTAAAATAAACATTTTAACATATAAAAATCTTTAACAAGCCATAAATTTTTTAAAATAAACATTTTAACATCATAAACCTTTAAAGTAAACATTTAAATCATACACATTTAAAATAAAATTTTTGGCATATTAAATCATGAAAACATCCATAAACATTTAAAATAATCATATTAGCATATAAAACAGCATTCAGGACACTGTCATGACGTTTACAAATTTTTAGGAGTGAAAAGACCGTTTTACCACTAGACGTAAAATTTCACGTTTTTGACTTTTTCTGAATTCCATTAACTCTAACATGTCCTAAATAATTATTTAAGCCTACATGAATTTTTCCATATTTTTATTTGTCTTAAATCGACGACTTTTAAATTAATATTTAAATAAGACGTATTACTGCGTTTTAATCCCGAATTAAACCAAACCTTAATATAAAATTCCCAAATTAAAAAATTAGACTTTTAATAATTATTTAAGCTTAAACCTAATTTTTCATAATTTTATAAAGCTTAAAACTACGCTTTTCGTTAAATTCATCGATTCGTTTTTAAACTTAGACTTACACCTTGGTTTTGACTCGTGTGGACTTGAAACTTAACCAAAACTTACCAAACTTGGACCAAAGCTTAAAAACACCTAACTAACCCATATACAACAAAATTCCAACTCATTAAGTCCCTTGAACATGCCTAGGAAGCTACTGAATTTTTCAGCACAAGAGTCCTAGTCCTAATATGATTCAAACCTAGGCTAGCTTCGCCTCCAGCCCTTAACCACCATGTCCAGCCTCTACCCATCCCTCCTATGCAGCCCACTTAAGTTTAGTGAACCCTCCCTAAACGCAGCTAGCAGTCGTGACCCTCAAAGACTCCTAGTCGAAGAGTCATTTCCCTTAAGGAGTCTATTTTCGTTTTCATTCCTTCCCTATTTTTTTCAGCCTTTAAACATACACCTAGGGACCCTTAAACATGTGGAAAAACATCCCTTCAAGTACCCCTACCATGGCAGCCCCCTTGTGCATCGTTATGAGGAGTTTTAAAAGATGAAAACACTAGTTTTGTGCATGTATAGCCATAAAAACGAAAATATAAAAGTTGCGTCATGTTTTTCATGCAATCATGTATCAAACACATAATATGGTGTGAAAGATGAGAAAAAGGATATTAAGGCGTGCCTTTGTATTTAATACGCACGAAAACGTTGCGGCGATTCGAGGGACGACGGCGGAGAGGCTTGCTGAATTTTTCCTCAATCTTTTAGTGGCTTCCCTAGAAAAGTCACGTGTGGTGTGGTTTGTTGGGGAGGGGAGAGTTTTGTTTGTATTGGGGGAGGTCTGTGTGTGTTTTGGTGTTAATGGGGAGGGTTTAACATATTTTATAGTTAAATAAATACTTAATTAAACTTAGGCCCATTAAGCATACAAATTAGGCCCATTAGTGCTTAATTAGAATTTTAAAAATAGTTTTGTTTAAATAAGTTTGTGAATTTATTATCCGGGTTGCCAAAACATTCGTATTTTTGTTGAAAAACCAATACCAATAAAATTTACGTCCTGGCGTATAAAATCACCTCAAACTCCTTATTTTCAAAAATAAGAAAAAGCATCACCTTTACTTTAAATAATCAAAACAATTATTTTAATAAAAACATTTTACAATTTTCAGCCATCGGTCTCCGTTCCTCGATCGCAACTCGAATAATCATTAAAAATACGTTTTAATGCAACAATGTAGAAAAATATATTTTTAAACATGTCAATATGAACCACATAATTAATTCATACAATTAAAACAACAAATATCAAGAATA
This sequence comes from Primulina huaijiensis, assembly GCF_012295235.1. Taxonomy (NCBI): domain Eukaryota; kingdom Viridiplantae; phylum Streptophyta; class Magnoliopsida; order Lamiales; family Gesneriaceae; genus Primulina; species Primulina huaijiensis. The sequence continues at coordinate 9,788,743 of NC_133323.1, read as the reverse complement.
ATTTTGTCCGAAACTAACATAATTCAAATGGATTCTCATATAAATTAAGTGCAATTTTTGCACTTATCAAACCCCACAAACTTGAACTTTTGCTAGTCCCGAGAAAAATAGAACTCAACTAAACAAAAATAATCGCAAGGTAAAGCAATTAAAGAAGACTCTAGGTTGTGGAATCAACAAGTAACATTGGCCTTAGAGAATAATCTTTTCAGTCGAACATATGCATAATAACTCATGCATTTATGCGTATGTGTGTCTCGTGCCATTCTTGCCTACCCACTCGATCGATAAGATTCATTCACAAACTTGTTCACTTTACTAACTCAAGATCCCTTTAACTTTAGTTTCAAGAACTTTTCCCTAAGTTTAATATATACGCATAAAGATCACAAAGGACTTCCTTGGTTCATGTTAGGTTAAACGGACATTCAAGGAAGTTTGTAGATCTATTAATCATTATATGAAATTGCTAACTGTGTAACATATCGTACTTTAAAAATACTTAAAATTTGCGAAAAATTAAAATTTTTCTTTAATAAGTAACAATCTCTCAAAAAGCAGTAGTAAATAAAATGCTTGTCTAAATATTTGAAATGTAACTGAGCTTGTAACAAGTGCTTGATTAAAACAACGTAAAGTAATTTCATTAAAAATCAGAGTAAAAAATTTTATCATGCATAAAACTCTTGAAACTAAAGCGGTCCTCGGGTTAGTGTTCTGAACAGTCCGAGCCAACTCACTGGTCCCCGTCTCTCGTCTCCTCATACTCGTTCTCACCTGCATCGATCAAGTCTAGTGAGCCTAAAGACTCAACATGTATAAACTGAGAAAAGCAAGTAATACATAATAAATTCACATGCATTTTTAAATTAGCACATACATACTCAAACTTTGAACATACTTACATAACATAGACGTGTCATCATTTCATAAACATTTCCATAAACGTGCTTGCAACATACATATATACTTAAACATTCATAATCATCATCTTTTTGCTTAGATATATGTTTCAAAGTAAGTGACCCATACATAATGTGCCTGATCAGACTAAACCACAGTACTGGGCTGGCAGGGATCATCACAGTCTTTCGACCGAGCGTCCAGTCCCACATACATAAGATCCCCGGTCATGTTTTATCGGGTGGATTGGTCTATGTGTTGGAGTAGGTGCCCGTCGAGCCAAGTGTTGGCCGACGGTTCATGTTTAAACTCTATGTATAAACAAACTTTATTTTAATAATATTTGAAATCATTGCTTTCGCAAAATTTTATATGTATACCCATACTAGTTGCATAGATAAAGTTTTTGAATATTCAAATAGTAGAAAGAATATGAGATGCTCATATGATGAGTATCATGAAACTCATATTTGGAATACTGTATATTCTAAACAGTTCCTAATCGATTCAGCCGCCGCCAAGAAGGATAAAGGCCGCTCGAACTTTAAACGAGTATCAGCGATGTGAGTACCATGTTTCATTGGTAGGGGACATTGTGATGTCTGAGCATGCAGATAGGTGCTCCTTGTAGAGTGCACTGAACAACCCTTCATAAAGGACTTTTCAAGTAGTTCTCATTTATCGAGTGAAACGTCCTAGTTTATGTTTGTACACCATTAGTCCTTATGACCCGGGACAACATTGAGACTCTATATGCTAACATTGTACTTTGACTTGTTTACCGACTCTCATAGGTTCATCAGGTGGCAAGGTTGGATGTTCTGTCGAAACTTATAGAAGTCGATGCATTGTAGTCGAGGATTCACCGTTTACTTTTGGGTATGGATATCCTATGTGTATGTAATTTTAAATCTCTGATCAGAGTGTTGGTGGTAATTATGAAAAGGGTTTCATAGATTACACCATCGATGCAACTACGACATGACGCATAGTATCGATTCTTTGACAGCTCTCGATATACCAATAGTTGTCGAATCGGTCTGATATATGAGATGAAAAGACCGTACTGTACGCTAACCATAATAGTTTGGTTCTTGCAGGCACTATCATTTGATAGAGTGTTGGTGGTAATTATGAAAGGGGTTTAATAGATTACACCATCGATGCAACTACGACATGACACATAGTATAGATTCTTCGACAGCTCTCGATTTACCAATAGTTGTCGAATCGGTCGGGATATATGAGATAAAGGGACCGTACTGTACGCTAACCATAATAGATTGGTTCTTGCCTAGGCACTATCATTTGATACCTAGGGAATTATGTAAGCGATGCTGCTAGGCGTTTAACATGATTTGTTGGGTACTATTAGACTTGAGTTATGACGTTCTTTTTATCAAGGAATTGATAAGTAAGAATGAAGCAACTGGGGTATGCTCATATAAGGACTTGTTTAGTCCCGAATCACATTGAGATTTGAACCCACGACTAATTGTATCATTGAACTATTGAGGGTCACACAAGTGCTAACTTTCTAGATCTCGTTGAGAAGTAAAATAGTTCAATGTGTTGAATGACTTATAAAAGAGTCTATAAACGTAAAGAAAAATAGAAGTATGACTTCTATAAGAGGATTATGAGAAAAGTAACTTTTAATTTGAGGAAGTCTTCCTAAATTAAAAGATGGCTCTAATAAATAATGTATTTGAAAATTGTGATTTTCATAAACATTATTATGGACTAAATTAAATTAATTAAAGTGTTGAATTAATTAAATAACATTGGTTATTGTAGAGCCCAATTGGAAATTATTATTCAATTAGTGGATTTGAGTAAATTGAAGTAAAGTTTAAATGAACTCAAATGTGTTTGAGATATTTAAATAAAATTTCATGGGCTTTGTAAATCTTGCATGCCCAAATAAAATTGAATGCTTGGGAGGTGAAGGGTTGGAGACAACTTTTTCAATAAACAAGGCATGACATGCACATGCAACTTTAACTTTTTACACAACCAAGAAAAGCTTTCTCCTTCTCTCCTCCAAGCAAGAGTGGCTGAAATTCTTCATTATTTTTCTCTCATTTTTTCTTCTTCAATGGTTGATGAAAGCATTCTCTTCTCAAAAAAAATCCTCTAATTTTTTTAGTGCAAAATTAGAGGGGATCTTCTTTGTTAGTGGTGGACCTAATTTGAAGGAATTTGAGCAAGGAGTGCTCAAGGAAAGCTTGTAGATTTGTCTACAATTCAAGAGCTAAGTTGTTTAACAACTTAGTTGGAACCATCATCAATCTTTGTGATTGATAGGTAAATTTCTAAAACACATTATGTATGATTTTGTGTTTTTCATATTTGTTACACATAGTAGTGGGTTCTCGGTTTTCATGCTATGAAAATATGTGTAATGCCCTGAAAATTTAAATATCCACGCGAACCACATGCATTCAAGTTATTAAATTTCTTGTGTATTTCAATTAATTGTTTTAATTGCATTAATTTGCATTAATTAATTATGTTATGCATATTTACATGTTTAAAATATATTTTTCTATATGGTTGCATTAAAATATATTTTTAAAGGTCATTCGAGTTGCGATCGAGGAACGGAGACCGAGGGCTAAAAAATAGAAAATGTTTTTATTAAATAATTAATTTTAATTATTTAAAATATGGATGATTCTTTTTCATATTTTTGAAAATAAGGGGTTTTGAGGTAAACGTCATGACAGTGCCCTGAATGCTTTTTTATGTGCTAATATGGTTATTTTCAATGGTTATGGATGTTTATGGAATTTTATATGTTAAAATGATTATTTTAAATTTTTATGAAATCTTATATGTTTATGATTTAATATGTCAAAATGTTATTTTAAATGTTTTGATGTTAAAATATTATTTTAAATGTTTATGGATTTTTAATATGTTAAAATGTTTATTTTAAACGATTACTGATTTTTATGATAAAACGATAATGTTAAAAGATATGTTGCATGCTTGTTTTTGAAAGGAAAAAGATATTAAATGCATGATTTTATAAAGTGATGAAAATCTGAAACGTTGAAGGAAGTGAAGTAATTGTGACTATTGAAGATTTATATTAAAAGATATTTTTATGACTATTTATTTATGTTTATGAGTGGTTTTGAGAGGTTATAGTATGAGCTATACTTTTCAAATAATATTTTTGGGTTTGGTAAAACGTTTAACGATTTAAACTATTTTTCTTCGGATTTTTAAATGGTAGTTGGGTATTTTATTTTAAAAATGGTGTTGGGTATTTTATTTTAAAAATGGTGACATGGTATTTTAAAGTATATATATGTATATTTTGAATTATGGAGATTAAGGAGAAAAAAAAATTTCTAGCACGTTTTAAGGAAACGAATGGCAGACGTTTCAATATGATTTTCGAAAATTCCATTGCGCATTCGGGCATCATAACCGATCCCCTTTCAAGTGGTATCATGAGCTATGATTACTTTTATGTGTAGCAAATACATGATATTATGTTGAGGTCAATTTCTAACCACATGAGAATCGTTAAAACAAAACCGAGGCCATTTTGGGGAGGCATTTCGGGTAGCAAGGGCAGCCCTTGAACCCCCTCTTTTTAAAATAAAAAAAATTTTTGTTGGCCGGAATCTGGCGACAGAGCTCCGGCAACGGCGATGACGACTAGGGTTTCCAAAAGTATTTTGGAATATCAAAGTGTCATGGGCCTTGAGTTGTTGGGCCATTAGATGACTAACATAATTTGTGAAATTTAAATGGATCAAAATATTTTTGGTGAAAATTGTCTTATTGGGCCCTTAAGTTTAAATCTACAAAAATTGTACACATTTTCTCATAAAATAAATAATTGAAGTATGACTTTAATTATTTATATTAAATGGTGATTTATAAGAAATTCGGTTGTAAACAAATTAATTAGAAAGTAGACAAAAGAGTTTGTTTACTTTGTTGATTTAGTTCATAATCGTGACGGTTAGTGATTGGATCAAGATATATAATATCGGATCAATTGATTATTGTGATAATTAATTGATGGTGTATGATATGTGATATTATGAATGAAGGGTGATCAAAAGCTCAAGCCCAATTTGCTAGGTGTATGCTAGGATATTTTGAGTTGAATGATTGTAATAATTATCAATTTATAAGTAGGCTTGGTTTATAGCCCGTTCCCACCCCATGAGATGTATCCCTATTTGCCATGGATAGTTATTTGTAAATATTAGTATAGTGGAAGATCAAGATTGGAAGATGGTGGCCTTGATGATTATGAAGATCGAAGACATGTAAATATTGGAGGCTTATGTAATTGTGCATTTGCATCTCATGCATTCCCTAGGATTGGACCTAGTCCCGTGTTTGGCTCACACGGGCCATTAGTTTTTGAGGCGATTGATCATCCTTGTTTATTTTACTGTTTATAATATATGCATGATATATTATAAATAATGAATATGTGAGTTATTATTTTTATAATAACAAAGTTGCATGAATCCAGCAAACATACGATCAAACATGGCAAGCTTTTAAAAAAAATTAATGATGAGACCTTTCAAAATTAAAAACCCTCATTTTGAATAAGATTCAAAATTAATATCAAGCCCGAAAAGAGAAATCATAAACAAAATATTCAAAATTAATATCAAGCCCGAAAAAGAAAATTGTAAATGTGTTTATAATTTCCATGTCTTCCATCGACAATAGCTGATCATGAACGCTACCCGTGCTCGGGGCTCGGCTCATATTATTGGGGAGCCCTGGACACCGGAAAGCTGTGACATCCATTGACATGATGATGTGAACTACGTGGAACTCCCATGACTTTGGCTCATATTATTGAGGGAACTCATGGCGACCGTCCATTAAGGTTCAACATCGATGGGTAAGGCTTGACACGTAAAGATGAACGACGTCATATTATTGGGTCCTAATCAAACATGAGACAAAATTTTACGTAAAGGGTTGCATGGAGATGCAATTGGAAACTACTTTTTGAGAATTATGACTGGCTGATATTATTCGGGATCATAATTTGCTAATTGGACCTTACGTCTCTATTGAGGAAAGCTGTTTCCCGTTTTCACTAGAGGGTAGTGAAAAATGTCAAAACAATGGGAGCGAAAATTTATGAAGTAAAAGTCCATACTTTATATCTTACTAAATATTTTAAAATAGTCAATAACATTTATCTGTTTTACTTTTCAGTACAAATTTGACAATGTCTTCGATTCGCAATCCATTATCAGCTATACTCGACGAACATATTTTGACCGGACCTAATTACCTCAATTGGTTAAGAAACCTGAAAATCGTCTTGAATTCGAAAAGGATAGCATATACACTTACTGATTCGTCCCCTGTTGAGGATCCGACTAGCTGCACTCCTGAGGAATTGCAGAATTACAAGGATTGGTGTGACCATGACTTGCGAGCAAAGTGTTATATGCAGGCTTCTATGAATGATGAGCTGCAGAGGCGTTTTGAGGATGCAAAGAGTGCTGCTGACATTAATTTGCATCTCAAGGAGCTCTTTAGTTAGCAGACTCGACCTCTTAGGCGTGCTACCGTCAAGGAGCTGATCACTTTACGCATGCGAGATGAGCTTCGGTCCATGAGCATGGCCTAAAGATGATTGGGCTTGTGGACAAGCTAGTTGGCACGGATCTCACGTTGCCTTCGGAGTTGACCACTGACATGTTGCTCTTGTCGCTGCCTAGCTCATTTGATCCTTTTGTGGTGAATTTCAACATGAACAAGCTGGAGCCTACCCTTGAGGAGTTGGTGAATATGCTTGTTACCTTTGAGTCCACCATCAAGAAAGAGAAGTCGGTTCTTTATTTGGGTTCTTCATCTGGTACAAGGATTGATCCACACGGGAAGGGAAAGAAGCGTTCTTTCCAACGTCCCAAGAAGAATGTGCCCTTGAAGAGGTAATCTTTGAATCCCGTTGTGACAGACACACCAGTTAAGGCTGACAAGACTGCTGATGTATGTCATCACTGCAAGAATCCTGGACATTGGAAACGTAACTGTAGAGAATATCTTACCCAGAAGGGTTCTGGAAATGGTATGTTCTACATTGAAGCAAACATTTCAATTAACTCTACTTCTTGGGTATTAGATACTGGCTGTGGCTCACATCTCTGTAATGATTTACAAGTGATGGGAAGAAGTAGAAGACTTAGGGAAGGTGAGACCTTCTTGAGGATGGGCAATGGAGCAAAGGTTGCTTCCAAGGCCGTAGGAGATGTTTACTTATCGTTGAACAATGATTTTAAGTTGATTTTGAGAGATGTTTTGTTTGTATCTGAGTTGGTGAAAAACATTGTTTCCATTCTATGCTTGATAAAGATGGATATTCTTGTTTATTTAGCAAAGGTTTTTGTAATATTTACAAGAATTAATGTTTGATTGATACGAGAGTACTTGAAAACGATCTCTATAACTTAACATTGAAAGATATTCCACTAAACAATGTCCAAGTAATAACAACAACAAACAAGCAAAAACAAGATACTCTAAATTCGGCAAAATTATGACATGCTCTATTAGGACATATTTTCCTAAGAAAGATGAACAAGCTAGTGGGAGTAGGCATGTTTGATATGTCTAATATTAATTCTCTCACGACTTTTGAATCATGTCTGAAAGAAAAGATGATTAAAATTTCCTTTAAGGGCCACGTGGAGCGAGCCAAAGTATTTTGGATCTGATCCATACCGATGTGTGCAGTCCGCTTAGCATCACCACTAAAGATGGACATGCCTACTTCATCACCTTTACAGATGACTTTTCGAGGTATGGGTATGTGTATTTGATGAAATACAAATCTGAAGCCTTTGCAAGATTCAAAGAATTCAGAAATGAAGTAGAGAAACAGTTGGGACGAAACTTCAAGTAACTTCGATCGGATCGAGGTGGTGAATACTTGAGTGCCGAGTTCCAAGAGTATCTTAGGGAGAATGGGATTCTCTCGCAGTGGACTCCGCCTGCTACACCACAGTTGAATGGTGTTTCAGAGTGTTAAAAACGGACTTTGAAGGACATGGTTCGGTCTATGATGGGGTTCACAGAGTTTCCGCCATCCTTTTGGGGATATGCGCTTGAGACAGCGGCATTGTTGTTGAACAATGTCCATTCAAAGACAGTTGATAAGACACCATATAAGATATGGATGGGTAAAACTCCTAAATATTCTTATCTTAGAATATGGGGATGCTCTGCTTATGTGAAGCAGGTAGTGGGAGATAAATTGGATATAGTTGATCCATTTTATGTTACTTTGTGGGATATCCAAGGAATTCAGTTGATATTATTTCTATCATCCCCAAGAAACAAAGGTGTTTTTTTCTAAGAATTTAACCTTTTTTGGAAAAAAATTCCTATTGGATAGAAAAAAGGAGATGATAGAACTCGAAGAAGTTCGAGAAACACCCACAATTGTAGAACCCATACCCGAAGAACCAAGAGAGGAGATACAAGCTCCTAGAAGATCCGAGAGAGTCTCAAGACCACCTATGAGGTATGGTCTGTTTCTTGAACAGGACCATGATGAGCCTAACCATGGATGTGATCCAATGACCTTCAAGGAAGCGCTATCTGATGGCGATTAATACAAATGGCTTGAAGCTATGGAATCTGAGATGAATTTCATGCGTTCGAACCAAGTGTGGATCTTGTGGATCCACCTGAGGGAACTGTTCCCATATGGTGTAAATGGATTTACAAGAGGAAAGTTGGGCTAGATGTGAAGGTATTGACATTTAAAGCACGATTGATAGCAAAAGGCTATACTCAAAGACAAGGAGTTGACTTTGAGGAAACCTTTTCTCCAGTTACAATGTTCAAGTCTATAAGGATATTGCTAGCCATAGCTGCATGGTATGACTATAAGATATGTCAGATGGATGTAAAGACAGCCTTTCTTAATGGGGATATTAAGGAAGAGATTTACATGTCTCCACCTGAAGGGTTTACATCTATCGGAAGTGAGCATATGGTAAACTTCAGAGATCTATTTATGGTCTAAAGCAGGCATCTAGGAGCTGGAACCTCATATTCGATAGTACAATAAAAGAGTTTGGTTTTACTATGAATCCTGAGGAACTCTGTGTGTATAAGAAGGTCAGTGGGAGTGTTGTGACATTCCTGGTGCTTTATGTTGATGACATTCTACTCATTGAGAATGATGTAGGGATGTCGCAATAAACTAAACTATGGTTAGCGAGTAAGTTCTCGATACAGGACTTGGATGAAGCATCTTTTGTATTGAGAATACAAATCTATAGAGATAGATCAAGAAGATTGCTTGGTATCACCCAGTCCACATACATTGATACCATCGTGAAGTGATTCTCGATGGATGAGTTCAAGAGAGGACATCTACCAATGTGTCATGGCGTGTCCCTATCCAAGTCTATGTCTCCCAAGACTAATGCAGAGATATCGGCGATGACAAGCATTCCTTATGCATATGCAATTAGTAGCATCATGTATGGGATGATATCTACATTTCCTAACATGGTTTTTGCACCAAGTGTAGGGAGTAGATATCAATCAAACCCTGGTCTTTCACACTGGAAAGGTGTGAAAGACATCCTCCAGTATTTGAGAATGACCAACAAATTGTTCTTGGTCTTTGGGGGTGGAGAACTGAAATTGGAAGGCTATACCGACTCTAGCTTCCAAAGAGATATCAGTGACTCAAAGTCAACCTCTGAGTTTGTATTCATGCTCAATGGTGCTGCTGTCTCTTGGAAGAGTTCCAAGCAAGACAGTAATGCGGATTCCACCACAGAGACCGAATACATTGATGCATTAGCTGAAGCAAAGGAGGCTGTTCGGATAAGGAATTTCGTTCAAGAGTTGGGTGTCATTCCTAATGGAGTTGCTCCAGTCCCGTTGTTTTGTGACAACACGGGAGCCATTGCTCAGGCGAAGGAGCCAAGGTCTCATCAGAAATTCAAACATGTATTGAGAAAGTACCACATCCTCCGAGAGATTGTGGAAAGAAGAGAAGTGTCGATTGACAAAGTCGGCTCCGTAGATAATGTTGTTGATCCACTAACTAAGCCTTTACCTTGACCATTATTCGAGATGCATCGCGAATAGATGGGTTTGAAGCATATGGGTAGTTGGCTCTAGTGCAAGTGTAAGATTGTTGGAGTAGGTGTCCATCGAGCCAAGTGTTGGCCGAGGGTTCATGTTTAAACTCTATGTATAAACATTCTTTATTTTAATAATATTTGAAATTATTGCTTTGGTACATCTTTATCTGTATACCCATACTAGTTGCATAGATAAAGTCCTTGAATATACAAATAGTATAAAGAATATGAGATGCTCATATGATGAGTATCATGAAACTCATATTTGGAATACTGTATATTATAAACAGTTCCTAGTCGATTCAACCGCCGCTAAGAAGGATAAAGGCCGCTCGAGCTTGAGACTAGTATCTGCGATGTGAGTATCATGTTTCATTGGTAGGGGACATTGTGATGTCTGAGCATGTAGATAGGTGCTCCTTGTAGAGTGCACTGAACAACCCTCCATAAAAGACTTTCCAACTGGTTCTCACTTATCGAGTGAAAACTTCCTAATTTATAGTTGTACACCATTATTCCTTATGACCTGGGACAACATTGAGACTCTATATGCTAGCATTGCACTTTGACTTGTTTACAGACTCTCATATGGATATACTATGTGTATGTAGTTTGAAATCTCTGATCAGAGTGTTGGTGGTAATTATGAAAGGGGTTTCATAGATTACACCATCGATGCAACTACGACGTGACACATAGTATCGATTCTTTGATAGCTCTCGGTATAGCAATAGTTGTCAAATCGATCGGGATATATGAGATGAAGGGACCGTACTGTATGCTAAACATAATAGATTGGTTCTTGCAGGCACTATCTTTTGATACCTAGGGAATCATGTAAGCGATGCTGCTAAGCGTTTAATATGATTGGTTGGGTACTATCAGACTTGAGTTCTGACGTTCTTATTATCAAGGAGTTGATAAGTAAGAATGGAGCAACTGGGGTATGCTCATATAAGGACATGTTTAATCCCGAATCACATTGAGATTTGAACCCACGGCTAGTTGTATCATTGAACCATTGAGGGTCACACAAGTGATAACTTTCTAGATCCCGTTGAGAACTAAAATAGTTCAAAGTGTTGAACGGCTTATAAAGGAGTTTATAAGCGTAAAGAAAAATAGAAGTATGACTTCTATAAGAGGATTATGTGAAATGTAACTTTTAATTTGAGGAAGCTTTCCTAAATTAAAAGATGGTTCTAATAAATAATGTATTTGAAAATTGTGATTTTCATAAATATTATTATGGACTAAATTAAATTAATTCAACTATTGAATTAATTAAACACTAGTGGACCTAGTAGAGTCTAAATAATTAAGTTAATTCAAGTGTTGAATTAATTAAATAACATTGAGTGTTGTAGAGTCCAATTGAAAATAATTATTCAACTAGTGGGTTTGAGTAAATACAAGTAAAGTTTAAGTGGTCTCAAATGTGTGTGAGATATTTAAATAAAAGTACATGGGCTTTGTAAATGTTGCATGCCCAAATAAAATTGCATGCTTGTGAGATGAAGAGTTGGAGACAACTTTTTCGATAAACAAGGCATGACATACACGTGCAACTTTAACTTTTTACACAACCAAGAAAAGCTTTCTCCTTCTGTCCTCCTAGCAAGAGTGGCCGAAATTCTTCATTATTTTTCTCTCATTTTTGCTTATTCAATGGTTGATGAAAACATTCTCTTCTCAAAGAAAATCCTCTAATTTTTCTAGTGCAAAATTAGAGGGGATCTTTCTTGTTAGTGGTGGACCTAATTTGAAGGAATTTGAGCAAAGAGTGCTCAAGAGAAGCTTGTAGATTTGTCTACCATTCAAGAGCTAAGTTGTTTAACAACTTAGTTGGAACCATCATCATTCTTTGTGATTGATAGGTAAATTTCTAAAACACACTATGTATGATTTTGTGTTTTTCATATTTGCTACACATAGTAGTGGGTGCTCGGTTTTCATGCTATGAAAATATGATTTTCAAAAATTCCGTTGCACATCCGAACACCGTAACCGATCCCCTTTCACTCTGGTCATGCTTTACCGCTTCCCAATCCTGATCATAACCCGGTCAAGCTTTACCGGGGTGGAGAGATCCCCGTACACGTTTTCCGGCTTCCAAACCCATTCCTAATTAGTCACAAGACAATTCGCATACCTCAAAAATATAAAACATTTTCTTTTTGCACGTCGAACATTCTAACATAGTGTTGAGGGCTTCGTTGGATCTCGCTTGGGCTACTGCTACACATTCTAAGACGTTATTCAAGCAACTTAAATTCCATAATTTAACCGTACCAATCGTACTCACCACCGAAGTAATTAAATAACTTACGACTTTCTAGACCACTCAGGACTTGACCATTTTTAACCATCATACTAGACCGTGACATCGAACCCCGAAACAATCCTGATATGGAGTATGAACATTTCCCAAGCAATGGAAGACACGGACCTTACTTAAACCTTAATTCAACGTTTCCTATCCAAACTTCATAACGGCTAATCTAACCCTCACTAAGCTTGGACATAACGACTTATTGATACCCAAACGAGGCAATAGCACTTAAACCTAAAGCTCCCCCATTCCTGGACTGGTCCTAGGTGGCTATAGAGTATTGTTGCAGTGCTGGTTAAGCGCCTAGGCGCTGCATCCCAGCGCCTAGGCGCTGCAAGGCGCGAACCGCTGGCACTGCAGCGCTCCAAATACAGCGCTGTGGCGCTAACCCTGCGCGAACCAAACCCCAAAAATTCATTTTCTACCCATTCGCTTCCCTACGACTTCTAATGTAACCAACCCATTACCGACCCGAACGAAACACCAAAAACGTCTGATCACAAAACACGGCATACCTAAACGCAGCAGTGATCACCCAGCGGTGCCCAACAAAGCCTGCAACCGATACAACTCAAGAAAACATGATGAACACATTTTGATAACAACACTGTTTGAGCAATCACACGAAAATGATCATAACTCACTCGTCTCTTGTCTGAAAATTACAAATTTACTGTCAAATCGAAGGTATAAAAAATACTACGTTTTATATGTTGAATTTTTTTTTCAGAAAACCGACCTAAAATTCGTAGGATTTGAAATGACAGCAGATTCGGTTTTTGAGATCTAAAAACTGTTTCAAAAATCGTTTTAAACATTTTCGCTCAAACTTTGCACAACTTATATAGATTTTTCCACACAATATGAATCAAAATATTTACTACGACAATATCGATGCGAAAAATGAAAGATTATACATGCCTTTGCGCTAGAATACACGAAGATAACGAAACCGACGCGGTGGATTAAGGGAGATGAATGGGAGACGCTTGCTACACGATTCTTGCTCGAAAAAGGGACGTAAATCTCCAGAATTTTTCAAAGGGAAGGGGTTGAGAGGGTGGCTGCTGAAAGAGCTCAAGAACCCTAGCTTCCTCTCAAAAAAAAAAATATAAAGAACAAGGGGGGTGTGTGTGTGCCGATGTGTGTGTAACGTGTGTGTGTGTGCGTGAGTTTAAAGAGTTAATTAGGGGCTAAAAATGTTTAGTTAAATAATTAGTGATAAAATATTACTACTATAATTATTTAATCTCACTCAAAGATTTAATAAAAATAGTTTAGTACCAAATTTCAAGATTAAAATCTCCAATTATTCAAAATAGTATTTGAAAACCTTGAAATCTTAAAATCACCTAATAAATTAAATTAGGCTTTAAAATGCTAAAAATTTCATAAATCAATTAAAATACCAATTTTTCTTGACTTGAAATAAAATAACACATTAATCAAAAATCGCCTAAATCGTCACCGGTCTCTTTTCCACATCCCGTATCGAATATTTGCCTGAAACATAAACCTCAAGAAAACGTTTTAACGTGCATCAAATAACCATGTAATAATTTAAAATACTACAAATCATAAATCATGCATCGTTAAAATCGTTTTAAAATTATATAGATAAGCAATTCAACAATTTAATAAATGTATGGGTTTATGTGTACTAATTTTGGGCTCAACAAACTGTGATTCTCAAGCCTCCATATGCTTAATTCTCACAACTCCTCTCCACTAGTATATTGGGTAATTGTGACAAGGTTATTAGGTCTTGCAGGCTTATAACATCAGGCTTCGGCTCACGTTTACAATGAAGGGTATGTAAATCAAAATTTTAGAGAAATCCTTGAATTTCATCATTTTCACTCTCATTTCATTCACCATCCACTTGTTATTTTCTCATCATTCACATCCTCATTTTCCCATATTTTTTTCTTCACCACATCTTGATTCATTCTTTTCATTATTTTTCTTCTTTTGTTTCTTTTTCAACTCCTTTATACACATTTGTTTTTTTCTTTTCAAGGAGTAAATGAATCATTTCAACACCGATGAACTTATTTCTCTTTAATTTAGGTTGGATAGTAAGTGTATAAGCTTCATTCGGTAGTTGTTGTGGGATATAGAACAGATACAAGTGGAGGCTAATTGTATGTCATTGACACACTCCACTTGATTTTCAATAAGCTCAAAATGGGACACTAGGAATATTAATGATGCATTAGGTAAGCTCGAAAGGCTCAAATTGTTTTTAAGAATTGCCTAAATCATTCTATGTCACACTTTACCTGTATTTCGCCTCGAGGAGTGTGAGGTTAAGTTCTAGACAACTATCAATCCACAATCAATAGATACATAATGATCATGCAATTCAACAAGTAAATGGTGTCATGCAATAACAAATTAACTACACACTTCAATTTTTCAATTAGGCACAAAGGGCTGCAAATGATAATAAATGAAAATAGGCCCAAAGTAGTTTGAAATAATGCCTCGGTCATCTCTATATGCACACACATTTTACTTAGGTTCATGTGATTCTCGCTAATGTTTTAGTTCTCAATCATCAGTTTAGTATCCCAAGTGAGTGAATGTTTCTTAAAAACGATGGGATCAACAGTCATGGCATCGTGCATAAAAATGTGAAAGCAGAGAAATCATACATATATATTGACCAATTTTAAATCGAAATCATTTCTCATCATAGGCTGAATACTTGTATCTTCTACAACATGACTCGAATTTATCTTCTTTTTTTTAAAAAAATAGACGTAAAACTCAAAACGATTCGACTAGACTCCCTACGAAATTAAAACAATTTAACTACTATGCAGGAGATAACTAATCATGCAGTCTTCTAAACAAACTAGTCAAATCCAGCTCAAAAAATCAACATCAACACAAACAAATTCACACCCCCAAACTTAAGTACGTGCATTGTCTCCAATGTACAGTAATGTACCAAGAAAACATGGGATCATTTACCTCGTGCAACGAGCATCAGGACTCGTTGTCCTCGCCTGACAACTCAACCTCCTCATCATCCAGGTCATCAAGCTCATCATCGTCATCAGAGTCATACTCATCATCGTCTTCGATAGATCGGTGTGAAAAAGCTGACAGAGGCAAAAATGGCTCGTCGGAGGCGCTGGACGCAGGAAAGCATTGTGAAATCACGCGGGTAAAGTTGCACGTAGTCCATGTGCTCGCGAGTAATCCGCCACTGTCTCCTCATCATCCACTCCAAATCATCGAGACGCTCGTGCGCGGACTGTGGTCTCCTAGTACTTGCCCGTGGTACTTGTGGTGCCTGTGGGGCGGGCTACGGCTATGCTCCAGTCCCTGAAGCCTCACCTGGACCCAGAGAACTCTGTCGTTGTCTCTTATCTCTTGGGAACTCCCTAACCAGTAAAATATCTCATTTCGTCTGCAATATCTGCTCACTGTCATCCCATGTGACACCCACTATGTGACAGAGGTCCGTGATGGTCGAAAAATAGGGCATACTAATAGTGGAAGTGCCCCGGGCAGCTTGCAAGATCAAATTCATAATCACCCAGCCTGCATCAATTGTCTTGCCGGTGATGATACAATATCCTAAAGTTGCCTTACTCTTCATCACATCCGACACATGCCTAGATGGCATCAACCTCAAGGCTACAACATGATACAAATTATATGCCTTTCTCTTCATAGACGTCGCTAGGAACATGAGAGGGGCTCGTTGATTGTTGAGCTTCCAAACTATGCTCAGCTCACAAAGTGCAGCAATGATTGCCTCATAAGTCTAAGCCTCTCTCATGAACATCGTGTACTCGTCAGTGTCATATTCGAGCATTGAGTACAACGAATTAATCGTCCGACTGTCGAATGCAACCATCTGCTCTCAGATCTTTACATGATGATATTCATGTTTCACCTTTAAGTTGGCATAAAATTTCCTAACAAGGGACATCACTGCATCCGCAGGCGGCTTCACAAATTCTTCCCAATGCAACCCCCGAGCAAGAACCAATGTATCACAACTCGGGTGGCTCTGATCCATCACTTTCTCTCGTTGCATATTCTTTTCTTGTAGTTTCATATAGTTCACAGTGGCTTTAGTATTCCAAAAAAGGTCGTCTATCGAAACTAGCAGAAGACGACTCACCATCCCCACCTTGACCATGTTTACTTTTTTTCTTTGGCGGCATGACTCAACTTAGATAACAACCCTACACTCGATAGCAATTGTCCCCACAACAACGGCTCAGACAACAAAAATATTCCAACAATATAGTTACCACAATATCAAAATAATATTTCGATTATTGGTTCCTCTACAGCATGCAATATCCCAATCCAACAATCACCAAGAACAACTTCACTTAAAAAATTTATCAAACACCTTGTGTGAAGAAATCAAAAACTCAATTCCATCAAATTCAAAGCTTGAAAATAGAGAATCACAACACTTAAAACAATCACCTTGTTATAGAGGACTGGAATTTGCTGTAATTCACCCGGGGTCGACTCATTTGAGAATTCTCGTTGAAATCCTTAGGCAAAAAGAATTCTCGTTGAAATCCTCGGCAAACCAGGGAAGTACAGAGTTTACCTCGAAGAGTTGTTCATCTGAAAATGTTTCCTGTAGAGCTCTCTCTTCATTTTTCTCCTCCAACTCCAGTCTTGACAAGTGATCTGCTACTTGATTCTCACTCCCCTTCTTATTTTTGGCCTCGAAGTCAAATTCTTTCAGTAGAAAAATATACCTTATCAAGCGTGGTTTTGCATCCTTCTTGGCGAATAGGTAACGAATGGTTGCATGGTCATTGAAAACAACTACCTTTGTGCCGATCAGATAAGGCATGAATTTGTCAAAGGCAAATACTACTGCAAACATCTCTTTTTCAATAGTAGTGTAGTTCTGATGTGTGGCATCCATGGTGCGACTTACATAGTAGATTGTCTTAGACATATTTTCTCTTATTTGACTCAGGACAGCGCCAACTGCATAGTCACCGGCATCACACATTAACTCAAAGGGCTCCTTCCAACCCGATACTATCATAATTGGTGCTGTCACCAATGCTTTCTTGATCTTTTCGAATGCCCGCAGACAGTCATCATCAAAGATAAATATAGATTATTTTTCAAGAAAATTACATAGAGGTTTAGTGATTTTAGAGAAATCTTTAATAAATCTACGATAAAACCCTGCATGTCCTAGGAAACACTTTATTCCTTTGATGTTTTTTGGTGGATAAAGGTTTTCAATTGTGACCAATTTGGCTCTGTTTATCTCTAATACCCTATAAGACACTTTATGTCTAAGAAAAATTCTCTCTTGGACCATAAAATGACATTTCTCCCAATTAAGAACTAAGTTCTCTTCTTGACATCTCTGCAACACAAGGGAAACGTTATGTAAATAGTGATCAAACGAAAAACCAAATATGAGAAGTCATCCATGAAGAATTCCATGATTTCCTCCACAATGTCTGCAAATATGGTCATCATGCACCTCTGGAAAGTAGCAAGCGCATTGCATAACCCAAACTGCATCCTCCTAAAAGCTAATGTGCCATAGGGACACGTGAATGTAAACTTCTCCTGGTCTTCTAATGCTATAGCAATCTGATTATAATCTGAATAACCATCTAGAAAACAATAGTGACAATAACCAGCAAGTCTATCAAGCATCTGATCAATAAAAGACAATGGAAAATGATCTTTATGTGTAGGATTGTTCAACTTCCTATAGTCAATACGTACTCGCTAGCCAGTCACAGTGCGAGTATATATTAGTTCATCATTCTAATTTCTTACCACAGTTATTCCACCCTTTTTAGACACTACTTGTATGGAGACATCAAACTACTGTCAGAAATTGCATATATAACTCCAGTATTTAACAGTTTCATCAGCTCATTCTTCACTACCTCTTTCATTTTTGGATCAACCTCCTCTGGAGATCCACATAAGGAGTATACGACTCCTTCATCAGAATTTTATGCATGCATATAGTGGGACTAATTCCCTTAATATCAGAAATCGACCATCCTAATGCAGTTTTAAACTTCCTCAACATTCTCAACAGTTTATCTTTTTCATCACAAGTAAGGGAGGAAGAGATGATTACCGGACATATCGACTTCTCACCTAAGAATGAGTAGCAAAGATGGCTTGGCAACTCCTTCAAATCAGGAGAGGATGGTATTACCTCTTTTTGCTCTTCTACCTTCAAACCCTCGAGCAGTGCATCCTTGTTTCTTTCTTTTTGCAACCCATCAAGAGTCAGTTCAAGCAGCACCAACCAAACATCTCTCCAAGAGATCCTTAGTTCCTGCACAATCAAGGAAAAAACATGAGTCTATAACATCAATGCTTATACACTTACGTACCTCATTTGATCCCTTCATGCATGATAGATATTAAAAATAACTGCTTCTCCACCAACTCTCAAGGTGAGTTCTCTCTTATGCACAACTATCAAAGCTCTTCCAGTCGCTAGGAAAGGTCTCCCAAAGATTAGTGGAGTATCATGATCTTCTTTAATATCTAAAATTACAAAGTCAGCAGAAAAAATTTATTTATCCACTTAATTTTACCGTACATCTTCAACGATCCCACGTGGATACGTGAGACTTTTGTCTGCAAGCTGTAGGGTTATAGTGGTTGATTTAACCTCTTCAAGCTCCAAATCCCTGTAAATAGAGAATGACATAAGATTAATACTTGTTTCTAAATCACATAAATCTCTGCTAAATTGAGTACCACCAATAAATCAAGGAATAGTAAAACTCCTTGGATCTTTTAATTTATGTGGTAGCTTCTTTTGCAGAATGGCGCTACACTCCTCGGTCAGCTTCACTGTCTCATACTCATGCAGCTTCCTCTTCTTAGACATCACATCTTTAATTAACTTTGCATAATTTGGAATTTTCTCCAACGCGTCTGCAAATGGAATGTTGATGTGAATCTTCTTGAAAATATCTAGGAATTTAGCAAACTGATAATCAATATTCTTCTTCTTAAATCTTTGAGGGTATGGAAAAGTCGGTTTTAGTATAGGAGTCATTTCAACTTCGACTTCAATTTTGGAATCCTCAATTTTTTTCTCCTTTCTATCCTTATACTCATCCTCTTCTTCAACCATCTTTTCCTTTTCCACTTTCTCTTTGGATATTTCAACTTCAAGTTCTTTTCCACTCCTCAAGGTGAATGCTTTGCATTGCTCTCTTGGATTCACTTCAGTGTTATTATGAAACTGACCTCTGTGTGTCTCCATACTATCAAGACGAGACTCAATCCTAGCCATCTTCTTTCCAGATTCAGCAACAAATATCCCAACTAAATCCTCAAACGAAGGCTTTCCTTCCCACTTTGATATATTGAACCCCCATGGAGGATTCAAAACATTAAAATTATTAGCATACAAAAAATTCTCATGATTTCTCAAACCAGAATGATAAGTGTTAGGAGGAGGGTTACCTCGATATCCTCCATACCCACCATAATTCTTGTTGTTGATATACTGAGCCTCGTCAGTAAGGTGTGGTTCTTCAATGACAACCAATGCACTTTCAACCTCTGTCGTGCTCACCTTATCCATAGCTACAATCTGCCTAGTCAATGCTGAAACTTGGGCAGTGAGTGATGTGATGGGATCTATAGAATATACTCCAGCTGTCTTCTTTACTCCTACCTCTCAGAAGGCTACTGGTAACAGTTAATAGTCATCTGTTCAAGCAAATCATACGCTTGAACAAGCGATTTGGCAAAGATCGTGCCACCAGCTGTTGCATCCACAGTTTCCCTTGTTTGCCCATTCATACCATTGTAGAATAATTCAATATGTATCTAGTCTTCAAAACCATGATTCGGGCACCTTCTGAGCAGCTCATTTTACCTCTCTCATGCCTCATACAACTGCTCAAAGTCAGTCTGCCTAAAAGTACTAGCTTCAATCTTCAACTATGCAGACTTCGCAGGGGAAAATACTTAGCAAGGAACTTCGTTGCTAAATCCTGCCATGTCGTGATACTCCCCAAAGCAAGCGATTGTAGCCATCCTCTTTTCAGGTCCCTGAGAGAAAATGGAAGCAAACACAATATAATAATGTCATCATATACATTGTTAATCTTTACCGTATCTGTAATCTTGATAGGATCGGGTAAAAGTGAAAGAGTGTTTAGAAGGGGAGTTGAATAAATTAAACACAAACAATTTTCACAATCTTTTATCTTTTTATGAGTCAGTTTAGTGATAAACTGATACTCAGGAATCTTGTAAGTCTATATCAATTAGTTAACAATAAAAATGCGGAAATAAACTGACTGATAGATAGAATAAAATTGAAATAAGAAGACACGAGATTTTATGGACGTTCGGAGATTTCAAACACTCCTACATCACCCCTTCTATCACAAAGATAGGATATTCACTAAAAGACTTTGATCGATACAAAGAGTTGTACAGACCCACTTCAGTTTTGTACTTAACAATGCCAAACTGAAACTCTTAGTTACGAACCAGTTTACAGTACTCAATTGGACTGAAATAATTTAGCACGACTGATCTCTTCAAGATCAAGTATTACAATGATAACAGTTTGTGCTTGTAAGCTCGAAGTACAGCCTTGAATGCTATGAATATATACAATAAGCGTGAGCTTTGAAATTTGCAAAGATTTCAGCAGAGTAACAGCTCAGTTGATAGAATAGTATATCGATCGGGTTGATTCAGAGAGTTTCTCAGCTGCTCTTCTCTTCACGTCAACATTCTTCTGACAGTCGTATACTGTTGCTTTTCTGTAATGCGGCGATCCCACTACTTGTTGCAGTCAGCTTTTGTATAGTTTTCGGTTGAACGTTTTTTTCCTTAACTGATGACGTGAATTGCTGAAAGGTCAGCTGATAGGATGTAGCTGATAAGCTCACAACTGATTGTAGTAACTGATCAGTCAGTTGTCTGCGTAATTCAGTTTGCTAGTCCAGTTGCCTTCGAAAATATGCGTACTAATCTTCAGTTATAGGCAACCGATAGTTTGCGTATTTTAGATCAGTTTCTATCAGTCTTCTTGATCAGTTAGTTCAATCTATTAAATGCTCAGTTTGTCAAACTTCCGAAATTCATTTTCCAACAAATCTCTAGGAAATTCCTCAAATAAAGGTGAGGATGAGCCGTGGCGGTTCCCGAAAATTGGTTCTGCTGAACCATATTTATCAGTTCAGGCTTCAGCTCAAAATTGTTTGCATTTATAGTCCCCCGATCAATGCCAGAATATTGTGTGTTGATCACTGCTCTGAAGTGATCTCTGATGGGTATAGCTTCTGACGGATTTCGTCTGTTGTCCTCTCTGTTTTCGCCCACGCTTGGATCTCTTCTCTTCTCGTTTTTCTTAATCTTCTTGCAATTATTTCGACCTCAGGATCAAAGATAAACAAGTCCAGACTTTTCGATCTTCGCACGCACTGTCAAACAAAGAAAAGGAACAAACAATTATTACTATAATAAAATAAAAACAACTCTAAATAAAATCTAGACTAATTGGTAACAATACTGATATAAATTTAAATTTGACAATCCCCGGCAACAGCGCCAAAAACTTGTGGCGTATTTTCTGTTTGCAAGCGCACGGTTGTCAAGTTTTAATATAAGATAGTAAAGTATCGGTCCCACAATGAGTGTATATATAAAAGTATATTACTGTTTGTAATTAAAATAGTCACGATTTTATCTAGAAGAATTAGGGGTGTCAAAATGCAACACGATCCGTCAACCCGACACGACCCAACACGAAAAAAATCAGGTTCGGGTTGGGGTTTTTCGGGTTCGGGTTGGGTGGGTTTGGGTTAGTGCCGAGTTAGACGGGTTTCGGGTTGGGTCGCGGGTTGACCCGAATTTTTTTTTTGTTGAAAATATTACCTATATTTTTATAAATTTATATGTTAAATTTTCATCATTTAATATTTATTTTGTATATTTTTTATTTTTTTAACGATTTTTTATTTGATTTAGTAAATATACTTTTAATTATCTACAATTAAACTTTCAAATTTAAATCAGAAATTTTGTTATTATGTGTTTAAATTAAAATATTATTTTTATTTTTTCGAATTTTTTCCATTAATTTTTTTAAAAAAAATAAAAAAAAAATAAATTTCGGGTTAGGCGAGTTGAGTCGGGTTAGACGGGTTATTGTTCGGGTTGGGGGTTTTCAGGTTGCTTTGGGTTCGGGTTGAAAAAAAAAATTCGCGGGTTGATCTGAAACACGACCCACTCGACCCGATTGACACCCCTAAGAAGAATCAATAAGTGGTTTAGTTTACTGAAAACGAATTAATTGATAATAAATATTAATCAAATCACCGAATTGAGCAAATATTAATGAGAGAAAATATCTAGATGAATGATTTCACTTAATTTCCACGATAACTATTCCCGATTGAATTTATATTCATGAATTCAATTTATTTAATAGCCAAGAACACTTAACTATTTTATTCTCCAGTTCCCAATTGACGAATAAAGTGTATCATTCAAACTTCAATTCAAATATTCCCAATAAAAATATAAGTTCAAATCATATATGCAAACGATGATCTTGCCTAAGCCCCGCTAAAGTTATACGCCTTCCGTACAGTATAAACATTTAACGATGTGTCTCTAATGATACATAATTCTAGTCTCTCTCCCGAGTTGTAGAATTAATATGATTACAATCAATTTATGGCCAGTAAACTAAAATCGATAAGAACTAGATAACACAATTAAACCAACAGGAATTCAATCATATAAACAACTGAGTCAAAATCATCGTGTCAACGAAGCTACATCATCCTCTAGAATGGAAAATTTAGTTTATAACAGAGTCTAAACTAAAACATAGCATGTTTGAAGATTTAGACATCTCAATACAAGAATTTAAATGGCGGAAGATTAGATAACAAATCAGAAGTGGTGTTTCTGTCCCCAGATTCATCCTTCTTCATTTTTGAGATAAATCCTTGCGTTCCAAATCCTTCTCCAATGTATTCTCTTCGTCTCTCACCTCTTTTCTCTCCAAAAACGGCTGCCTCTATCTCTGAAACCCTATTCTTCCTTTTATCCTTCTCCCGATCCCATAAAGTAAAGCCCATTATCTTTTCTCGCATGCGTTAGCTCCGCGGCGCTTGTCAAGCAACGCCTAGGCGCCCGTAAAGTCCAGATGTAGTTCCGCGACGCTAGTTGTGTAGCGCCTAGGCGCTAAAGCTTCGGCAACTCTGGCGCTGTGGCGCTGAGTGGTAGCACTGCAGCTCTTCTTTCCCTCCTATGAAGCCTTAGCGCTGCGGCTCTTCTTCCTTGGAGTTGCGGCTCTAGTCCATCAACATTTCACAATTAAAAACACTTCTAATCGCCATCAATCATTCAATAGTTGTTCATGTCTTGCACGACACGAAAACAATAAATATCAAGCATAATTATGTCCGAAACTAACATAATTCAAATGGATTTTCATATAAATTAAGTGCAATTCTTGTACTTATCAATTAACCCGGTCAACATTTAACAAGATTCGACCCTAACTTGCGTGATAAAAAATGATAAGAACGTAATTTTTGACATTTCTCACACTTGATAATCAAACATATCTCCACACATCTTTTTAATCTTACCATTCCATTCTGCTTACGTTTCCGTTAGGCCACTTGAGGATCTACACCACTCAAAGTTGTCAATGTTCAATGGCTTGGTCAGAACATTAACTATTTTATCCTTTGTATGGATCTTCTGCATATCTATACTTCTTTCTTTTACTACTTCTCGAACAAAGTGAAATTGAACTCCAATGTTTATAGTCCTAGAATGAAAGGCTGGATTCGTTGCAATATGCAAAGCACTCTGCCTGTCGTAAAACAAAGGAACATTATCTTGTTTGTACCCGATTTCCTCCAATAACCTTTTAATCCATGTTTCTTCCTTGCAAGCTTGAGTAGCTGTCATGTATTCTGTCTTTTTTATAGATAACGCCACAACTGTTTTCAGTTTTGAAACCCAACTTATCGTTCCCTCTGCAAGTGTAAACACATAACCAATAGTAGATTTTCTCTTATAGGATCACCTGTATAATCTAAATCGACATAGCTCCTGAGTGTAAAATTCAATCATCCATAACTTAATGCAGTATTTGAGATACCCTTAATGTATCTAAAGATACTCTTAACAGTGATCCAATGTTCTCGTTCATAATTCGTCATATATCGACTAATTTCTCTCATTGCTTGAGAAATGTCTGGTCTTGTAAAGATCATGACGAATATCAAACTTCCAATTGGTGATGCATATGTACTCGAGACATCTTCATCCTCTTTACTTCATTGCTAGGATACATCTCAGAGGATAAATTGAAGATAATAGGAAGATGAGTCAAAATTGGCTTACTACCTTGCATATTGAAGCGATACAAGACTTTCTTCAAATAATATTTTCTATGAAAGTCAAATATTTATGTTACTTTTGTCTCGATGAACTTACATCTCTAGAATATTGTTTGTTGGCCCCCAAGTCCTTCATATCAAATTCCCCAGCCAAATGTGTCTTTAATCCTTTGACCTGATCTCTGTTGGGGCATGCTACTAACATGTCGTCCACATACAAGAGCAAAATGATATAATCATCATCAGACCTCTTGAAATACGTACAAGGGTCAGTCTGTTGTATCCAAGGCTCATGATACAGGAATCAAATCTTTTGTATCAACACACCGGCGTCTGTTTGAGATCGTACAGATATTTGTTCAACATGCAAACCAAGTTCTCTTTGCTTTTTTCCGTAAAACCTTCTGGCTAGAGCATAAAGATTTCTTCTTCAAGATCTCCATGAAGAAACACAGTTTTCACATCTAGCTGTTCTAGATGTAGGTCAAACACCGCACACAATGCCAACACTACTCTGACTGTTGTAAGCCAAACCACGGTAGAATATATCTCATTGAAGTCAATGTCTTTCTGAGCATATCCTTATACCACCAATCTAGCACGATACCGCTCCACTTTGTTATTGCCATTACGCTTGATCTTATAGACTCATCTGTTTCCAATGGCTTTCATCCCTCATGGTAGTATAACAAGATCATATTATTGTCTAATGTCTCTAACTTTTCTTGCATTGCTATCATCCACAAGAATACATTTGAGCTTTGAGTAGTCTCGTGGAAACTTGATGGCTCACCATCCTCTTATAATAGACAATATTCAATATTGTTCTCAGTGACATAATCTAAAAGCCAACATGGTGGTATTCTATCTCGATTTGACTGCCTCACATTAGAAATCTCAGACTCAACATGTTCTTGTTCTTCGTGCTATGGTACTTTTTCACAAGAAATTTAACCCTCATCAGTCTTATTTTCCACCTGAAATATAATAATTTCTGAATTCAGTGTGCTTTTGTCTCCCTTTATTTTATTTTCCTCAAACATAGCATCTCTGCTGATGACAAGCTTGTGGACAGTAGGATCCCACTAGCGAAACCCCTTTACTCCATCAGCATAACTCAAGAAGATACATTTTTTGGATTTCAAATCCAACTTATCTTTCTTAATGATTGTACAGAACATACACAAAACTTCAAAATGTATTCAAATGAGAATAATCAGTCGGCTTCCCAATCCACATCTTCATCGGAATCTTCAGATCAATCGTCACTGCAGGAACTGAAAGAGAACGATTGATAATATAACAAGAGGTTTTAACTGCTTCCGTCCAAAATGACTTACTAGACCCGCAGTCTTCAACATGACCC
The DNA here is from genome assembly GCF_012295235.1 of Primulina huaijiensis. Taxonomy (NCBI): domain Eukaryota; kingdom Viridiplantae; phylum Streptophyta; class Magnoliopsida; order Lamiales; family Gesneriaceae; genus Primulina; species Primulina huaijiensis. The sequence goes on along the minus strand of NC_133323.1, from coordinate 9,762,628 downwards.
TTGTTCTATCCAACAAGCTCCTGTTCATTTGCTCCACCGCTCTATTCTGTTGAGGAGTTTAAGCCCTCGTAAACTGTCTTTTGATGCCCTCATGTTGACAAAATGCATCAAATTCATCACTGATATATTCTCTTCCATTGTCATTCCTCAAACACTTGATTTTCTTTTCAGAATCAAGTTCAATCCACGCTTTGAAATTTTTGAAAATTTGGAAAACATCTGATTTCTTCTTGATTGGATACACACAAAAACTACTAGAAAAATAATCAATAAACGAGATAAAGTATCTCGCTCCTCCTAGGGATATAACTAGTGCTTTCCAATCATCCGAATGAATCAGCTCCAATATGCTTCTGCTTTTTGCATTGGATGTAACGCCCCGAAAATTTAAAGGTCCACACGAACCACATGCACACAAATTATTAAATTTCTTTTTATTTTAATTACATTAATTAATTATGTTGTGCATATTTACATGTTTAAAATATATTTTTCTACATTGTTGCATTAAAATGGATTTTTAAAGGATTATCGAAGTTGCGATCGAGGAACGGAGACCGAGGGCTAAAAACGTAAAATGTTTTTATTAAATAATTACTTTTAATTGTTTAAAATAAAGTTGATGGTTTTTCATATTTTTTAAAATGAAGAGTTTTGAGGTGATTTTATACGACGGGATGTAAATTTTATCGGTATTGGTTTTTCAACAAAAATACGAACTTTTTGGCAACCCGGCTAATAAATTCACAAATTTATTTAAACAAAAACTTTAATAATATTTTATTAAAATTCTAATCAAACACTAATGGGCCTAAACTTATGCTTAATAGGCCTAAAGCCTTGTTAGTGTTTAATTAGTATAAAATATATTAATCACCCAAAACCCTACACACATATTCACGCCTCCCACTTTTAAAAATTCAGAAACTCTCCCCAAAGCCCACAGCACACACGGCAACACACACACCACAAAGTTGTAGGAATCTTTGAAGGTTCAAGGTAGAAGCTAGCCAAGGTTTTGCTCCGTTCTTCGTCGTCAACGGTTTTTCGTGCTTTTAAAACGCAAAGGCACGCATTTTTCTTTCCTTCAACATCTATCACACCATATTAATTATCTAAACTTATTTTGAAAGGAAAAACATGACACAAACATTTTATTTTCGTAATTATGTGCATCCATGTTCTAACTTATGGTTGTTTGATTCCAAAGCATGTTTATAATGATTTAAACGGGCTGTCATGTCTAGAACACATCCAGGCATTGTTTTACACGGGCATAGGGTCCTAGAACATCACCAATACATTGCACGAACACGAACACGAAAGCGGGAACCGTAGGATTGGATTAGCCAAGAAGGGCCCAGAGTTTGTATCTTCATGGGTGTGGTTTGATGCATGGGGATTAGGGGCTCGTCCAGGGTTAGGGGAGGTCTCGGTCTAGGGCTGGGTTGAGTCCTAGGGTGGCTAGGGCTCGCGCTAGGTGGGCTGGAAGAGTCCTAGCATGAGGGGAGTCTTCCCGTGCAGGTTTAAGAGTGGCCGAGAGTTCCTGGGTTGTGGCTCAGTTTGGGGCTGGGCTAGTGGTCCATCAGGGTCCTAGGGTGATGGGTAGGGGTCGCGCCAGGGGCTGGAGTGGTGTGGTTTGCTTCTGGCTCGAGCTGAAGTGGTGACCGTGAGGTTGGCAGTAAGGGGGAACGCGTGTAGGTTGCTTTTCTGATTCAGGTGATTCGTGCGCTGGTTTCAGGACATGGGTTGGTCTGGGCTTGGGCTGGGCATTGTCCAAGGAAGGTTAAGGATAGGTGGGCTCGGTGGTGGCTTTGCTGGGGGAGTCCTAGTTGGGTTAGGAGTCCTAGATTTGCAAGAGTCATACACACACAACAGCGCACAGAATTGGTGCTTCGATCAAGGCGAGTTTGAGCGACTTGGGGGATGGTTTTACGGGCTGGGATTGATCAGTAGGGTCCCTAGGTGGGTTGGTTAGGTTTTGGCTCAAGGTGGCTCGGGCCTGGCTCGAGTAAATTAGGAGATGGCTCGGTGTGTTCGATAAGGTGTCAATTTCAGATTTAATTAGACTAAAATTGAATCCCTGGGTCCACGAGGGTGGCTCATAACTTGGAAGGGTAGAATAAATCTTAAAAAGGTTATGTTAAAAATTTGGGATCAAAATAACGAGTTTTGGATTTATGCGGGATTTAATCGCCGCACGAAATACCAATTAGCGAGTTAATTGAAACGCCTAGTTTAATGTGGAATAAAATTATGAAAAATTATGTTTAATTATTATAAGTCTAAGTTTTTAATTTGGGAATTTTATATTAAGTTTTGGTTTAATTCGGAATTAAACGCGTTAATACGTTATGTTTAAAGATTAATTTAAAAGTCATCGATTTAAGCTAAATAAAAATATGATAAAATTCTTGTAGGCTTAAATAATTATTTGGGACATGTTAGAGTCAAATAAATTGACAAAGTATGCCCAGGGATAAAATGGCCATTTTACACCGAAAAAAATTAGTAAAAGTCATGGCAGTGCTCTAAATGCTGTTTTTATGATATTATGATTATTTTTAAATGTTTATGAAATTTTCATGATTAAATTATGATTTTTAAATGTCTATGGGATTTTTATGATTTAAGGAAAATATTTAAAAGATATGTCGCATACTTGGTTTCAAAAACAAAATTATATGTTATGCATGATTTTTATAAAGTAATGAGAATGTAAACGTTGAAGGAAGTGAAGTAATTGTGACTAATTCGATAATGTTGGAGATATCGTGAGAGTGACGGCCCCAGTGGGAGCCCGACGATCGTATTTTCATTATTACGAATATGAGAATAAGAGGTAACGGTAAGAATGAGAATATCGTGAGGGGAAAAGGCCCCAGAGGGAGCCCATATATGGGAAAATGCCCCAGAGGGAGCCCCGACGATCGTATTCTATTCGAAAGAGGATAGACCCGGGCCCAGTTAACTGGTGAGAGTGTTGCTGATTTCCCCCGTCGCCCAGTACTGCGGTTTCATGTTGATGGATCCATCGACTTTTTGAGGTTTGAGGAAAGTCACAATTAACGATCTGAAATCAACAAAGGAAAAAAGAAAAAGGAAAAGGAAAAAATGTTATGATTATGATAAAAGGTTTTATGTTATGTTTTGAAGAAAAGAAAAAGGTTAAGGTTTAAGTTATGCATGTCATGAAAATGTTTACGAAAATGTTCATGTTTAAAGTTTATGCATCTTCATGAAAATGTTATTTAAGTAAAAGTATTTTTCACTGTTGCATGTGATTTTATACGTATTACGTGTTATAAACATTATGGTGTGTTGAGTCTTTAGACTCATTAGGTGTGATGGATGCAGGTAATGATGATGTTAATATTACTTGGGGTCTTGATGGTTGATTTTGTCGGACTGTCGGTGCACACAACCCGAGGATCAACGCTTCTACTTTTCCACATTTATGAATCATGATTTACGTTAAGGACTTTAAGACAATTTATTTATGCTTTTGAGAGATTTTTGAGAGGTTTAGTATGAGCTATACTTTTCAAATTTATTGCTTTTTAGGTTTAGTAAAACAGTTGACGATTTCATTTTATGACTATTGCACTTGATTTTTAAATGCTAGTTGGTTGGTGTTTTATTTTAATAGAGAAAATATTTTATACATGTGGAAAATATATGGCCGAAAATTGAGTGTTTTTTTTAAAAAAAAAAATTTCTAGTATTTTTTAAGCAATAAAAAGGACAGATGTTTCAGTTGGTATTAGAGCAAAGGTCATGTAAAGGGTTGTGCCACCATCAGCGCCGGAAAGATCAGTCGTCAAGCCTCAATCTGTAAGTTTACATGCTTTATATGATTTTATGATGTTACCTGCATAAGTACATGAATTATATGTTCACGTCACATGTTTAATAGCTTTATGATAGTGTATGTTTTATATGCTTTAGAATTTTATATATGATATGATATGAAATAAGAAATTATTTGATTTTAATGCATGTTGGCTTTGTGGTGGAATTTGATTATGTTGATTTTTGGGTTTTAGTATTGACATTCTATTTTTGGGGCCATAAGTTAATCATGAATATTATGAATGCTTTGTGACACATAGATTTTCTAAGAAAATATTTATGATTCGTGGTTACTAGTCGAATTACTTTTTGTGAATTACTTATTAGTAATAATTATTCTAGGATTGCTACGACTTTGGGAATATAAAAATATATAATTAGGGATGTTAGATTTTAATGAAAATATAAGATTGATTATGAGAATTGATTTTTGGGTAAATAAGTTTAAATTTTTGAAATTATGTCATGAGAAAACTGTAGAAGAAAATTAAGAATACCGAGAACTTATGGGTTAACTGGAGGATTTTTGAAATCAAGGACCAATTAGGATTATTTTTGAGGAAATTAAGAATTGATTTTGCAATTGTTAAGGAATTTGGGGACTAGTTTAGCAAAAAGCGAGAATTGAATGGGTTAAATGATAAGAATTTTCGATGGATTAGACTTTTAAGAATATTTAAAACTTTGGGATATTTTGGTTATAATGTTATAAGGATGTTAATCAAGGGTTTTAAGGATGAATCAAGATTAAGCTTGAAAAATCTAAGCGTTAGCGGATGCGTTTGGGATTTTAAGACTGAAATTTCATAGGTTGATGAACATTTTGAGTATAAAAATAAGGAAAATAATATACAATAAGTATGATCATCCATCTTTCAATATTGGGAATCGTAAGAAAAATTGAAATTCGAGGTTATAATAGTAATAAGCATTAAGTTAGTATGGGTCTTTTTAAGTTGCGAAAATAAGTATTTAGAAGGAAAATTTAATTGGGATCAAGGAGACGTAAGGACATTCTAGAGTTTAAGTTTTATCAGAGTAGCGGAGCAGAAGCGTGGATTTTTGGGATATTAGAAATAAGTCTAAACTTTGGATTATTAAGGATAAACGAATTTCGAGGACGAGATTCAATTTAAGGGGGGAAGATTGTAACTCCCCGAAAATTTAAAGGTCCACACAAACCACATGCACGCAAATTATTAAATTCCTTTGTATTTTAATTAAATATTTTAATTACATTAATTAATTATGATGTGCATATTCACATGTTTACAATATATTTTTCTACATTGTTGCATTAAAATGTATTTTTAAAGGATTATCTAAGTTGCAATCGAGGAACGGAGACCGAGGGCTGAAAACATAAAATGTTTTTATTAAATAATTATTTTTAATTGTTTAAAATAAATTTGATGGTTTTTCATATTTTTGAAAATAAGGAGTTTTGAGGTGATTTTATACGCCGGGACGTAAATTTTATCGGTATTGGTTTTTCAACAAAAATACGAACTTTTTGGCAACCCGGCTAATAAATTCACAAATTTATTTAAACAAAACTTTGATAATATTTTATTAAATCTTAATCAAACACTAATGGACCTAAACTTATGCTTAATAGGCCTAAAGCCTTGTTAGTGTTTAATTAGTATAAAATATATTAATCACCCAAAACCCTACACACATACTCACGCCTCCCACTTTTAAAAATTCAGAAACTCTCCCCAAAGCCCACAGCACACACGGCAACACACACACCACAAAGTTGCAGGAATTTTCGAAGGTTCAAGGTAAAAGCTAGCCAAGGTTTTGCTCCGTTCTTCGTTGTCAACGGTTTTTCGTGCGTTTAAAACGCAAAAGCACACATATTTCTTTCCTTCAACATCTATCACACCATATTAATTATCTAAACTTATTTTGAAAGGAAAAACATGACACAAACATTTTATTTTCGTAATTATGTGCATCCATGTTCTAACTTGTGGTTGTTTGATTCCAAAAGCATGTTTATAATGATTTAAAGGGGCTGCCATGTCTAGGACACATCCAGGAATTGTTTTACACGAGTATAGGGTCCTAGAACATCACCAATATGTTACATGAACACGAACCCGAAAACGGGAATCGTAGGATTGGATTAGCCAAGAAAGGCCGAGAGTTTGTGTCTTCATGGGTGATGTTTGATGCATGGGGATTAGAGGCTCGACCAGGGCTCGTCCAGGGTTAGGGGAGGTCTCGGTCTAGGGCTGGGTTGAGTCCTAGGGTGGCTAGGGCTCGTGCTAGGTGGGCTGGAAGAGTCCTAGCATTAGGGGAGTCTTCCCATGCAGGCTTAAGAGCGGCCGAGAGTTCCTGGGTTGTGGCTCAGTTTGGGGCTGGGCTAGTGGTCCATTAGGGTCCTAAGATGATGGATAGGGGTTGGGCCAGGGGCTGGAGTGGTGTGGTTTGCTGCTGGCTCGAGCTGAAGTGGTGACCGTGAGGATGGAAGCAAGGGGGAACGCGCGTAGGTTGCTTTTCTGATTCAGGTGCTTCGTGCGCTGGTTTCAGGACATGGGTTGGTATGGGCTTGGGCTGGGCATGGTCCAGTGAAGGTTAAGGATAGGTGGGCTCGGTGGTGGCTTGGCTCGGGGAGTCCTAGTTGGGTTAGGAGTCCTAGATTTATAAGAGTCAGACACACACAACAACGCACATAATTGGTGCTTCGTTCCAGGCAAGTTTGAGCGACTTGGGGGATGGTTTTACGGGCTGGGCTTGGTCAGTAGGGTCCTTAGGTGGGTTGACTAGGTTTTGGCTCAAGGTGGCTCGGGCATGACTCGAGTAAATTAGGAGATGACTCGGTGTGTTCGATAAGGTGTCAATTTCAAATTTAATTAGACTAAAATTGAATCCATGGGTCCACGGGGGTGGCTCATGACTTGGAAAGGTAGAATAAATCTTAAAAAAGTTATGTTAAAAATTTGGGATCAAAATAACGTGTTTTGGAATTATTCGTGATTTAATCGCCGCACGAAACGCTAATTAGCGAGTTAATTGAAACGCATAGTTTTAGGTGGAATAAAATTATGAAAAATTATGTTTAATTATTATAATTCTAAGTTTTTAATTTGAGAATTTATATTAAGTTTTGGTTTAATTCGGGATTAAAATGCGTTAATACGTTATGTTTAAAGATTAATTTAAAAGTCATCGATTTAAGCTAAATAAAAATATGAGAAAATTCATGTATGCTTAAATAATTATTTAGGACATGTTAGAGTCAAATAAATTAAGAAAATGTCAAAAACGGAAAATTTTACGCCCAGGGGTAAAACGATCATTTTATACCTAAAAAAATTAGTAAAAGTCATGGCAGTGCTCTAAAGAGGATAGGCTAGGGCCCAGTTGACCGGTGAGAGTGTTGCTGGTGTCTCCCGCCGCTCAGTACTGCGGTTTCATGTAGATGGATCCATCGACTTTTTGAGGTTTGAGGAAAGTCACAATTAACGATCCGAATTCAACAAAGGAAAAGAAAAAAGAAAAAGGAAAAGGAAAAAATGTTATGATCATGATAAAAGGTTTTATGTTATGTTTTGAGGAAAAGGAAAAGGTTAAGGTTTAAGTTATGCATGTCATGGAAATGTTTATGAAAATGTTTACGAAAATGTTCATGTTTAAAGTCTATGCATCTTCATGAAAATGTTATTTTAAGTACAAGTCTTTTTCACTGTTGCATGTGATTTTATTCGTATTACGTGTTATAAAGATTATGGTGTGTTGAGTATTTAGACTCACTAGGTGTGATGGATGCAGGTAATGATGATGTTAATATTACTGGGGGTCTTGATGGTTGATTTTGCTGGACTGTCGGTGCACACAACCCGAGGACCAGCGCTTCTACTTTTCCGCATTTATGAATCATGATTTACTTTAAGGACTTTAAGACAATTTATTTATGCTTTTGAGAGATTTTTGAGAGGTTTAGTATAGGCTATACTTTTCAAATTTATTGATTTTTAGGTTTAGTAAAACAGTTGACAATTTCATTTTATGACTATTGCACTTGATTTTTAAATGCTAGTTGGCTGGTGTTTTATTTTAAGGAGGAAAATATTTTAATAATTTCATCTGGGAAATGTATATGGCCGAAAATTGATTGTTTTTAAAAAAAAAATTTCTAGTACTTTTTAAGTAATAAAAAGGGCAGACGTTTCATTGGAAGTGTCAAACTTTAATCCGTGTTGTTTGTTGGTAACACAATGCTCACAAAATGATAGTGACACTGTTGTAAGTCCCGGCAGCAACTTCCGTTCTGAGAGAATTTTCAATCCTAGTTCTCCCATATGCCCGAGCTTTCTATGCCATAACACTATTAATTTTTCTTCTGAACCAATTGATGCAACAATTAGTTCTGCCTCTTTGTGTGTTTCTCCCAAAAGTACATATAGATTTACAGTAACTTTTTCCGCCTTCATAACCACAAGCGCACCCTTCACAATTTTCATGATCTCGTTCTCGATACCGGTTTTGCACCATATATAATCCAATTGCCCCAAGGACAAAAGATTTTTTGTCAGTCCTTTCACATGTCGTGTTTCCTGTATGGTGCGAATGGTACCATCAAACATTTTTATTTTGATAGTACCAACCCCAGCGATTTTTCAAGGCATGATTATTTCTCATGAATACATATCCTCATGAGATTGGTTTACAATGATCAAACTATTCTCTCCGAGATGTCATGTGTCACGTCGCTCCTGAATCCATAATCTATATGTCACAAAATTTGTGTCTATCTTCTGCAAATGTTTTCGCTTCGCTGAATAATATTTTACCACTGACTGAAGCACTGGCCACATTTTCTTGAGAACTATTCTCGATACTCGTACACTCTTTCTTGAAGTGCCCTTTACCGCCATATTTAAAGCAGTAATATTTTTATTCTTATTTCTCGACTTTGATCTACCTCGTTTTTGGCTCCTACTGAGTCACGATCCATAAATCATCCTATTATCATCTATAAAGTCTATGTCTGCTTTGAAGTTACTAACCTATCTTCTTTATTCTTGCGCTCATTTTCTTCTCCGAGAACCGCATTTAAGACATCGTCGAATTTTAGAGAGCCCATAAGAATATCGTTGGTTAAGTTGATGATAAGTTGATCATAATGTGTTGATATGGTCGGTCATGGATAATGATTCCACCATCTGAAGAGTATAAAGCCTTCTCTTTAGAAAATATTGTTGTGTAGTGACTTGATCTCGTATATATTTGTCGGATTATCGCGGATAACTTTTATTGTTTTTAGCTCAGATATACTTGACAGTACTTCGTCTGCTATAATCAAGTGTAAATTGGCTACAACTTTATTATTCATCTCATTCTACCTTCCACCGTTCGTCATTTCCACCGGTCTATCTCCAATAGCAGCCAATCAATTCTCTTTTTTTAAAACTGTTTGTATCTTTATTTTCCACAGCATAAAATTACTTCCATTGAACTTTGTTATCTCGTACATGTCCGCCATTATGTCTATAACAATTTAGTAGTCTGGGCAAAATAGTCTCGTCTTGATAAAAAATCTCAAAAAAATCTTTTCTGATGTGGAAGAAAAGTCTAGGGCTGCAACACATAGCATACTCAGAATTTTAAGAAATTTTAAACCAAGGATCTGATGTCACTTGTTGGTCCCACGTGCGACAACTTGAGAAAATAATATGAAAATAAAATATAAAATTGGACATCTACATTTACGTGGAAAGCCCCTTAAAATTATTATGGCAAAAACCACGGGCAAGAGGAAAATAATTCCACTATAATATTTTATGGTGTACAACAATTCACCACTCTCTTAATATAAAGAACAAAACACCTCACAAATATTATACAACTACGAACTCGAAGAAAAATATATACTCAAGAGAAAAGTTGAATGAATTTTTGTGATGATAAAAATGAGGGAAGCTCCATCAACGTCTCAATGCTTGTATGACAACCAAAATACCCTCAACAATCAGTTACCTCATTCCTCATTAATTGCTGACAGTAAACACTTTTCAAAAACTTTGTCGCTTAATTTCATCTTTCTTTCAAGTCTTATAAGAAACCATTTTCCATCTTTTTTATTATAGTTTTTAGCAAATTTTATTCTTTTACTTTTAATGTTTTGTGAGTTCTTCGTGTTTTGTAAACACGCAATCATGATAGGAGTTTATTTTTTCATTTCCAATGTTATCCTAGTCGTTTTTCTTTATTTCTGGTGTGTTTATTAGCTTAGGACACTATTACCTATCATCTCATTTGGCTTTTATATAGTTTGAATTTTTAAAAGTGAGTTTTATCATTTTTCATTCAATTCGATACCTTTACGCTAACACCAGCACTGGAAAAAATTCGTAGCGAACAGATATGAAATTAAGTTTATAATAATTTGTTATTTAACAACAATTAAATGAGAAATTAAATAACTCAAGCATTGGATAGAATCAACTTTTTTTTGGCACCAGAGAGAATCAACTTAACAGTTAACCCAAACCTCTACTTTTTAAAAAGAATAGGTCTTTCATAAGATGATCTAACGTATCTTTATTCGTGAGACATATCAATCATGTCCATATTTACAATAAAAATTAATATATTTGACATAAAAAATAATACTTTTTCGTGAGTGACCCATATAGAATATCCGTTTCACGAAATTGACCCGTGATACCGTCTCACATGAGTTTTTGTGTTTTAAAAAATGGAAATATTTGAAAATTCCCTGAAGATTTTAGAGAATCTTATATATTCATTTACTCCTCAAAAAATTTAAAATTTCTATTTCAAAAATAAGATTTCTAAGTGTGTTAATGCTATGACCTACTAAACTGCATTTTTATTTTTATATTTAATCATATATCGAAAAGCTAGGTTGACAGAGTCAAAATTGTCGGGCCATATCACACTTCTCGGTTTTCAGGTCTCCATTATAATATAATTTTGGTATTTGTTAATTTAATTTGCAGGTAAATACCCATAAGTGAGATTTGATATGTAAACATTTACATAAAATTTTCAGCAACATATTCCTACATTAAAACCTTCAATAATACTAAACAACATGACCTTATAGTTGATATTAGTTAAGAACATCAAAGTACACCAGTTAAGCTAATTCAAATCCAATCGAGGATGTTCTTAAAAAAAGGCAGAATTGTCTACAAGTCTTCTATTTCTCTTGAAAAGGATTTCTTAATCGTTGAGAGATAATAAAGTCCATGAATCAAAACATTTAATGTCTTTGCTTAAAATTTAAAACAGACAGAAGACAACAAACATTCATGGGTCTCATTTTTCCTTGGCGGAGTTGGTCTCGTGTTTGGCAAAACCACCCATCTTAGACCCGCCCATTATCATCCCTAATTGGGTGTCCTAATAATACTTGTGATTGCTAAATGAGAGAAAAATGGGTAATTGTAATTGCACAAATATGGTTGAGGAATTGCATTTCAATACAAAAGTTTTAGTTCTTAACTTTGAACCTTTTAGTGGCTAGAATATGAACCACTTAGGTTATCTAGAGCGATGTTAAGCAATAGCACATTGAGAGTAGGCATGCTTAATGGACCGGTTCGGGCATGAACCGGATTTCAGTATTTCGGTATAACGAAAATTTCAAATTCCATAGGACCGGTTCCGAACTCACCGGACCCAGAACCGGTAGGAACCGGTCCGAAACCGGTTCGATGGAACCGATAAACATGCCTAATTGAGAGTGCAGGCAATCCATCCAGATGTTGTCAACGATGGGGGCCTCCAGTGCATGCGATGATTGATGTCCAATTGCACGAACCACGTTAACCTATGCAAGGTCGCACCTGATATTTTTCAGGCCTGAGTCGAACAGTAAAATTTATACCCTCAAACAATGCCATTCAATGTTATTTACTAATTTCCTCGGGTAGTAACATTAAATATAATTTATTAATGAGTTTTTTTAAAAACTAAACATGTAGAATTTTCACTGAAAATAGCTCAAATAAAGTCATACAAAACACAAAAGTTCAAACAAAATAATCTTTTAAGTGGGTATTTTATTTTTAATCAATATCTATTAAATTATTTTTTGAGAAAAAGAAAAACACGAATCCAATTAAAAGTTCAACAAAATTTTGAGCATTTACAACAATAATTTCATTATTTATCCTCTTTAATTTAACCTAATCCAACAGTTCATGCTAACAGGAAGATTAAATTTTTTCACTACTCAAGAATCAATATTCTTGATCGTGAAAAAAATCTCAAACATTTTATTAAATATATCTGAGAATCTGGAAGTTGTAGAAATTTCAAGGAACTAGTCAAGACAAAAATGATTAATTAATAAAGAAAGAAAGAAATACTATTCCCAGCAAGTCAATATCCGATGCAGTCTTTAAACATGAAAAAATGACAAAGAAAATTACAAGGGGGATTCCCCTTTGAGCTCTGGGGTTAGGAGAAGAACTGGAGCATCTTGACCGAAAGAGCAGGCGACAAAACATGAAAGGGCCTGAGGCGATAGCCTCTTGAGCCTCGCCTCATGTCCGGACCCGAGTCTGTATGCAACTCAATGCACGATGTGTGCTTGGTGACCGGAGTGCAACATGAATGTCGTGTCTGACTGTGAACGTGACACCGGAGTGCCACTCAATTTTGGGCTTTAGTCCATTACGTTTTCGATAGTTGGTTTTGATGCACTAATTTTTAATTTTCGACTATTTTGATCTAATTACTGACATTACATCGTAAAATTCTGGCATGACATAGACACATGCTGATGTAGCATTGAAAATTGTTGACTTGTCAGATGTTATGTTAGCAATTAGATCAAAATAGTTGAAAATTAAAATTTAGTATACGGATACCAAACTTTGACAACTTGATATATCAAAACCCAAAATTGGACAAATCACTGGATCGGAAAATTAATTTTAAAATTTTTGTTCTCATTTTCTTCATATTAATCAAATAGTACTAGTATTATAAAATTGTGTAAAATTAAAATTTTCATTTTTTTATTAATATATTTTCGTTTCGTTTTTGTTTCGAAAAAACATAAATGACCAATTCATTTTTGTCGAGCGATAAATAATAATTTTACCTCATAAAGTTATATGTTTCATATCTTTTCTTCACAATTTAATGGTCTGACATTTTTGGGAGAGAAGTATTTAATGAATTTTATTGTGGTGGGTCAAAATTAATAAATGGAAAAATGTTGTGGTCTTCTTGAAATAAAACAACACAAAAATTAAGGAGCCTATAGTGATGTGGTCCGAATACTAAATAGGTGTTAGTCAAATGTGATGGTGTAAGATTTTTGAAAAGGGAATTTTCGAGTCATAAGTTCCAGATGAACAATGATTTAAATTGAAAATTTAGAATCTCGTGTGTTTTATTCGGATGGAAGATACACATCATTTCAATTCAAATGTCAATATTATTATATTTGTCTAAATTAATGATGGATAAATGTGAAATTCATATAGTATAAATTATATCTATGATTTCAAATACTTCAATACAATAATACACCATTACACAATTTTATCAACATTAATCATACCATAAACTTATAGTTTGCTAAAATTATTAAATATCAACATTTTTTTTATATGAACATATATATTGTCAGTTTTTTTCCTCAAAAACATGAAACCTTTAAAATTTCACTAGTTTGTTTGTTTGTTTTTTTTTAAATTATATATTTGGCTTGTAGCTGTCATATTTTCTATTTTTTGTTATATTGAAGGTCAATTCACAGTTATATATTTTCTTTTTAATTATTTATCATAAAATATCAAATAATATATGCAAGTACCTTCTTTTTTTCTTTTTCTTTTTTTTTAATCCATCCTTTTTGTTTTACCCATAATTATTTTTAAATAATTTTATAACATTTTAGAGGATCAATTCTTATTTAATTAGTAAATCTTAATGTTTGTATCACCTATATTTTTCTCCTTTTAAATACTAAAAATACATTAGAGGATCAATTCATATTTAATTAGTAAAAGTTATCTATAAAGTTTTTTTATTTTAAATTTTGTTTTATTTTATTTTATTTTTTTAGTCATTATGTGCAAAATTTTAAATAATATTTTCCTCCATCAAAGCTAGGGATGATATATTGTACAATACCGTATCGTACCATAACGAAAAATACACACCGTATACCATACCGAAAATTATGGTGTTAAAAGTATTTATATCGATACCGTAACGAAAATTTCAGTATACCGAAATTTCGAAATACCGAGACTACCGAAATATTGAAGTATACTGATATTTCGGTATAATATCAGTATATACCATTTTATACCGAAAAATACATTATATTTTTTTTTAAATATTAACTTTATTATTTAAAAATAATATAAAATTTTAATTTATATATATTATTTTAGGATTTCAGTATTTCGGTATACAGAAAATTTCAAATTTCATAGCATTATCGTACCAAATATTTCGTTATCGATACCATACTATACTGAAAAATTCGTGTTAGGATCGAAAATAAATTTAGAAGGGGTGAATATTGACCTAAAAAAATAGTCATCCCTTCTTCGTCACGAAAGGTTTGTACTAAAAGACTTTGGTAATTACAAATAATTTGAAATCACCCACTTCATTAAAACTTAACAATGCCTAACTGGAACTCTCAGTAAAACTTCAATCTAAATACTTTGAGCAGTAAGACTTCTTACTTTCAATTACACAGATTTCACAAAGAAATTCTAAGCACAAATTTGATAATCAAAATGATCAGATAATGAAATATCAGTATGTGCTAGCAAATTAAATTTGACTCTAGAAAGCTTTTACAGATAAGATCAGTTTGCTTTTATAATCCAAAAATAAATGATGTAACTGTCTAACTTAGAGCTTGTTCAACTTATCTATTTATAGTTTTAATCTGCAACGGTAATCATTTCAAAATATATCCGTTTTCAAATGCAGATGTCATTGTTGTCGTGTCATAGTTCTCTTTTTGAAATGTTCCATTAGTGCTCCGAAACCTGACATTCTGTTTAAGATTCAGTGGATATTGTTAGTACATAAAGATTTATCCGATATTTCAGATCGGCTCTGATCCTTAATCACTGATCATACCGATTCTTCACAGAATATATGGATATGTCTTATTAGTCAACTAGATAGATTGTCAGTTGGGCTTCATCAGTCGACTTAGAATCGGTTTGTCTATTAGTATCCTTATATTTTATCAGTCTAGTTTTGTAATCAGTTAGGCTTCTTAGTTCAGTTTTCCTCATTGAATTTAGTTTGGTTATGTTTTGTAATTATATTTTGAATCAACAACCTTATTCAATTACCAAAACTAAAAATGTTCCAAAATTTTTTTTTTTTTTTGGTGTTTGACAAAATTATCACTACTAAAAAAAAGGCAAAAGAGAACTGTTAAAAACCGTTGTCGTAGGTCAAATAAAACCGTTGTTAGAAGCCCTGTGGTTAAAGGGTGTGCTCAAAGACAACGGTGAAAAACCGTTGTCGTAGACGTCTAAAGACGACGGTGAAAAATCGTTGTCGTAGGTATATAAAACCGTTGTTAAAGGTCCTGTGGTTAAAACATTCGCTAAAATACAACGTTTTTTGAGTGTAGTGGTAGTTACAATTTGCGACGGTTTTATAAAAACTGTCACAAATTAATTCGCGACGGACATAGTTAACCGTCGCTAAACGTAGCGACGGTCGTAATTTACACCGTCGCTAAACAGCGACGGTTTAATACACCGTTGCTACATTTAGCGACAGTGTTTTTTAAACTTCGTCGCTCATTTTAGCAACGGTTTTGTATGCTTTCCGTCGCTAAGTTATTCAGTAAAATAAAAAAAAATTTCACTTTTAATATTTTAATAAATATACAAAAAAACTCAGCAAATTATATTCTTGATTTACCGTCGAAAATACTATATTCTTGATTTTAAAAATTTATTAAACTTTAAAGAGAAAATCGAAACTAAAATTGTGTAAGGAGAAAAATTTTAAGTGTTGTGAAGTGGTATGGTAGAAAATGGACCGAGGGCGGTGATATTTATAGACAGTTTGCGACAGTTTTGACTTTAACCGTCGCAAATAGCGACGGTTATTTTTCTAACCGTCGTCGATTTAAAATTAGCGACGCTTTTATATGATTTGTCGCTATATTTAGCGACGGTTATAAAAAAATGTCGCTAAAATAGCGACGGTTTAGTATAAACCGTCGCTCATTATAGATCAACGACGGTATAATCAAAACTGTCGCTAAAATTCGCGACGGTTTAAAATAACCGTCGCTAAAATTAGCGACTGTTTGTGTAAAACCGTCGCTATAGTTACATCGGCGATGGTTGTACTTAAAACCGTCGCTAAATATTGCGACTGTTATACTTTAACCGTCGCAAGATTTAAATTAGTGACGGTATAGTATAACTGTCGCTAATTTTAGCGACAGATTTAACTTAAACGGTCGCAAAATGTAATATGGACAACAATTTTATAGAAAAACCAGTTGAAAGACAAAGGTTTTTTACAAACCGTTGTCGTAACTTGAAGAAAAACACTAATAGACAACAGTTTAAAAACCGTTGTCGTAGCAAAAAAAAAAACTCTCATAGACAACGGTTTTTAAAAACCGTTGTCGTAGTCCAAAAAAAACGCTCATAGACAACGATTTTTAAAAATCGTTGTCGTAGATATATCAAAGACAACGGTTTTAAAGAAACTGTTGTCTTTGAGCGGATTTTTTTTGGCTACGACAACGGTTTTTGTTAAAAATGATTTTTCTTGTAGTGTATGCTTAAAAATCTGCATTCATTTATTTTCAACAGTATATACAACTGAACTTCTAACTAACTAAATAGGTACTATTATTCGTGTGTCATCTTTTAAACTGACCTGAGTCTTTGTCAGTAGGTTTCTTCTGCGCATCAACATATTTAGGCTGATTGGAACTAGTTGACTTCT
The DNA here is from genome assembly GCF_012295235.1 of Primulina huaijiensis. Lineage (NCBI taxonomy): Eukaryota > Viridiplantae > Streptophyta > Magnoliopsida > Lamiales > Gesneriaceae > Primulina > Primulina huaijiensis. Next base: position 9,745,819 of record NC_133323.1, on the reverse strand, counting down.
TCTCTTCCCTCTTTGTGTCAGCACTAGATGGTGGCTTTAGGTGGGCATAAATAAAGGCTAACTGAGAATTCACGCTGTCAATCTAGTCATTAAAGTTTGCTTGAACTTCTTCTATTTTGGTGTAAATTTGGAAGTTATTGTCTTGAATTTACCCATCAAGATGAGTAGCAATAGCTGCCTGGGCCCTTTTGATATGCTTCAATCGATTAAATATGTCGATCATATCTTTGGATAGACTCGACACTTCTTTGAGCATTTTCTCTTTGAAATATTCTAAGGCTTCCTCAGTATTCAGATTGCTTATTTTCAAAACTGTTATAAAAGAGGAGAAGACGGTGAGACTTGAAATGATATGATCCAGAGTTGTTTCATCAGGTTCTGGATCCTCTTGCTCAGTCATAGTTATATCAACTACTTCTTGTATAATTTCTTGAACAAAAAAAATTTCATCTGATTCGATCATTAGCACATCCTCATAAGGGATGACTTCTGCTTCAAACATCACTGCATCCGTTTTCTTTGTTAAAGGAGGTGTAGAAAGTATTTTGCTCAATAACTTTTGGAATTTCTATGTTTCAGACTGACCAGTAACCAAACAGAAGACTTGAACTGAACCAGTAACTGAACTGAAAGTACGCAACTAAGACCTCGGTATTTTATCTAAACCCTGGAGGCATGAGGCCCCAGTATTCTATTTTATACCCAAAAAGCATGAGGCCCGATATTTTATTTAAACCTAGGAGGCATGAGGTCCCCGATATTTTATCTAAACCCAAGAGATATAAGACCACAGTATTCTATTTTAAACCCGGGATACATGAGGCCCCAGTATTTTATCTAAACCTGAGAGGCACGAGGCCCCGATATTTTATCTAAACATTGATCAATTAAAATAGCCCGATTATTTTTCGAGACTTAGAAGATTTTTTCAAGATTTAAATGACTTTTTAAGAATTTTAAGGCGTTTTTGAGCCCAGATTAGTCAACAACAATTCGAATGAAGAAAACTGAGAAAATTTCAAGGTAAAGTTTCCTTGATAAAGCCTTGAGGTCGGAAAAACATAAAAAAAATAATATTATTACAAGCCTATTCTACACGAGTAATTGGACTTTCGGAACCACCAATTTCCTTCTCTACATCCTTCTCACCTTACTTCGGGAGTGAATCAATGGCTCGATCAAAGTCAGGGAAGCCTTCCCTATCTTCCAGAATAAGGTCGGCCTCCGCAAACTGCTCTTGGCATTTATCGAAGACGATCCGAAAGAATGAGTAGGCCTTGTTTTCTACGGTTGTCTTGAACTCACCCGAATAGAGTAAAGAGGCCCGCCATTTGCTACTACTTAAATTATAATTCACCCAAGTGTAGGTTGTCTGCAAGTAATATATTTCGTAAGTACGAGATCGATCCACAGAGATGTTATTTTAAGTTTAAATTTATTAATTTATAGATTACCAAATGCAAGAACGTAGTTTACAAATTATAAATTTTTGTCAAGGCTCGAGGATTTATTCTTGGTTTATAAAATATTTTTTAACTAAAAGTAAAATAAAAGAAACCACCATAAATAATGGTTCCAAGAAAATTAAATATTTAAACACACACCTAATATAATATAGTTCCCACAATAGAAAATACCTAATTCACCGATATTTTATATATGGTACCTATGATTATATATATAACTATATAAATATATAACTGCATAAAATAAATGTTAAATTAAATCATTATATTTCATTTAGAACAACCGGCAGAGCCACGCTATTGCCTAAATGAAATATATGATTTAATAAGTTAGTTGCGGGAAAGTAAAAGTTAGTTGCGATAAAGTAAATGTTAGATGCGGAAAGTAAAAGTTAGTTGCGATAAAGTAAATGTTAGATGCGGAAAGTAAAAGTTAGTTGCGATAAAGTAAATGTTAGATGCGGAAAGTAAAAGTTAGTTGCGATAAAGTAAATGTTAGATGCGGAAAGTAAAAGTTAGTTGCGATAAAGTAAATGTTAGATGCGGAAAGTAAAAGTTAGTTGCGATAAAGTAAATGTTAGATGCGGAAAGTAAAAGTTAGTTGCGATAAAGTAAATGTTAGATGCGGAAAGTAAAAGTTAGTTGCGATAAAGTAAATGTTAGATGCGGAAAGTAAAAGTTAGTTGCGATAAAGTAAATGTTAGATGCGGAAAGTAAAAGTTAGTTGCGATAAAGTAAATGTTAGATGCGGAAAGTAAAAGTTAGTTGCGATAAAGTAAATGTTAGATGCGGAAAGTAAAAGTTAGTTGCGATAAAGTAAATGTTAGATGCGGAAAGTAAAAGTTAGTTGCGATAAAGTAAATGTTAGATGCGGAAAGTAAAAGTTAGTTGCGATAAAGTAAATGTTAGATGCGGAAAGTAAAAGTTAGTTGCGATAAAGTAAATGTTAGATGCGGAAAGTAAAAGTTAGTTGCGATAAAGTAAATGTTAGATTGTTAGATATCATAATATTTCATTTAGAACAACCGGCAGAGCCACGCTATCGTCTAAATGAAATATATGATATAATTATATAAATATATATATAATATAACAATAATAATTTATGAAATATTTATTGTATCAAAATTAAACAACAAATCAAGATAACCACTTCAATGGTATCAAGAATTTGATGTAAATTGGTAACAAAAAATAATTCATTTTTATACCTACAATAAAAAGAAATTAGCAAAATGAAAAGAAATAAATATAAAATATATAAAATATAAACAATCTTACATCACCAAGAATTCATCCTCTTCACCTTGACATAATAGATTTAGATTTTCATGAACTTACTTTTGATCAACACTAAAAACATCACTCATAATTTGGAAAATGAAAAATATATTGGAACTTAGAACTTTTATACACACTCACACTATATTTTACAATGAGATAGAATGATTCTCAAGCTAGCACAAGGCCTCTATTTATAGGTCAAATGAGAGAAAGGGTCAAAAATTTTATTAATGCAATGTAGTTGTAATAGTAGTCTTTGTCTCCTCCAACTTCAATTCCATGTCCCTTCTTTCAATGCTTTGTTCCACAACTTTAATCACCGAATTTGACTCCGCTCAAAAAAACAAACATGTGGGGAATTGTCTGTAAATGAATTTGGCCACTTGGTTCATCTCATTTGGTTATATATTGAAATAGTTATGATTTTTTTACTATATGCTGGTCATAATGAAAGTAAATTTGTCTTACTTTTGATATTTTCACAATTTGATCATCTTAACCAACTTTTTAAGCAATCATGTCTTCTGTAAAGTTGTAGGTAATTTATCAAGGATTTCAAACATGTTTGAATAATATCCATTTGAGTTTTCTAGCTTGAGTTATCATTATTTTACTAACACGTAGAAAACCTGAAAATAAAACATATTTAGTAAAACATTTAAATATAAACACACAATACTAAAATAACATATTTTTATAATTTTAATGAAACTTAAATTTTAAAATATAGGTTTTAACATATAATAAATTATTAATTTTAAGTTTCATCACACCCCCACACTATCTTATTACTAGTCCCTTAGTAATAAAATTTATCGGAAAATCACAACCTAGATTCTTTATTCCTTTTATATATTCAAATATACAAACATATTCATTTTAAAAACAAACTCATATACCGATTTATATATATATAT